>NW_012267220.1:815571-850058 GCF_000151885.1 Dipodomys ordii | reverse complement strand
CCCACTTTTGGGCATTTACCCAAATGTTTACAAACAAGACCACACTAAAGCTACCAGCACAACTATGTTTATTGCAGCATTATTTACTATAGCTAAGATATGGAACCAACCCAGATGGAATTCTATTTTTTTAATCTAATAAACTTAAAAAAGATAGTGATGCAATTACATTTCTTTACGATCCAAATAATAGTAGAAACAAATCTAAAAAGGCCACCAGTAACAGCAATTGCTCCATCTTTATGTAAATACGTTGGTGGTTTCTGAGGCCTGTTGAAAGATCAATCAATGATTTATAGCTAGAGCTGCCAGAACGGAAGTCTGTTATCTTTGCAGTTAACATGGTTGACCTTGAGCATGCTCAGTCTGAAGTCTTCTTCTCCAAGCCCAATAACATGTAATCTAGATTACTCTGAGCTGAGGCTGACATGGCCTCCCTGAGTGGATGTCTTGTGACCCTGTTCTGGAAGTGCCTTTATTTCTCATTGCTTCCTATTTCCCTCCCTGTTCAAGCATTTAACAATCAGTTCTGAGTTCCTCTTACGTTTGGCTGATGACAGTGTGCCAGCCTCAGACTGGAGAGACTTGGTTCCCAAACTTTGGTTCAGAAGTCACAGCTTCTATTATTTCTATGGCTATTACTTCTATGGCTATGATCGACCTGGCTTTGGGGACCCTGGAATTGTGGAGACTTGTCCCCAAAGGTAAGAAATATCTATGCCTTTCAGAAGAAAGAACTGGATTCAAATCTAGGGGAATTAGGTGCTTAAAATACATCCAACTGAATCTTGGAGCTATGGAGGAATTGGTTAGTAACAAAAGTAGTCAAATCCAAAAGGAGAGCTGTAATGCTTTATGTCACTTGTGGCCTTTATCTTAAATGACAGTTGTCTACTTTTAAGACTTCACTTTTTATAAGGGCAAAGGTAAGACTTAGGTTCAACACATCTTGCATCTTGCCCAGTAAAGATGCTTGATTACTGTCTTGGTTTTCCTTTACTAAGGCAAAATACCTTACATATCATCCTTAAACCGAGAAAGTGGTTATTGGGGTGGTTCTTAGAAAATCCAGACAACGTGTTGTTTGGCTCTTTTGCTTTGGGCCTGTGTAAACTGTCCATCATGGCAGGAGTGTGTGGCAGAGCAGAGAAGGAGCCTCTACCACATCCACTGAAAAGCAAAAGGACAGAAAGAAGCTGGAATCCCAACATTTCCCTCAAGGGTGTAGGTCCATGACCTAGCATCCTTCCATTCATTGCTTGACCCCCAAGCATATTTGACACCAGTGACCTAATATTCTTCTATTAACTACCACCTCTTAAAGGCTCCCTTCCCTCCTAACAGTGCCACAGGCTGATGATTAAGCTTCACATTTTTTTCTTTGGGGAACACTTAAAACCATAATAATAATCATGTATAGCTATTTTTGTTCATAATGATGATGGTGAATCATTCTTGCCTCTCTGTGCTTTACCTAAGCCTGACTTGAGTACTGGAATCCCTGAAGCAGACTTGTATAGTCTCAGAGCCTTTTTGCTTGAGAATGAGAATAAAGAACTCTCACTTCCCAATTGGAATTTACCTCCTAAACCCACCCACCATTGGCTATACAAGAAGAATTCCATGAACAAAGGTGAGCGTTTTGAAACCCATCCCAAACCCTTGAGTTCTCAAACTCAGCAACAGCTCCTTTTTATGTTATTCATATATTACATATGGAAAGCCCACCATCCCCTAAACCACTGCATTTAAACAAGAGAACTGGAGGAGATAACCATGACTTCAGGAGAATGGGAAGGACAAAGGTCATGTTATCTTTAAATAATAGACCTGGAAACAGGAACAATAAACAAACAAACAAAACAACAACCCTTAGTTAGTGGAATTTGTTTTGGGATCTGGTTCTGTCTTCATCTGCTCTTAGATTGGACAAATGACTTAATTGCTTGTACATCTGTTTGTTAACTTACAGTGTCCTTGGAATGACTCAATAAGTAAATTAACAGGAAGCACTTAGAAGGGAGGCTGACACTTAGTAGGTCCACAATATTGCATTCTAAGAATTCATTTATCAGGGGAAAAAAACCCAGTAAGATATTGACTCTGTTCTGCTGGGGAACTTTCCAAACATCAAGTTCCCTAAATAAATTCCTCTTAGAAACACACCATGTACCCTGCTTGCTTCTGAGTGGTTACTTCTTACTAAACAGGAGGAATTTGCAGGTTGCACAAGACTTCCTCAAGACCCCCCAATATTGTTCCTCTAATCTACATCTCCAAAATATGCCTAACTGCAAGGCCTGTCTCCCTTGCCTTTCACCATTGGAGCAGAAGCAACCAGCTGACTTAATTCAGTCCTAGCTGACATTTCCCAAGTTACACAACCTAACATGCTGTTTTGCATGTTGTTTCTGCCTCATTGTGTGTGTTAATCTTGTCTCCACCATTAAGGTGTGAGCTCCATAGCTATCATATACTTCTAGGCAATATCATCTTTGCATTAAAGATATGACATAGGCCTAGAGACACAGAGCTGGTCAGGAATGAGCCTGAGCCACTCCCTCTAGCGGGTTGTGTTTGTTTTCACAATTCTGAGCAGGAACAAGTCCTGCAGTCTTTTTGGGCTTCTCCAGTGCCCCAACCTTGTGGAGCTTATTGCTGGTGCTCACTCAATACTTACCCGTTCATAGAAAGCATTGACCAAGTACATTTGCTGCTCTAGTAAGTCTTAAGTAAGCCAAAGCAGGAAGACATCTGGGGCAATGAGATTCAGACATTGAGACAAAACAGGAACATAGCCAGGGCAACTGGCGGAAAAGCAGAGATGATCCAACAAGAATTTTTCCAAAGAATATCAAATGCTGTGAGCCCAGTTATCCCTAGTTCATGTTTAACACCAGAGAAAGGGCTTCAGGCAGATTCCAGGAGAGAGCCTGGGTCTTGGATTCAGAGGATCTGAGCACTGCCTATCTTAGAATAAATATGGTCTTCCAGAGTTCCTGTAGACCTGTAGATGGAAGTAGAATAGACTAGATAAATGTCTTTTTGGGGAAGGAGAGGGTACTAGTCCTGGGGCTTGAACTCAGAGCCTAGGCACTGTCCCTGAGGGTTTTTTGTTTGTTTGTTTTTTGCTTAAGGCTAGAGTTCTACCATTTGAGCTACAGCTCTACTCTGGCTATATTAGCAGTTAATTGGAGATAAGAATCCTATGGGCTTTTCTGCCAGGGTTAGCTTTCAATCATAACCCTCAGATCTCAGCCTCCTGAGTAGCTAGAATTACAGTCAGGAGCTACTTGATGCCCTGCTCCATAATTATCTTCTTTCAGAGGAAACAGAGGCAGAACTAGATGAAGCAATGGATTTTTTTCTGAGAAGTACAGACTGCAAGTTTCTCATTTCTGGCCTTAGGAAAATGACTTTACTTTCCTGAGTTGTTTCCTGGCCTGAACATTGAAGAGATAAGTTTAGTCCATCCCTAAGGCCCATTCCAGCTCTCCCAATCACAAACTTAGTCTCAGAAGGAAAACAATGAGCTCTTATCTAATCCTGACTTGGTCACCTGTTCTACCACCACCTTTGACCAGCGACTCTGTAAGGCCCAGGTTCTCATTTACCTAACTGTGTGCTTATTGTACCACAAGCCACAGAACCTGCTGCCTGTCAAAACAAAAACTATCTTTTTTTGTTTACACAGAATCACATTAATATCCCTGGTTTAAAAGTATAATGGATGCTCATGCAGAATAATGACAAACGTGAGGATGATAAAACAGTAACTCAGAAATAGTCACTGTTAATATCAGGTTATATTCCTCTTCAGTATTTTTCTGGGTGAGAGTGTTCACATATCAATAATAATGGTCATACCATGTACGGCACCTCACATAGAAAGAACATTCAGTTCTGTGTAATTTTCCCCATTGCTGCCTTGAGTAGCATTGTTCTGAATATAGGGGGCCCTCTGCTGTTGCCTCTCTACTTCACAATGTGTTTTTGACACCACTGACAAGGAAAGAAATACAGACACTGGAATAGAATCAGAGGACTGTTTTGAAGAGATCAGAATCTCACTTCATACCTGTTTAAATGGACAACACAACAAAGAAAAAAATTATCTTCCTCTCCTACTTTATGGTGACAATTTTGCATTGAGGATTTTATATTGACTTACTGCTGCTCACATAGAAATGTACTGACTGCTTTCTTCAACCTGCTGTGGTTCATCTTTTCGATATTTTCTTTGAACAGAATTTTCTAACAAATGAAGACAGATGCATATTATGTGGGAAAATTAGATCACTGGTATGAGTTTTTCTTAATCTTTCCTTCCTTATTTTTCTTCCCCAACAAATGTTTGCAATAAGAGAATAAAAATATGTATTTCTAATGTGTTGATTGTGACAAGCTTTCCTTGAAATCCCAGAGAGACCAATGCAGGATGCCTGCTTGTGATGGAGACCAAGAGACCAAGAGACAGAAGGAATTGAGGCTTGCTCCAAGATCACAGTGAGCAGGTAAAAGGACAGCCAGCACTGAAACCAAGCTGTTGTTCTGCCCACATTCCCTATTGCCAGGGCTAGTTATCCTTGCATTTCTCAGCGTAAAGAGAAGATAGATTCTCAACAAAGAAGAAGAGGACAATAACCAGTATACTATCTGAGTAAGGTGACTGCTCCCTGTGGAAGAACAAGGAGCAATACATTTCCATTTATCTAGTAGGTATTATATGTCATGTACAAGGTCTCTTTCTAGAAGCTCTAAATAGATGACATAGAAAATTATAAGCTATAGGGGGTTGGGAAGGTGGCTCAGTGGTACAGTGCTTGCCTTGCATGCATGAGGCCCTGGGTTCAATTCCTCAGTGCCACATAAGCTGAAAAAGCCAGAAGTGGCGCTGTGGCTCAAGTGGTAGGGCACTAGCCTTGAGCTGAAGAGCTGAAGGACAGCGCCCAGGCCCAGAGTTCAGGCCCTACGACTGACCAAAAAGAAGAAGAAGAAGGAGGAGGAGGAGGAGGAGAAGGAGGAGAAAGAAGATTATAAGCTATAGTACCTGCTTAATACAAATCAGTTAGGGGGATATACTATTTAGCTCTTAGGCAAGAGCCTGGCACCTGTAGTAAATAATGCATAGAAGTTTTATCAATCAATGAAAGTCTGTAAACATCTCAGCTAAGCAATATAGTCCCTCACACTATGTAAAAAAACAAAACAACTTTACATTTTGTAATGCATCCCACAATTTTATGGAGATGATATGCTTATCCTCATTTTATGAATGGGAAAAATGTGTCCTAGAGAGAAAACATTTTTGTCCAAGGTCATATAACTAATGAAATAAGAACTCTGTCCCAAGTGTGCATGCCTTGAAACCACAATACTGTGCTATCTCCGACCCTACACGAGACTCTCTGAATATAGGACTACGAAATTGCTCTTTTATCATACTAATTATACTCTTACCAATACGTTTTAATTGAATAAAGTATTAACATGCTTCTTTCTTTGTGTTCTTTCTTGACAACTTTAGACACTAAATCTAAAATTGTACTCTCATAAACTAAAAGCATAATGGTATCTCCTATTGTTTTGCTTTTAAAAAAAATAGCATACTGAATGATGCACCATCTCACTTATAGTTAAAGAATACTTGCTTTGAGTAGGTGTGGTGGCACATGCCTATAACCCAGCACTCAGGAAGCTGAGGGCTCAAGAATTACAAGTTCAAGGCCAGCCTGGACTACATATTCAGACTCTGGTTTAAAAGAAAAATGCTTGCTTCAACTGTGTGATTTAAATGATTCAAAAGGCACAATGGGATATTATACCTAAGTACATGGAAATGAGATGCACCCAAGACAGATTTTAAGTGTAACTGAGTATGTTTATTTCACTTATAATATCAATTAGGTATCCCTTATTGGAAATGCTTGGGACCAGAAGTGTTTTTTTTTACCTCAGATTTTTTTTGTGTAAATGTACATATCTATTGTGAGATATTTTGAAGGTGGGATCAAGTATACATGGAAAAGAAAGTTCACTTCTTTCTCATATATACATAGGCTGAAGGTAACGTTTTTTTAAAATAGGGCCTTTTGATGTAGCCCTGGCTGGTTTTGAATTCTCTCCCTTTTCAGCCTCAGCCACCTGAATGCTGGAATTACAGACATGTACTACCAAGCCCAGTTCTGAAGATAATGTTATATAATATTTAAAATAATTTTGTTCATGAAATGAAATTTCATGATGTGAGATTTTTCCACTGTAGTATCATCTTGGGATGCAAAATTGTTTGTATTTAAGAGCATTCTGGGGATTTGATTTTTGGATTAGGGATATTCAGCCGGTATACCACCACGGTATAGAGTCCAACCCTAAAATTCCAAACGTTCTTCATCAAGTGTCTTCATCGTATCACAATAGTCCTGTAACAACCAAATGCAATGGGCATCTGCTTCCTCATCTGTGTTTACAAAATGTCCTTTGGATTTTTCTCTTCTTTTGGCTTGTGGGACATATGTACTGGATCCCCACCGTTTCTGACAGCATTCCAAATGTGGCAGCAGAATACTCTTCATATATCCATCCCCTAACTTTAAAGATCCCTCAAAAATTGTCCTTGGACATCTTTGCAGTTTGTCTCCACATTAACAACCTGATAAATCTCATTTCAGTTCGTTCCAGGTTTCTTCTTGGGTCCTCCTTACAAATAGCCCATAGGACCTTAAAACAGATGTCAGCACAGAACTTTTTGTTTTTTCTTTTCCTTCCCCAACACCAGCAAAGAGTCTCTCCTGTGTGTTCTCATTCCATAAACAGCATCGCAATCCAGTGTCCAGCTACTCATTCCATATTAGCTCTGTCCCTTAAATTGTTTTCAAATCTGTTCCGCATGTAGCAACACTGTAAAATAAACCAGTAGAGGATTGCTGATTGTATATATATATATGTGTATGTATGTATATATATGTGTATGTATGTATGTGTATACACACACACACACATGAACAAACCAGGGGAGAAAGAGTAAATTGAAGCCCCCTACAGCACAGCATGCCAGTGAATCAGAGTCGGTTTGACAGGTCTTGTTTCTCACAGTGGTTTCCTTGAGTTCATGCAATTCAACCATGAAAGGCCATTCCAATGTGCACATCAGTCGATGTTTTCTTGCACGTGCCTGCTTGCCTCCTGCCTTCCAATGCATCCTTCGTTCTCTCTACCCTCTCCTCCAGCCTCTCTCTACCCGGTCCCTTCCCTCTTCCCTCCGCCTGTCCTCACCCCCCCCCCTCCCAGCACGCTGGTCAGCTCCTCTCCCGCGCGCCGACAGCCCCGCCCACGCGGAGCCAGTAGTCACGAGTCTGGGGGCGTGGCGTCGTCAAGGGGGCGGAGCCAACCCTGAGCTCCGCAGCGCGCATGGGTGGAGTCGGGTGCGCGGGGGGCCGACCCGCTATATCTGCGCCTGCGCGGCCCGGACTGCCGGGCCAGTCGGGACGGAGGAGACAAGATGGCGCTGCGGGCGATGCGGGGAATCGTGAACGGGGCCGCACCCGAGCTACCGGTGCCCACCAGTGGGCCGGTGGCGGGAGCTCGGGAGCAGGTGATGGCGGCGAGCCGGAACTACCTCTCCCAGCCTCGCCTCAGTGAGTACGGCCCGCAGGAGGCCGCGGGTCCCCGCGTCCTCGCCCAGCGCCGGGCTCCCTCTCACCTGCTCGGCCCGCGGGGGAGGGGGGGGGTTCGTTTTTCCCTCCCGCCCCGCGTCCCTGCGTGGATCCGCGGGGCTCTGCACCTCCCATTTCCGTGACGTCGGGGCCCTCGGGCCCCCCTCGCCACAGGCTCCCCGGGAACTTCGCCCGGGGCCGGTGGGCTCCCCGCCTCCCTCCGCAGCTTGCCCGGGCCCGGCCGTCACCTCCCACCTCCTCGGCCCGGCTCGGCCCCGGGGGGGGGGGGGGAGGGGGAGGAGTATAGAGTGATCCCATCACTGGGAACAGTGGGGGGGGGAGGGCTTGCCGCCCCGGTGAGGACCCGGGCAGGTTGCACGCTCCTCACCGGGTGGACCGCGGAGAGCGGTGGTGTGCGTTCGCTGACGTGGTCGGGCCTGGGCCGGGTGCGGGGCAGGCCCGCCTCCCAGCGAGGGGGGGAGGCAAGCCGGGGGGGGGGCTGCCGCCCCACCCCGGGACGCCTAGATACCCGAGATGGTCCGCGGGGCTGCCAGGGACCGGGCCGGGCATCCAGTCCAGCCCTCTCACTTTACAGGTGGTGCTGGGCTCAGCGGCGCCGGGGCCCGGCACCGCCGGGGTGGCCGGAGCCGGAGCTCAGCACCCAGCCTGCTGCTGCTGCTGCTTCGGCTGATCCTCCCCCTGCCCTCCCCTCCCCCCCTCCCAGCAGGAGCAGAAACCCAAGTGCTGCCCCCCCCCCAATGTAGGAGAAACTCCCCCCCCCCGACCCCCAGGTGCTTTTCTTCGCTTACTCTTAACCAGCTAACGAAAGTTGGCTGAGTGCGAGGTGCTTTGGGAACACGAAGGAGAGTTGCCAGTATCTAGGCTGTGTGGGGAGGCTTCAGGATCACATTGTGATGATAGCAGAGTGGCCTTCATCTACCGGGTTTGAGTAAAGAGCTCGGCGGTTGCAACGAGAAATGGTTCTTCATTACTGGAGGTTACAGTCCGGTAGCATCAAACCTTTTTTTGTTTTTTTAAACTGTTTCCCCGGGTACTGAGGATGAGCCCTAGAAATAAGACTTAAAAAACAACGTGGGGGGAAGGAGGGGAACTTGGCAAAGTACCTGGTGTTTCCCCCAGGTGTATCTGTTGTTGCATTTGCACTGGTTAATTGCTAGCCTGTCTGCTTGTGGGTGGCTCTTTGGTTGAAAGATGAAGGGTTTTAGTGGGGCGCTCTCCAGCCTGACTAATCCTTTTCTGATCTGTCAGTGGGTCATGTGACAGGCACTGCAGTGTGAGGAAGGAGGAAAACATTGGAGCTTGCGGATTGCTGAGATGTGCATTTTTACGATTCTTTGAATTAAGAGAGTGGAGCGGGAACTTACATGATGTCTAGAAATGGGCAGTTCTTGCATTCTTACCCAAACCTTGACAGCAAGTTTATTCCTAAAGATTAGAAATGTTCTTTCTTTCCTGAGTTGCATTTGTGATCTTTTCTTTGGGCAAGACAGTTTTTCTACACTGATGTTGCTTGTAGAAAAAGGAATTCAGGGTACAGTAGTCATTTTCCATGCAATCCTTCATTCACTGTCACCTATCAGCTGAAATAATGATCTTGTTTAAACCGTGGTTACCATGATTAAAGTGGTAAGCCCTTCAGGGAGATAGTATGGTTTTTCCATGTCCTGTGCAAGTGGCTGAAGCCTCCAGGGAGATTCCTGCTGACACAAAAATTGCAGTGCTTACCATGGGGATCCTTTTGCATCTCTGTGCCTCACAAGTGTTCTACAACTCTTGTATAGCATAATTTAAATCTCTGTGCGAATAGTTTGAATGAATGGGATGAGAGTGCAGAGTTACAGTATCTGGCCAAACTGAATTTCCCTTCTAGGAATTATTCCCAAAAAGCATTATGTGATATCCTACGTAAGCCAACATCCATTTTAACTACATTTGAGCATTGTTTTCCTCTTTTGCTGTATTTTTATAACAGATTTAAATACTCCTGAATAATATCTTAATTTCTTTTAAATAAATGTTGATACTAAGTAATTACTGTTACGGTGTGCTTTTGAATTAAGGAATAGAGTAATATCAACAGTTACAAATTAGATCCAACTTAAAAACAAGTTGGGGAGTGTAGGGCTGTTAAAAAGAAACGAAAATAAGATAGTCATACTTGAAATTAATAGTCCTGAAGGCTTTAGTTTCTAAAATCACAGGAAAAGGAGGTTTGCTTTTATTAAAAAAGCTCTGATCAAAGGTCAGTCCATAGACCCTGTGAGCGCTAAATGTTTTGAATTGATGATTTCCTTTTGTCTTGAGACATGGGTGAACTAGCCATGTGGTTTTTTTAACATCATAAAGTAGAGCAAGCCTTACCAAAAAGTCAAATCCAGAAATCTGCTTTTTTTTTTCTCAAGAAAACCTCCCTTAGATACCCAATGCTAGAAGTGAGGCCTCTACTTCTTTTGCACAATAGAAGGTAAATGCTTTCTGAGTTGTTTTCCTATGAAGGTGGAGCATAAAGGACTGGGGCTTATTGTGCAATGGCTGCAAATTCTTTTCTTTGGATATGTCACAATCAGTAAGGGTGTTAGTGTTGAACAATCTCCAGTCTCTTACTCTGCAGGAGGAAGAGGATGTCATCTGACAAAATATGTACTCAAGTCTTAATTTTTTTCCAGTGTTATTTTATAAATATTGCTTGCTTTGTGGTTCACAAAGATATGACTTTGTGAAACGTGTTGAATATGTGATGTAAGCACCTATCTTCTATGCTGTCAGCATTATGACCCTCTATATACCACCTATATACTCTAGTGCCTGTGAAATTTTCAAGAGAAGGATGACTTTGATCAACAGAATAATTTATGAATGGGTTTTTTTTGGGGGGGAGGGTCCAATCGTGGGGCCTGAACTCTGGGCCTGGGTGCTGTCCCTCAGCTCTTCAGCTCAAGGCTAGCGCTCTACCACTTGAGCCACAGCGCCACTTCCGGCTTTTTTTTTCTGGTTATGTGGTGCTGAGGAATTGAACCCAGGTCCTCATGCATGCAAGGCAAGCGCTCTAGCTTTGAACCACCTTCCCAGCCCTGTGAATGGGTTTTGAAGAACAACTTAATGAAGTCTAATGCTAGGAATTGTGATCACTGTATTTTAAAATCACACTGTGAATTAGGGTCAGAAGTGTCATAGAGGAGCACCTGCTACCTTGTAATTAAAGAAGAGCAAAACAAAACTGTTAGCCAGCCTGGCCTCCATTTGGTAATAGACTTTCTTGAGGCTTTCCTTAAATGTGACATGAGGTTGTTCCAGCCTTGTGTACCTCAGCATTCTGTGAAGATACAAGCTGGTGCCCCCACTTTGTAAAAACTTTGTGTGCTCTTCAAATAAAACTTTGGTAGTATTTTCACTTAGTTTGGGTTATAAAATTTATTGGTTTGGTTTTTATATGGCAGCTTAATATAAGCCAGAATCCCCTCTGATTTGTAGTAGGAATAGTCTCCTGATGTTTCTCTTGATTGCCAGTGAGGGGAAACAGCACCCAGCTTCTCCATCACATACTTGTTCTCTGTTTAAACTCTTTAGTAGCAATGACTCCGCTGTAGACAGATGGTTTTGTAGTGAGAACAAAATGTAGGTAGACACAGGGGACTGGGAAGGTGGCTCAGTAGTAGAGCACTTGCCTTGCATGCCTAAGGCCCTGGGTTCGATTTCTCAGCACCACATAAGCAAAACGAAAAAAGCCAGAAGTGGGGCTGTGGCTCAAGTGGTAGAGCGCTAGCCTTGAGCTGAAGAGCTGAGGGACAGCGCCCAGGCCCAGAGTTCAGGCCCCAGGACCGGACTCCCCCCCGCCCCCCCCAAAAAAAAGTGGACACAGGAAAATACTGTCCAGTGTAGGAAAAGTAAAAATTTATCATTTTCCTAGCTAAAGTTACAGGTTTATGAAATTATTTCGTGTGATAGTGTTACATGGTTTGCTAATAAGTAGTAGCATATACTTTATCATAAAAACAAAAAGGAGAAACCTGTTTGGTTTTAGAATGTAGGTGCAGTAGAAGTAAAGGTCAGATGACTAGATGGAGACAGATTGCAGGTTGATCCTTGGGCAAAGTACTTTGTTTTTCTGAGAATAATTTATTCTCTTGTAAAACTTAGACTAATAATAGCCAACCCACAGGTGTGTGATGGAGGTGAGAGTTCCTGAGAAACACTCTTTGCAGGTGTTGATGTTTAATCACTTAAACATAGGAGGTTTATTTCCTGGCTTTGAAAGGGTTATGTGCAGTCTCTTGATTAAGTGGAAACTTGTCTTCCATAGTAGAATCCCATTCCATTCACTGTTTCCAGGAACAGCCATGACTAATACTTCTTTTTCTTGGTCATGCTTTTTGCTTGTGACCGGCAAAACTTCATAGGTTGGAATGAGTTTCAGTTTTAAACATGAGATTCTGAGGCATAGTTGTTGTATATTAGAATTCAAAGGAGGAACTGTCTTGTTGAATAAAATAATTATCAGAAGTTGTGGGATTTTGATGATGTGCATTACTTGTAAATATTAAAACTAAATTCCTTCCCCTATTCCTCATTAGTTAAGTAAGAGTTTGAAAAACTTGTGTTTGTTATTTTCCCACACTGAGCTTTAAGAAGACCCATTTCTAGTGTAGCTCACTTTGTATTTCCACATGCAAGTTTTCAGAAAGTCATTGAACATAGATGGTCTGGAGTCTTTTTTTTTTCCTTTCCATTCTGCCAGTCCTGGGGCTTGAACTTAGGGCCTGGGCACTATCCTTAAACTTTTTTTGCTTAAGGTTATTGCTCTACTACTTGAAATACTGTTCCATTTTTGGCTTTTTTGGTAGAGAATTGGAAATAAAAATCTCACAGACTCTCCTGCCTGGGCTGTCTTTGAACCATGACCTTCAGATCTCAGCCTCTTGAGAGTTAGGATTACAGGCATGAGCCACTGGTGCTCAGCTATCTTTACAATCTTTTTGAATAAGAATAATGAAGTTTTTGGAAATTTAAATCTGGGTTTTTACAGCTGTATTGGGCGTATTTTACAGCAGTTTGGGCGTTTTCCCGCTAGTGTGCCATGAAAATGTACCATACCTTAGGGGAAAATTGATCTTTTATACTATCATCTGTTTAGATAGCTTACTTTTCAGATTGTGTTTGTACCAAAGCATTTGTTTGCTTTCTGGCCTTGGGCTGGAAAAGTTGTCACTTAAAAAATCTGAAGGCCCTTGGGTAGACAGACTGGTTCTTAAATGGTTTCCTCATTCTTGGTTGTTCATATTTGTGCTGGAATGTCTGTCCAAGTTCGTTAGAAGACTTCAAAAGAAATCAAGCAAATGAAAGATTCCTGATTGGTTAACAGTTTCATAAAAATAATGTTGGGCTTTGTAGTACATTTGCTTCAAAAGTTTATCTTGTGTTCTTTAGCTGTTCTGGTTACAAAATTTTGTGTGTGTTCTGGTTACAAAATTTTGTGTGTGTGTGTGTGTTGTTCTGGTTACAAAATTGTGTGTGTGTGTTGTTCTGGTTACAAAATTGTGTGTGTGTGTGTGTGTGTGTTATACCCAATGGCCATTATATTTACCAGAAAGGACCATTCCTTTTTAAATGAACGGGAGAATAATCTAGAAATTTATTTCTAGGGCAACTTGGTGTAGTGAATAATAGTTCTCTCTTTAACCTGAAGATAACATTTGATAACCCTACACATGCCTGCCTTTTTGAAATGGAGTTTCCCTATTTGTGCACGCTGTCCTCAAACTAGCCATTCTTGCTCCTCACCTTCCCAAATAGCTGAGCTTATTATAGCTAACCCTTTGGTCCATTGTGTACCCTTCCTAAACAGGCTCCTCTACCATAGCCCTGCAGGCCAGTTTCTTGGTGCCAGTTGTGAGTTTTTGTCTTCTGCTTTAACTTGTTAAGGATTCCCTTTCCTTCCCTCATCTACTTAGCTAAGTTCTATCTCTCCTGCAAAGCTTTTCCTGTTCTTTCCAGGACAAGGAACTGTCATTCTGGTTTTGCTGTGTCTCCAGGAACGCTCTGCATGCTGTGGGTACAGCCCTTGCTTTGTCCTGTTGAAGTCCTCCCCACAATCATAGGACAACTGGACTTTTTCTAGTTTGTTTGTTTGTTTGTTTTTGTTTTTTTGGTGTGTTTATCAGGGATTGAATGCAGGGCTTCTATGCTAGACTTAACATTTTACTGCTTGAGCCATGCTACTAGCTATTTTATTTTGAAACTGAACTTCTAAAGGCGGGCAGCCTCTCTGCTTTGTTTTAGTGTCCTTGATTCTGAGAAAATGACTTCGTTCTAGTAGGACTTAGAACGTTCAGATGGTTTATAAAATTCGTTCAGAAAGTGAGCTAGGAAGGTGGCTCAGTGGTAGAGCGCTTGTCTTGCATGCATGATGCCCCGGGTTTGATTTCTTAGCACCACATAAGCAGAAAAAGCTGGAAGTAGCACTGTGGCTCAGGTGGTAGAGCACTAGCCTTGAGCTGAAGAGCTGAGGGACAGCACCTAGGCCCTGAGTTCAGGCCCCACAACCAAACCAAAAAAAAATATTGTTCAGGAAGCACCATATTTTACAAATTCATTGAAAATTTGTGTAGCTATTTGAGTGTTGCATATTGTGATAATAGAATAAGCAGAGAAGTTTGGGTGCTACCAGACAGGCAATGTAGGCTTTTATGCATTTCACTAAAGCTGATTTTTCTTGTTTCTTCCAGCATACAAGACAGTGTCAGGAGTGAATGGTCCACTAGTCATCTTAGATCATGTGAAGGTAATACTACTGTCAAATATAGTCTGATTGCTGATATACTTGAAAATGTAGCATTAGAACCTGTTCATGTACTTGAACCTCTTGTTAAAAATTTTAAGCTATTCTGTGATATAAATGTCAAGAAGAATTTGAAATCAAAAGTCAGAAAACTGAATTTTGGTACTAGTGGTAGTGGTTGTGGCTTTTGAGTCCCTCATTGGAAGAAAGGGAAAACAATAATGTTAGTGTTTTATAATCTGTATAATATAGGATAGTGTATATATGTATATGTATTATATATACATATGATAGCTTTTGTTCTTGATGGTAGTGTGCCATATGTTCTAGTTCTTTTCATAGCTTTTCTTGTTTCTTACTAAATGTTAAGCTCGAGTAAGAAAACATTGTTGCTTTTATTTTCAAAAGCCTGACGTTGTTCTTCAAATAACAAACAAAAATAGGTTATCTCAATAATAACTAAAACCCTAAAGCAACATTTGTATTCATTTTATCTACAGATCTTTACCTAACTTTTTTTGCCTATACATAATTATAATTATATCTGAGAAAGGGAGAAATAAAATATATTTTATAATTAAATACCTTGGGCTAAGCTTCCTGTCTGAGCTCTGTGATCGAAATAGTGATAGTTTGCCTCATCAGCACCAAGGCCTGAATACAAACCCCAGTACTGCTAAATAAAAGTATGCATGCATGTGAGCGCACGTGCGTGCACGCGCGACCCCCCCCCCCACGTAATACATAGAATGTATTTTCTAGAATGGTGATTCTACATAGGTTGCTATTACTGTGGCAGACTTCAATAACAGGTGTATCTTTAGCAAGTCTCACTCACCCACCCAACCCAAAAACAAACAGAAACATTTCTGAAAAGAAAGGGCAGGCGGACACTGGTGGCTCATACTTATAATCCTAGCTGCTTAGTAGGCTGAGATCTGGGAACTGTGTTTCAAAGCCAGCCCACAAAGACAAATCTAGGAGACTTACCTCCAGTTAACTAGCAAAAAGCTGCAGACAGAGATATGACTTAAGTGGTAGAAAGTCAACTCAGAGCCAGAAAACAGAGTGAAAATAGAAGGCCCTGAGTTCAAGCCCCAGTACTAGTACAAAAAAAAAAATTTCACTAATCTTTTTGACAGGAACCTTTGCAAAATAATCTTGAGATTAAGCCTAGCAAGATTACTTCCTACCACAATTCTGTCCCATCTGCAGATTGATCAGTGACTCCATGTTTGCACTTGGGTTTTACAGGATTTAGGCCCTGTTAATATTTAGTGTTTTTATTTATTTTTTTTTTTTGGTGTTGGGGATTGAACCTGGAGCCCATGCTTACTAGGCCCTGATCGTTCTACCACTGAGAAAATCTTCAACCCCACTTTATTTTTGAAGAATGCATTTTGAAGCTTTTGTTTCTTTTTCTTCTGTCAGTTGGGGCTTGAACTCAGGGCCTAGGCACTGTCCCTGAGCTTTTTCACTCGAGGCAAGTGCTCTACCAGTTTGAGCCACAGCTCCACTCCCTCTACCAGCTTCTACTTTCTAGTGGTTAATTGGAGATAAAGAATTTGAGTGATTTTCCTGTCTAGGCTGACTTTGAACTGCGTTCCTCAGATCTTAGCCTCCAGAGTAGCTAGGATTACAGGTGTGAGCCACCAGCATACCAGGTTTATTTTGTTTTTCTTATTTTCTATATTCTCTAAATAAACTTTTGGGCTCATGTTTTAAAACATTAAAGTTTTCATAGATTAGTAAGTGTATTATTGAAATATATTTGAATTCATCTCTGTTATACTTTGAAGTCAGCACAGGCCCTCCTCCAGTGGAGGGAATCTAGTAGAAAGGCATATATAAATATTTGGAGGTGTAATTTGTAAGTGCTGCAAAAGGTAACTTCAGATGATGTTGAAGACAGTAACAGAAAAGACACAGAAAATGTCTCTGGGAAAGTAATTATAAGAGAACTAAAAAGTTTCCTTGAATGTTATTTTGTGGTAAAGTGTAGGTGAGGAAATGCTATTAAATTTATGTTATAAAAATACCATTTTATATAATGAGACTTAGAGTGGGCGTTTTTGTTTTGTTTTTAGTTTTTAGTTTGTTTTAATTTAAACCATGCACTTAATATCAAGGAACAGAGAATTATGCAGAAATTCTGTCTGAATAGAAGATGGAGAGAGGTTTTCTAGCTCACTGCATGAAGTTAGCTGTGTTGAATTCTAAAACCAGAGGGTAATATTAGAACAGAAAAATAGAGCTGTTTTCCCTTATTAGCAAAGATTCCTAAATTCTTTTTCTTTTCTTTCTTGTGTGCCTGTGTGTGTGTGTGTGTGTGTATACTGAAAAAGGAGCAAGTATCCACCACAACCTAACAGCAAATAACATACTTGTTTGTTTAAATCAGTGAGAACTCCTATTTTCTTCCTGTTACTATTCTTGGTACTTCTAACACTGAAGTATGTGGGTTCTAACACTAAAGTGTATGGGTTTTTCTCCCATTCATTATAAAAGTTCCATTCATTATAAAAAGTAGAAGACCTTTTACCTTTTTTCTCCTATAAAGAAACGACAAGGGTTTCAGGTACTCTGGCCAAGACTTATTGACCAAATATATATTTCTCTAATCACCACAAATTGAGAATGTCTATTGTCACGATCACTGTTCAGCTTTGTATTTGCAACTTAGTAATTTCCTTTAGAAAATAAGAGTATAAAGGAAGTTAGAAGTTAAAAGGAATGCTGTCATTATTTCTTTATATAATTACACTGAAACCTAGGGCAGTCACTGGCGAACTGTTAGAAGTAATGGTACAGAACAGCACATATGGGTCAGACTATAGAAATCACCTGTGTCGGGGCTGGGAAGGTGGCTCAGTGGTAGAGCACTTGCCTTGCATGCTTGAGGCCCTGGGTTCGATTCTTCAGCACCACATAAGAAAAAAGCCGGAAGTGGCGCTGTGGCTCAAGTGGTAGAGTGCTAGCCTTGAGCTGAAGATCTGAGGGACAGCGCCCAGGCCCAGAGTGCAGGCCCCACAACCGGACCCAAAAAAAAAAAAACCAAAAAACAAACAGAAATCACCTGTGTCCTGTGTGCAGATGGAACTATTTGCAACAAGCTGTAAAACTTTATGGAAAGGCCTTACAGAAGACTTCAAACTTTTAGAAATTCCACTCCAGTTGTAGTGCAATGAGGGTGGAGGAATCAAGCATCAGGAATTACTGCAGGAATAAGCATTTCAGTGGGACAGAATTAAGAACCCCAAACTGACTGTCTTCTTTTGAGATAAAGATGGCTATAGTGCATGATGGCCATAAACTCTCTCAAGTGCTAGTATTACAGATGTGAGCCACTGTCCAGTACACATGAGGTTTTGACTTGGTAAATTTGGTATTATGGGCAATGGAGACACTTTA
The DNA here is from genome assembly GCF_000151885.1 of Dipodomys ordii. NCBI lineage: Eukaryota > Metazoa > Chordata > Mammalia > Rodentia > Heteromyidae > Dipodomys > Dipodomys ordii. The sequence goes on along the minus strand of NW_012267220.1, from coordinate 832,196 downwards.
TTGTAGTCAAATATTGTTAGCAATGTTCATTTCTCCAATGAAAAATAATAAGAAATAAAGTAAACCCTCCAAATCCAGGTGAACTAAGGGCTTGTACTAAACATAAACCTATTAAAAGAAGAGTTTATGACTTCAAGTAAAAGGTTTTCCTAAGCAAGATACAAAAGGTATAAATCATAAAGGACAGCAGTTAATTTGTTTTCATAGGAGGTTTAAAAACTTATGTGTGATATAAGAAGCCATGAACAAAATTAAAGGGTAAGAAGCAAACTAGTAGAAGATTAATATCCTGACTATAAAATGCTTAGAAATGGAGAAAATGCAAGATTGTCAAAAATAGAGGGAAAGGGGATACTTGTTAATACAAATGGGGAGATTATAAAGTAATGCATCAGTATTTTTGCAGACTAAGTAGGCAGAAAATGGGTACAGCCTATATGCAGACCACCAACTTTCATGAGGAACCACATGCAAGAGGGTGTTAGACCATTACGTACGAGTTATCAACGTGGACCTGTACGTCACTGGTTGGACAGCTGAATGTAATGGAATATGGCCATTAGGTCTTGTTAAAACTATCTAATTGCTTTCCCATTTCATTTATTCACTATTTTGTTTTATTTGGGGGGCTATGTCAATTCAGTTGACCTGGAACTCATGGTCATTATGCCTCAGTCCCTGATGGCTAGGATTGTGGGAATGAGTCACCACATCTGACCAATTCAGTTTTTAACATTTCAGAATCCATAGATCTTAAAATTGCTGGTGTGCAATAGTTTAGCATTTTTCCCATGTTATACAAATAGTGTTGTATCTTTCAATAGATTATTTTGACAGCTTGAAATATCAACATGATATGTCGAAAAACGAACTTTACAACTTTGGTGTGGGGGGACGAGGGGGACGGGGGGGGGATACGAAGGGATGGGAAGGGAAAACAAAGCAGGAGGCTACAATGCTTGATGAGAAATGTGCTCATTATCTTACCCCTCTGTACAGTATTTTCACAATAAAAATATATAAAAAAATATCAACATGAATACATTACCTTTAGCGATTTGAAAATTATGCGTATTTATTATATCACCATGGAAGTAAATAAACCCATGTATTTTTGGAGACATCTGTTCTTAAATGAGTTAAGAGGAGATCCATATACATTGAGAGCTAGATTGTGAGAGGTATTGGACATTATTTTACTATGATAGTAGTTTTCTTTACTAATATTTTATCCTCCTATGTATAACACATATCCTAGGAGGTATACATCACTTCCTATAGTCACAAACCTTAAAAACATGACCTCAGAGAGAAAGCAGTAAATTTAACTGTCATGTTTTCACAAGTTCAAAACCCTTTTCTCTGTACTTTGTGCTGTGTTGGCCAGTACAATGTGTCAGGGGTGTGTGTCTTAAAAACAGCCTCTGAGGTGAGTGTAACCTCTCTACCTAAAGCTGCGTGGTGTGGAGGATGGGAGGATTGGTTGCACACTACACAGCAGCACACTGTGGCCAGTGGAGATGGCATAGATGATTGCTTGGGAGCTTTTAAAAAGTTGGTGGTTGATCCTCTGTTCTTTTCTTCTTAGTTTCCCAGATACGCTGAAATTGTTCACTTGACATTACCAGATGGCACAAAGAGAAGCGGGCAAGTTCTAGAAGTTAGTGGTTCCAAAGCAGTAGTTCAGGTACGTATCACTTTAACAGCTTGGCCAATTTAGCTCTTTGATAATTAGAAACACATGGGGAGTCACATCAAAGGAGAGAGTTAAAAAGCAGAGTTCACTGATAACTGGATGAAACCAAAACAATAGCTGAATCGATTCCTGTAAAGTTACCTCTTGAAGTTCCAAGTTTATAATGTTACCAGAGTATGAAAATATTTTTCTCAAATAAGGTGTTCACTAAGAGCAGGAGTTAACAGAATTTCTGTAAGGGTCCAAAAGGTAAATATTTTAGATTGTATAGGGCCACCTAAAGTCCTGCAGGTTTTCTTCCTTTTTTTTTTTTTTAATGACACTGGAGTTGAACTCAGGGCCTTGTGCCTGGAGGTAAACACTCTACCATTTGAGCCATGCCTCCAATTCATCCTTCTGTTCTTTCATTTCCATTTTTTCTTTCAACAGTCTTCTATAAATGTAAGCAGCATCCTTAGTTTGCTTGTGACATTTGACTTGCAGGCAGAGCCCTTAGTCTGTCTAGTAAGTACTCATGAGCTAAATCTTTTACCCTTCTGATTCTCTTTCTTGATAGGTATTTGAAGGTACTTCAGGTATAGATGCCAAGAAAACATCTTGTGAGTTTACTGGGGATATTCTCCGAACTCCGGTGTCTGAGGATATGCTTGGTAAATGGATATTATTCCTTCTGGGCAGAGATCTGTTTATTTTGAATAAATTTCTATAAAATCTAAAACAAAACAAAACAAAAAAAGGCTATTTAAACATCAGAGTCCTCTGTGCTGTGTTGTCACTATCTGCAGGCCGAGTGTTCAATGGATCAGGAAAGCCCATTGACAGAGGTCCCGTGGTGCTAGCTGAAGACTTCCTTGATATCATGGGTAGGGACATTGGATGGATTCTGTGTTTGGGAGAATGCACCTCTGTCTATCTGGTGGGTAGGGACATTGGATGGATTCTGTGTTTGGGAGAATGCACCTCTGTCTATCTGGTGGGTAGGGACATTGGATGGATTCTGTGCTTGGGAGAATGCACCTCTGTCTATCTGGTGGGTAGGGACATTGGATGGATTCTGTGTTTGGGAGAATGCACCTCTGTCTATCTGGTGGGTAGGGACATTGGATGGATTCTGTGTTTGGGAGAATGCACCTCTGTCTATCTGGTGGGTAGGGACATTGGACGGAGTCTATTTGGGGGAATGCACCTCTGTCTATCTGGTGGGTAGGGACATTGGATAGATTCTGTTTGGGGGAATGCACCTCTGTCTATCTGGTGGGTCGGGACATTGGATGGATTCTGTTTGGGAAAATGTACCTCTGTCTGTCTGGTGGCTTTGCCAGGGACAGCATGGTTTTTGTATTGTTGTTTTAAGTAGATAATCAGTGTTCTCCTTGGGTAATAAATTAGGTAGTTATGTAATGAATTAGTTTTTCCTAGAAATTTTCTAGAAACTTACGCAGTATCTTAAGAATACTATAAAATACTACTAGAAGAGATCCAGATATTTATGGTAAAAATCATAGCTTTGAAATTAGAACTTCTTTCTCTTATTTTCTTATGCCCTTAGTGTATTCCACTAACTTGAATTTTATTAGTGAATATTAGTCTACAGAGGACTAAAGGGAAAAATTATTTCGTTTCAAAAATAATGTTTTTTAAAGTAGAGAGAAAAAGGCTTTATAATAATTGTAATATTCTGGTGTTTTTTAATTTGATGAGTTTCTACTTCCATTCACAATGAATGTTCTGAGATTTAAGTTTTCTCTTTGGGAAATACATTAGGTCAGCCAATCAATCCTCAGTGTCGGATTTATCCAGAGGAGATGATTCAGACTGGCATTTCTGCCATTGATGGCATGAACAGTATTGCTAGAGGGCAGAAAATTCCTATCTTCTCTGCTGCAGGGTTACCACACAATGAGGTAAGCACTAGGGTACTAGCTATGAAGTTTTTAGCTGGGAAGAATTTCTAAATGTATCACTGTTATTGAGAAACCAGACAGATACCCAGTATTGTTGTTATGTAAACCGGTGGCATTGAGTCTTTATTCATTCATTATTGGCTTATTGCTTATACTTAATGTGTCTTTGTAAATATTGCAGAAAGTTTTGTTAAGTCCTCAAACTCTCCAGTTTATTTAATAACTCTAGCTTTTAGAAAGTTAAGATATGTTATTTTGTTGTAGAAATTTTTAGTTTTCAACTCAGTTCTTTTTGTTCTTATCAGATTGCAGCTCAAATCTGCCGCCAGGCAGGTTTGGTAAAGAAATCCAAAGATGTGATGGATTATAGCGAGGAAAATTTTGCAATTGTATTTGCTGCTATGGGTGTAAGTATAGGCTTTCTGTTTGGTATTTTGTATAAAATTATGTGTAATAACACATTGCAATATTATTGTGCTGTTAGAGAAGTGTAGTAAACTTTGACTTTGTCTCCAGATTTGGGGCCAAACTAAGACTTAAAAATTTAGCATTTCTGCTGATCACATATATGGTGTATTTGTGTACACCGTTATATGTTATAGACTGTGATAGACAATTTGCTCCAGGAAAGTTAGAATGAACTTGTGATTTTAAATGAGCATCATTATTCCACAATACTGTGAAATTCGGGAAATTATGTAATCACTTAATCACAATTAAAAAAAAAGAACCTTGGGAAAGGTAGGGAGGGAAGGGATGGTGGGGGAAAATAATGGAGGGGGTAACAATGCTCAATAAGAAGTATACTCATTACCTTACTCATGTAACTGTAACCCTCTGTATAGTATCTTTACAATAAAAAATAAAAAAATATTTTTAAAAATTTAGCATTTCACTAAAATTTAAGAATAATCTATAACCATATACTGGTTGCTCACACATATAATCCTAACTCAGTCTGAGGATCAAGGTTCAAAGCCAGACATCTGTGAAATTCTTATCTCCAGTTAACCTGTAAAAAGCCCAAAATGGAGGCACTGTGTACAGCATTTAGAGTGGCACAAAAGGAAAAAAAAAGACTACTGTTCTTCATGCCTAAAACATCTTACTCAGTTAACTTTTGTGAAAAGTTTGTGGGTTCTTCAAATTTTACTAGAGGGAACAATTTAGATCCATAGCTTGACATTTATCTGTTTGAAAGTCATCATCTAAAATAAATGTTGGGAACTTTTCTTCTAACACTGATGAGATATTGCTGTTTAGGTAAACATGGAAACTGCCCGGTTCTTCAAATCTGACTTTGAGGAAAATGGCTCAATGGACAACGTCTGCCTCTTTTTGAACCTGGCTAATGACCCAACGTAAGTATATAGAGCTCTTTCTGTTCACCCAACCAAAAGTGTTACCTGAAGCTGGGTGCTAGTTGCTCATACCTGTAGTCCTAGCTACTCAGCAGGCTGAAATCTGAGGGTTGCAGTTCAAAGGTAGCCCATGCAGGAAATTTTGTAAGACTCTTTTATCTCCAATTAATCAGAAAAAGAAAATTGATAAGTGGAGCTGTCACTGAAGTGATTGTGGTAGCCTTGAGCAGAAAAAGGCTGAGGGACAGCACCTAGCTCCTGAGTTTGACTGGCACACACAAACCAAAAGCATTGCTCTTTTCTTCCTTAAGGAAACCAGGTGTATTAGAAACAATACTAATTCTTACCCCCAGAAGTTTAGGGAGGTAAATATTACAATGAAAGCTCATTGGCTTAGGAATGAAGAGACCTTAGATTTAAATTCCAGCCTCACCTCTTGGGAGTTCTTTTGGCTTTGCTCAAATTATCTAGACACTGAAGCTCATAAAATGTGACAAATGTTTGTCTTCCAGGGTTGCTACAAATGTTAAACAAGATTCTATATGTACATATTAGCATATAAGTGATACCTAATAAGTAACATTCTTATCTGAAAAATGTGGCTTGTTTTTTCATTCCTTCCTTTTCTCACCATTCCCCATCAGTTTTGAGGAACTGTATATAGCTTTGACAAATTATGGAGCGTTTATAAAATAATCATTTTTGTAACATTAAGTAATTCTTATGTAAGTACTCAAATTAACGGACAAGAATTTTAAAGTAACTAGAAAATAACACAAGCAGACCAGAATTTTAAAGTCATTGCTGTACTCTCCTCAACTTATTAACAAGTTGAAAAGAGAAACTGCTACCATTCTAGGATTGTGTTCTCTTTGTACTTTTGGTTTGAGTGACTCGGGATCGCTTTGCCTTTCAGTATCGAGCGCATTATCACTCCTCGCCTGGCTCTGACCACAGCGGAGTTTCTTGCTTACCAATGTGAGAAACATGTACTGGTTATCCTGACGGACATGAGCTCTTACGCTGAAGCACTTCGAGAGGTGACTTTTTCACGAATTAATTTTCAGGGCTATCTTTGTAAAGTTCCCAATATTTTTTTTGGGGGGGTCCAGTCGTGGGGCCTGAACTCTGGGCATGGGCGCTGTCCCTCAGCTCTTCAGCTCAAGGCTAGCGTTCTACCTCTTGGGCCACAGCACTTACGGCTTTTTTTCTTTTTGCTTATGTGGTGCTGGGGAATCGAACCCAGGGCCTCAGGCACACAAGGCAAGCGCTCTAGCACTGAGCCACCTTCCCAGCCCCAGTAATGATATTTCAATAAAGAGTCTGGCAGCATTGTCTTTGGAACATATTTCTTCAGGAAACCATATATATTTAGAAACAGTACTGCGTTGTGGCTTAAGTGGTAGAGCACTAGCCTTGAGCTGAAGAGCTGAGGGATAGTGCCCAGGCCCAGAGTTCAGGCCCCACGACTGACCCTTCCCCCCCACCCCCCAAAAGGCTAGTCTGCATCAGGAAGTAATTCTTACAAAGAATCTCTGTTTTAGAATTTACTTCCTTTAATTTATAAAACTGTAACTGAATTTTCTTTTAGAAAACTATTTGAGAATTTATATTACAGCAATATAATTTTAGAAAAATGCTCGTCAGCATTTTTATACAGATGAACTTGAATTTACGTTTCTAATAGACTTCTCCATCATCACTTTATGACAGTATGAAATTCTGAACTTAGTGATTTGGCATATTCAGTCAAAAGGCACACGCTAGTGGAACTTCTATCTTGGCTCATAGTATTTTTCTTCTTGGCTTACTGTCAGGTTTCAGCAGCCAGAGAAGAGGTCCCCGGTCGACGAGGTTTCCCAGGCTACATGTATACAGATTTAGCCACGATATATGAACGTGCTGGCCGAGTGGAAGGGAGAAATGGCTCTATCACTCAGATCCCCATTCTCACCATGCCCAATGATGGTAAGTTATTTGATGCTTAGTAGGCTTAATTATTGCAAGGGTCTAATTCTACCTCAGAAGACTCGTCTTCCCTTTTCAACTGAAATTTTCTTAGGAGCTTATCCTGTTAAGGGTTTGTCTTAGGCACCAGTGGCTCACACCTCTAATCCTAGCTGTTCAGAATGCTTAGATCTAGAAGGATTGGGATGGGGGGAGGGGGGAGGCTGGGAAGGGATGGGAAGGGTAAACAAAGGAGGAGGCTGCAATGCTTGGTAAGAAATGTACGCATTATCCTGCCCATGCAATTGTAACCCCTCTGTACAGTATGTTCACAAATAAAATAAAATTAAAAAAAAAAAGCTACCCAGACAATCCTAAAACAAAACAAAAAAAAAAAAAGAATGCTTAGATCTGAGGGTTGCACTTTGACACTAGCCCAAGTAGAAACTTCTGTGAGATTATCATTGCCAGTTAATCACCAAAAAGCCCTAAGTGGAGATGTGGCTCTAGTGGTAGAGTGCCAGCCTTGAGCCGAAAAGCAAAGGGACCACACCCAGACACTGTGTGCTAGCCTCATTACTGATCCCAAAAAGAAAAACAGATTTGGCTTTAACTAGTTATTTGTATCTAAATAAAAATTTTCATTTGAAAGTTTCTTACAATTGCCACTATCTTTTGTAGAATAAAAGTAATTTTCTTTGTAATTGGAATTTTAAATGTTTTATTTTTCAGGTACTATTAAATGTTACTTTTTAGGCACTATTTTGGATATGAGAAAATAATTTATGATCTCTTATTACTGTAAGTTAGTCTAGCTGGAGATTTTTTTATGTGTGAACTAGTAATAGCTTGTGTATATTAAATGTCCAAAGAAGGATACAGGTGGTGAAGACCACGAGACTTTAGAACTTTTTCAACTTGTGTGTGTGTGTGTGTGCGCGCGCACGCAGTGCGGGCCCCCCTGAATGTGTACTTCACGGTGGCCTCTGGAGGCACTGTTCAGAATTCCTCTAGGAAGGTGTCCTTTTGAACTTACGTCACTTTCCAAACACCACTCCCAGCAGATGGGACTCACTGGAATTGAACACTGTTGTGAGTGTTTATGAACTCCTATCTTCAGAGTAACTGTGAGGATTTTGCTGTAGTCTAAAATAGAGAGGTAAAGGAGTTTGTCAAGCTTAGGATGTGATAGATTCATCTCCTAGACAGTGTGAATTCATGTTTCACAGCAACTGTTAACACCATGCTGCCTCTGATGTGTTGTTCCAAAGAAGTAGCTGCAAAGCTGATTCTTGTACCAGGTTTAGGAGTATCTTGCTGCTTAAAATCTTTTGGTGCTGCCTGAAAAGGATTTCCTTGCTTGTGTAGCATCCCTATCCTCGCAGCACAGAATTTTGCTTATCTGTGTAAGGTGGTTTACAGACTGTCACTGTACATAAAGTTGGCAGGTTTCTGGAAGGGACCTTTGTGTTTAAAGTAAACTTTTAATCTGGGCACGATGGCACATCCCTGAATTTCAGCACGTAGGAGGTTGAGGCAGGAGGATCACAATTCCAGGTCAACCTGGGCTACATAGAGTAAGACCCTGTACCAGAAGGAAGTTTTATTTTTATTTGGAGGGAAAAAGCACATAAGTGCAGTCAGTGTACTTCATAATGCCAACCCATGTCTCAGTTGCTGCAGCAAAGTTGATAGCCTAATGTTGTAGCCACTAGGCACATTTGTCTGTATTTCAGTTCATGTCAGTTAAATAAAATTTGAGATGAAGCTCTTTATTTCTGGTGTTCCGTGGCTTCATAGGATTATTGACTGCTGTATTCGATAGCACAGGTGCGGGAGGTTCCAGCACAGATGATTTATTCTGTGTAGCTCTTCTCTGCAGTGCTATAATTAACACGGACTGACTTCCTGTGCGTTGGTTATGCCTAACACCCTGTGTCTTCCCTTGCAGATATCACTCACCCCATCCCTGACCTGACAGGGTATATTACTGAGGGGCAGATCTACGTGGACAGACAGCTGCACAACAGACAGGTACTGACACTTGAGCACTGCTCAGGCTTGCTGAGCCCTTTATCATTTTATCATTGTTCTGTAGTGATGGACATTTTTGTGCACATGGCAGATCTTTTGCTTAGAAAGCATCAACTGAAGGTCAGTGCAGATGTCTCGTGTTTGTAATCCTAGGTACTCAGGAGGCTGAAATCTAGAGGATCACAATTTAAAGGCAACCTGTACAGAAAAGTCTGTGAGACTCTAGCTCCCAAATAAGCAGCTAAAGGCCAGGTAGGAGGAGTGGCTCAAGGGGTAGAAGAACACCACCAGCTGAGCAAATGGGAGACCCTAAGTACCAACCCCAAGGCCAGCAAAAAAAAGAAAGCATAATGAGTGACTCACTATAATCCCACATAACCTGTGAGGCTGAGAATAGAAGGATTGTGGTTCACAGTAGCCCAGGCAAAAGAGTTCATGAAACCCTATCTTGACAATAACCAGCAAAAGAACCACAAATATGGCTGGAGGTGTGGCTTAGGTGGGGCAGTGCCAGCTTAGTAAGCTTGCCGCTCTGAATTCAAACCCAGTACCACCAAAATAAAAAAGTATATGAACGTGAATTTTTTGTTTGTTTTGTCGGTCGTGGGGCCTGAACTCTGGGCCTGGGCATTGTCCCTCAGCTCTTCAGCTCAAGGCAAGTGCCCTACTACTTGAGCCACAGCGCCAATTCCTGCTTTTTCTGCTTTTTCATAAGCAGAATTGAACCCAGGGCCTCATGCATGTTAGGCAAGCACTCTACCACCGAGCCACCTGCCCAGCCCAATGCGACTACAAAATTATTTGTGTATTAAAATTCAAATGTGGATAACAGGCCAAAATCAGGAATGATCCCTTTATTGTGATTTAAAATGTAGTTTGTTGTTTTAGAGCTCTTGGGTACCTGTGTGTACTGCTACCACCTGCCATCTCACTAGAAGTAGATTTGGATGGTTCTATAGTAGATGCTTGTTAACCATGGGAAATCTTACTTTGTCTATGGGTCATTGAGGCAGATGTTTAAAACATGCACTTTTCAGAATAGTCTTGTTTTAGAAACTTTCAAAAGGAATATTGTGCTATAAATTCTCCTTGTTACTTGTCACCTACGAAGCAAATTTGAGAGTGAATAGTGTATTTTAAATGCTTTGTTACTGCTAGTAAATATTATTTTTTGTACTTTAATATATTTATTTTTTCTTCCTATTCTACTCAAGATTTACCCTCCTATTAATGTGCTGCCCTCGCTCTCACGGTTAATGAAGTCTGCTATTGGAGAAGGAATGACCAGAAAGGACCATGCCGATGTGTCTAACCAGCTGGTATGTATGCAGTGCATTCCCAAAGATGATGTTTAATAGAAGCAAATGCCTGCTTTCTGCTTCTTATCCTCTTCCCATTCATCCCAGCCAAGTCAAACTTCAACAGAGGATTGATGTGCAGGATTTTCATTTGAGCTAACGCAGCCTAAGAATAAAATCACCAAGATATAAACCTTTGCCTAATGCTATAAAAAGTAATTTTTTAGGGACTGGGAAGGTGGCTCAGTGGTAGAGTGCTTACCTTGCGTGCATGAGGCCCTGAGTTTGATTCCTCAGTACCACATAAGCAGAAAAGGCCAGAAGTGGTGCAGTGGCTCAAGTGGTAGAGCGCTAGCCTTGAGCTGAAGAGCTGAGGGACAGCACCTAGGCCCAGAGTTCAGACACCACAACTGACCAAAAAAAAAAAAAAAGTAATTTTTTAATTAATAAATAAGTACCCAGGTTGTTTTAGTAATAATTATAGAGAGCTCATGAGAGGATGCTGCACGGAACACTGAAGGGCAGTGTTCGGGGTGCGCTGTGAAGTCTTTGATCTCCTTAGTCATGTGAGATTGTGTGTCACAGTGTTTTTTCCTAAAAGGAGCTTTATGCTAGATTTCTTCATGGTTTGACTAGAGTTCTGTGACTGGAGTTTTAGGTGCTCAATGATTTGTAAGCTCACTGATGTTCTGAAGCAAGCATGCTTTTTGTAGTGTTAGTAATGTCTTGGGATGGCATGCCTAAAGCATGGAATGGAAGGGAATACTTCATAGGGAGATCCTTTGGGCACTTTCTGGTGAGCTTTGTGAATTGTGTTTGTACATGCTCTCTGTGCTCTCCGGCAAGCGGCACATTTATATATGGCAGATGATGGTTTACAAAGTTTTCTCCTCTTCAGTATGCGTGCTACGCCATTGGCAAGGATGTACAAGCCATGAAAGCTGTAGTGGGAGAAGAAGCCCTTACCTCGGATGATCTTCTTTACTTGGAATTTCTGCAGAAGTTTGAGAGAAACTTTATTTCTCAGGGTAAGATGGTTGTTTTCCTACAAACATTAAAAAGCCTCATGTAGTTTTGAAACCTTCCTTACTCAGACTGTATAGGGAGAAGTGCCTCCAATCACCTATCGAGTCTTTTTGTCTGGCTCCTTGTGCCCTCCTTGTAAACATTGTGAGATCCTGACTTGATTGTCCAGCAGCTGCCATTACAGTCACCTTTCTTCACCGCATTTCTAATCCCTGCCAGGCAGGGATCTCTGATTTTTTGCTTTGGGTGCTTGGGAGTTTCTCAATTCATCTCTCCGCATCTTCTTTTCTCATTCTTCTTGCTTTTTAATTGTTAATATTCTAAAGAGCTTCTCTTTCTGTGCTTCCCCTCCTCCAACACACACATGTGACCAGCACTGATTTATTTCCAGTGAGAAGAGGTTTGCTTACTTTTTATATCATTTTCCTATTCCAGTATTTTCAGTCAGTTTTTCTGCACAAACCTTTGTGTTATGGGGAGATTGCGTTTCTGCCTAATCTCTGATTAAAACATGGGTCATTTTCATCATTCAGGGATCCTACTTGAATACCGTCTACACACACACACACACACACACACACGAGAGAGAGAGAGAGAGAGAGAGCGAGAGAGAGAGAGAGAGAGAGAGAAAGTGGGGGCGAGGAGAGGGAGAGGGAGAAAGAGAGGGGAGAGGAACCATGACCGCTAGACCTCTCTCTCCTTCCTCTTTGGCCCCTTGAAACTTTGTGCCTTCATTTCCACATTTAGCCTCATCTAATCCTGAGAGTCCTCACTCACGTTTTCTTCCCTGCGTTTTATGCCCCTGTTTGCTAGTCATGGTGACTTGGAAGTACTTTGTCACTAATTTATTCTCAATTTTTTAAGGTCCTTATGAAAACCGCACTGTCTTTGAGACTTTGGACGTTGGCTGGCAGCTGCTCCGAATCTTCCCCAAGGAAATGCTGAAGAGAATCCCTCAGAGCACCCTGAGCGAGTTTTACCCTCGAGACTCCGCAAAGCACTAGCTGCTGCTGCTGCTGTGGTGGTGTGCGTGGCCTCTTGTGATGTACTGGGTCTGTTTTCCTGGTTCTTTTTGCACTCCTCCATGCCCACCTCAGTGTGGGGAGTTTACCTGTTGCCCTGTAATTAAACATGAAGACTAGGTAACGTATTGTGCCAGTGTTGCAATGTTTTAAACTGCTACAGACTTTAAAATCTCCCTGTTCAGAGACCCTTTAGTGCTTTGTTCGAAGTAGCTGCAGGGCTGGAGCTGGAGTTTTCTTCTTGATGTATGTATTTGTATATAGTGGTATAGTGAGTTGCCGAATAATGTCCTTGTCGTTTGGGTTATCCAGACCTTACTTGTCAGCCCCTTCAAGAGTATCATTATCGTGAAGTTAAAATTCTTTGCTCTTAAATTCAGCGGCAAGATCTGGTCTAGAAGAAGAACCAAGATCTTTCCTGGGCATTTATTTCTTTGGGGTGTTGCTGTGCCTGTGGCTCTGCTCTGCTCCAGGCAAATGGATTTGGCTGTGTGCTTGCTGTCTGCTGTGGGAGAAAAGGAGTTTCTTTTCTTCTCTCGTTACCTGCGCAGCATCCTTCTGCCTTTGAGTAGCACAGAATCATGGGGCTTTACACAGCTGGCATTCATCTGATAGTGGCCCGATGCTTTGTCCTGGTCATGGATCCTGGTGTCCAGGCTGGGAAATCACAGAATGAAAATCACTAGTAGAATTATGGCTTGAAAAGAGTTGGGTGCGATTAAAGAAGGAAGGACAGGCTGTTTGCATTCTGTGTGCTGATGTTTTTACAGTACCTGCCCGGTGTGGGGGCACAGCAGGGAGGAAAGCGCCCCTAGATTGGCGGATACTTTAAATTCTACTCATAGAAATCCCTGGTCAGTCCAGCTTTCCACCCCAGTTCTCTTCAGGGTAATCTTGTGGCACAGGTGACCGCGTTTCACTCATTGCTGCTCTCTGTGGCATGACCCCGGCCATCTCGTGTGCAGCTATGCCTTGTGTGCTCTTGGGGTCTGTTGTGCTTCCTCGGGTGCAGTAGTAACTTCCCTACTCTGTGCATTCCATCTCTCCAGCTGTGTAAAGTTCTTCCCCTTTTTCTCTGAGGGGATGGGGGGGTCAGCATGATTATATTTTAATGTAGAAAATGTGACATCTGAATATAAATGAAAATAAATGTTAAATTAAATGGAAGTTACCCAAAGTGACTCTGTATCTTCTAATGAGAAAAGCAACAAGAACAAGCAAATGCGTCTCTTCTTGGTGGTGACTGTAACAGGCAGTGCTGTGGTGCAACCTGGTGCCGCGTTTCCAGGCTGCTCCTTCCAACCTTTTCACTCTAGCTCTTGCAGCAAACTGGAGTTTGACCCACAGATGAGAGTTGTGAATGTTTCTGGCGTTTGTGGTTTAAAACATACTCCGGAGCACTGGAACCTGCCTGTGGTGACCAAAGATTCAGTACATAATGAAGCGAGTGAGCTTGCTTCAAATAAAAATCTTAGCTGGGTGCCTGAACACCAGAAACGGTTGGGTGGAAACACAAGCTTGTGCCATCCTGGGGGCCGCCCTCTCCTCTCTGCTCTTCCAGGCATTCCTGGAGAGGTAGAGAGAAAAGGTCAGCGTGGTAAAAGCAAGAAGGACTCAAGGTCCTACTGTGGCTCTCCCACTAACAACATGGCCCAGCTATTTAGCACCAACAACTCTGGGACTAGAGCGCAAGGCCCAGAGCTCAAACCCCAGTATCAAAAGGAAACAAAACACCAAGTGTGTTTCATATGCCTTTCAGGATTAGCCTAAAGCCTAGAGCTTGTGTAAGTCCCGGCGCAGCCTGGGCCACAGCAGCACAAATGGAACTAGCTTCACTAAACATTTACTAACATTGGCCTTGTGTCAGGTAAGTAGCACTCCCGCTGGCTTGTGTCTTGTTTCTTATTGAAAACATCTTCTTGGCAAGCCCTTTGATACCATTTAAATGATCTCTTCAGAAGACCAGTTCGAGAAGACAGTGTCTTCACAGGTCAGGGCAGTTTAATGAGTCAGTAAACATTTATTGCTTGCAGTTGACTGTCATTTGGGTGGGTGAGATTTCACGGAAGTGAAAAAATTTCTGCAGACTAGTGTCATAAATACCTCCCTGAGATGTTTGTTTTCAGCAGGAGTGGGTGGTAAGGGTCCTGGGTTCAGTGTTGTCTGCTTTGGGATCTTCACTGGGGCTTGACTGAGGCCCTGGGCTAAATTTCCTGTTAGAGGACAACAGAAAATGCCGTGGGTAGAGTTCCTGGATTGAAACAAAAACATCACCTCGATAGGACATCAAGAAGAACGTACAGGGCAGTGCTCAAGGGAAAATTAGAAGTACAACGAAGAGGGTGTTCCTAATGAAACAAGACGGTTCCTTACTCAGCTAAAAACCAGTTTAGTCCAAACCATGCTTTTCAGTGTGGGCTTGAACACCTGCCAGCAAAGCCTTACTGGGCTCTCTGCTGCCCCACTACGAGGGCAGCCAGGAGCAGGTGACTAATGCGAACAGTGACAAGTCCCTTCCAGCTACTCATGGCCACAGAGACAAAACCTGATAGGAAACTCGTGCGTGTGCCAGCGTGTGGGCAGCCTGGGAATCGTGGGTGCTTCCCTGACCAGTCTGCTGCAGTTCCTACTCAGGGGAAGCAACGCATCTGACCATGACTGGCTCTGAGGCTGGAGATGAACGAGCCCTGGAGTGGACTAGCCTGCGGGAGCCCGAGGGTCACCAGCTTGTAATAAAGCAGTATTTCAGACTGCAGTGAAGGCCTTGTGGCCCCTTACGGATGGACCTTGCTTTCCACTGACTGGCTGTCAGATAGCATCCATGGTCATGTGTCCTTTCCATAGCAGCAGGGTTCTCCATAGCCCCTCCACGTGCAGAAATAGCTCCTGCAGATTCCCACCACTGTAGAAACGGGGTTTGTATCATGGCTCAAGTTTAGGGACTCTAGGAGCCTTGGAGGTAGAATGACCTCGTGGGCTAGAGCCAATAACTTCAGTGTTCACAACAAGCCAGTATCTTTTATGTGTGGGAAGGTAGAAGCAGGAGGTAAGGCCGACAAGAACTTGGAGCCGTCATATGCTTCATGTCCACAAGAGGGCAGCAGTGCCTGACTAAGCAGTGCTAGAGAGGGAGGTGTAGCCTTGTGTGGTCCCAGCCCTGCTGTTAGTGTTCACTGAACTAAATGGTGCTTTTGTGGAGCTATGGGTCAGCCTGGGGGCTCTGAAAGAACGTTGTATCTATTTAAAAGATGAAGGCAAAGAGAGCCTGGCCTGGAGACCCAGCAGATCTGAGAGAGAGAAGTGGCGGAGACAACTGGGTCCCACTGTAACAGCAGGGCCTCCAACGAGTATGAGATGTTGGGGCCCGCTTTTCAGCAGAGGGGGGCCTGTGGAGGCCGTCCACTCCAGGCGCGGGCCTCTAATGGCTGGAATGTTCTTCCTGAGTTGTGTGTCCTCTTGGCTGTCCCATGGCTTGCCTGGATCGCCATCCTCCACTGTGAGGTGGTAGCCGTGTCTTTTGCGCGCTTGGCTGATGTGCTTCAGCAGAAGAGTTGTTGCTCACACTCAACCGGGCTTGAACCCGGATCCAGCCTTCTCACATAGAGGTCTCTGCATGCTGCTGCTTGCTTTCATGTACTCAAAAGAGAAGGGCTGCTGTGGGATACAGAGACTCGGCCCTTGAAAACCAGAGCCCCTGCCTTGAGGCCAGGACTCCGACCCGCACTGGGCTGCTGGACGCTGCAGTGTGCTCTGAACTGAGACGTTCTGTTTTCTGCTTCTGTCATGCTTTTCCCTCGGACTTGCTGTTCAGAAGCACTCAGGCTTAACTAGCGCCAGTGTGCTCCCATTAATGGTTTACTTAATAGATATTTGTGGTGTAGACAGAACTTGAAAAGTACAGGTAAGTGCAAAGTAGAGAATCTCCTATGTCATGTCTTGGGGCTGGGAATGTGGCTTTGTGGTAGAGTGCTTGCCTTGCATGCATGAAGCCCTGCGTTCAATTCCTCAGTACCATATACACAGAAAGGGCCGGAAGTGATGCTGTGGCTCAAGTGGTAGAGCAATAGCCTTGAGCAAAAGAAGCTCAGGGACAGTGCCCAGGCCCTGAGTTCAAAAAGAAAAGTCATGTCTTTAGTGGCGCCTTTTTGGATCCTTCCATCCATGCATATGCAATCAAGGGAGTGGTATTGGAAAGCTGTGTATGTATGCCAGCTGGGAACTGAATGCTTGGACTTACAAAGCAGTGAGCCATGTGGTTCCATCCAAGGCATGTGAAAAAGCAATACAGCTCATAGGAACAAACAACAACAAAATTCTCCTCCCTTCCCCCCCCCCCC
>NW_012267220.1:806619-815521 GCF_000151885.1 Dipodomys ordii | reverse complement strand
CCCCCCCCCCCCCAGAATTCAGGGATTGAACTCAGAGCCTCACACTCCCAAGACTCGCCTTCAGTCATTGTTCTTTCAACTTTGCACTGGTCCCCTGAGCTAGCACTCTGTCTCCACCCCCTAAGCAGCGAGGATGACCTGTGAAACACCAGGCCAAGCCAACGGTGTATTTTTTCTGAATTTTCCAAAGAATTAAGAATTGTGGCTCCCTAGCAGTATTTGAGTTGGTTTTGTTTTTGAGACAGAATCTCACGTTGTCACCAAGCTGGTCTTGAACACCTGAACTCAAGTGATCCTCCTGTACTGGCCATCATACTTGCCTTTCAGAACCCCTTCTTCTCACAGGCCCCTGCTCTGCGCACAGGGCAGCTTCCATCTGCGCAGGCCTCTCGAGTGTCATCCGTGCACTGTGCTTCAGTTCCCTCTGTTCCTGTGAGCCCTTGCAGACCAGTGGCAAGGCTGCACCCCGGCAGGGCATGCAGGGACAGCACCAGGCGAATGAGAACCCGGCTAGAAGCCCGTTCTTCCTAGCCCTGAGGGCAGAGACGCGGTGTGGGCGGAAGGGCTTATAGGTGGAGCCTAGAACCTCTGCGAATTACCCGGTGTTGTTCTAAGGATTCTGAAAGATGCAAGAGTGAATGATGCAAGAGTGAATGAAGGCCGGGAGGCCTGTGGAAAGAAACGTAGTAGACGGTCAGGTTCACGACCTCTCCAGGGGACCTGCAGTAGCTCATAGTAGAAGCAGTGAATGTGCCCTGCACCATTGAAGGGGATGCGGGGGGGGGGGGAAAGAAGGGGGGGGTGATGAAAATGGGGGTGTGTGTGAACAGGATGATCTGTGTATGGATAGAATAACAGGCAGATACTCCACCTAGTGGTCATATGGAGAGTGTCATGACCAACACTAGAGTCGGTGTTTCAATACATGTCTGGTCCCCATGCTGCCCCCCATCTCCACGCTATCCTAGGCAGCACTGATCTTCCTGTCCCCAAGGATTTGCCTGTTCTGGTAATTCATACAAATGGGATCATATATATATATACATATACATATATGTGTGTGTGTGTGTATATAGTGCTTTGTGTCTGGCTTTTAAAAATGATTCTGAAGTTCATGCCTGTTGAAACGTGTATCACCCTTCATGAATTCCTGAGTACTCTATTATATAAATATATTGCATTTTATTTATCCATTCACTGGTTTGCAGACATGTGGGTTGTTTTCCCATTTTTTAAATTTGTTTTTGTACCCTTCCCTGGGACTTGAACTCAGGGCCTGGGGGCTGTCTCGGATCTTTTTTGCTCAAGGTTAGCACTCTACTTGAGCTAGCACTTGAGCCTCACCTCTACTTCAGTTTTTTTTTTTAAGCAATTTATTGAACTTTTCTACCTGGGCTGGCTTTGAACCGCAGTCCTCAAATCTCAGCCTTCTGAGTAGTTAAGATTACAGGTGTGAGCCACCGGCGCCCAGCTCTTTACACTTTTGAATCATTACAAACAATGCTTGTACATTTGTGTGCAATTCTTGTGAACATATTTCTCTTGGGTATGCACCTTGAAATGGAATTGCTAGATCATGTTACTCATGTTACTGATAAACCTGATGTAGAATTGTCAGACTAAGCCAGGTTCAGTAGCTCACATCTATAATCTCAGCTACTAGGGAAGTAAAGAACAAGAGACTCTCAGTTTAAGGCCAGTCTGAGCAAGCCTGAACTAAAGGCAGCCTAAAAAGTCTCCAAAAACCCCATCTCAATCTATAAGCCTGGTGTGGTGGCGCGTGTCTGTGATCCTAGCTACACAGGAGACTGTAAGTAGGAAGACTGCCATTTGAGGCCAGCCCTGGGCCAAATGCTGAATGCTGAAATCTTGTTTAAATAATAATAATAATAAAAGGAGGCTGATGGCATGGCTCACGTAATAGCACACTTGCCTAGCAAGCAGGAGACTCTAAACCCTCAAAAGTTCAAACCCAAAAAAGAACTACTAAGCTTTCCGAGTGGCTGCATCATTTTGCATTCCCACTGGCATCATGGAGTGTTACTGGCTTTTTTTTTATGCTAAAGAATCTTATTTGGAAAGCAAATACCTCCTAGAACTCTTACTGGGCTTTTTTTTTTTTTTTTTTTTTGTCGGTTATGGGCTTGAACTCTGGGCCTGGGCGCTGTCCCTCAGCTCTTCAGCTTAAGGCGAGCGCTTTACCACTTGAGCCACAGCGCCACTTCTGGTTTCCTGATGGTTAATTGGAGATGAGTCTCATGGGCTTTCATGCCCAGACTGGCATTGAACCGTGATCCTCAGATCTCAGTCTCCTGAGTAGCTAGGATGACAGGCACGAGCCACCGGCGCCCGGCTCTTCCTGGGCTTTTAAAGCTTCCTTCTTGCCTTTTCCTGTCCTCTGAATGTCACAAATCCAGCTGGGGGTGGGGGGGCGAGGGGGTAGGTACCATACCATGGCCTCTGCCAACCGCAGAGCTTCAGCACCGCCAGTGAAGCATCTCACCATACACTACTGAACTCAGCCTAGGCCCCACCAAATTCTCTGCAGCCCATGAGCTCCAGGTCTAGAACAGGATAGAATTCTAGAGCAGGCTAAAACTTGCTCTCCATAGGGAGACAGACCTTTCCCCACAAAGCTAGACGGAAGGCTGGCTTCCGGCTGAACAGAAGTTCTGAGCTGTAGGAAGACAGAATGCTTGTCTCAGACCAGACCTGACTGTGATTCTTGGTATAGTGGGCACAGGCCCAGTGAAATACCTGTGGACGGGAAGTAATGTCACCACACGCCCAGGGCATGGGTTCTGGGAGACATTTATTTCTCACTGCCGTGAAAAGGACTAAGGAATAGGTTTTCATCAAGGTCTTTTGCTATTCTCAGCACTATCTCTAACTCCACCCAACCCACTGTGCTGAATTACAGCTATCCTAAGAGAGAGCAGGACGGCCATGCTGCCCTTCAGCTGCCTGAGACCGGCAAGGTTGGGTGACCCAGACCTCATGCATGATAGGAATGGGATTAGAGCTGGTCACTGGTGGCTCACATCTGTAACCCTAACTACTCAGGATGTTGAGACCTGAGGATCTCAGCTCAAAGCTAGCCTAGGCAGACACATTGGAGAGACATTTCCCTCTCCAGTTAACCACCAAAGAGCCAGAAGTGGAGGTGTGGCTCAAGTGGTAGAGCACCAACCTAGAGCAAAAAAGAAAAAGAAAAAAGCTCACACAGCACATTTAGACCTTGAGTTCAAGCCCCATACTGGCGCACACACACACACACACACACACACACACACACACACACACAGAATGAGATTGGAAATCGGGGATCCTGGGTGCAGTTGAGTGTCTTCTGTCATTCTGTGTCCCTGCCCTGGGTGCACATCTCCAGGCTGCCAGCCTCTGTGTGAACATCATGAACATCACGGGCTTTGAACAACAGATCTAAAATGGCATCTGACAACTCCATCAAACAGACAAGCTGTTTACCATCCTTTATCTTGATCATCCTATGGCTTGGAACAATACCCTCCACTAAAGTGTTAAGTGGGAGCCTTATGAAACACCCCTCCCCCACCAGCCTCTGGCTTTACCTCTCTTAACTGAATGCTGTGACAAATTGCTTAGCAGAGCCTCCGTTATGATATAATCATATACCTTTTATTTTTAAAAGAAAACTTGCTTTCTTTTGATGATGGTGAAATAGATTCACAACTATTGAGACATTCAGTGCCCACACCTCAGTGACTAAGTCCTGTAAGCTTGATGTCTTCACCTGTAAAAAAATCTGAGCAGAGCTCACCCCCTCATTGCCTGCCTGGTGGTTATAGAAATGGAAAGCAGATGAGCTCTGGTTTAAAAGGCCCAATCTCAAAACAAAGTGAAAAGGATGGGACTGCATCTCCTAGCAGAACGGGTGATCCTAAGTAGCTTTGCATCCAAAGGGAGCTAACTTCATTGTGTGCTGTGGAGCTGGTAGGATGGTCTCTATTTTATGAATACTACTGCCGAAACGAGGTATTCAGAACTGTAAGAACCAAGTTCACACAGCTTTGTTCTCCAAAGACCATGAGTTTTTTTTTAGAATAAGAAGTCATCATCAGGATGTATTTGGAAATTGCTCCCTCAAAGCCTTAATTTCTAGAGAAATAATTCATGATATCCCCTGGGAGCACTGTTCGGTTTGTAGGTATCTATAGAGGGCCAGAGATGTCCACCTCAAGCTGCCCCTGCTCTTCTCTCTCCCTCTCCTGTCCCCTTTCCCAGTCTGACAGACTCCTGAAAAAGCCCTAGAATTTGGTGCTTCAACCTGTGTTTCTCTCTTTTTTTTTTTTTTTGGTTGGTTATGGGGCCTGAACTCTGGGCCTGGGCACTGTCCCTCAGCTCTTCAGCTCAAGTCTAGCGCTCTACCACTTGAGCCACAGTGCCACTTCCAGCCTTTTCTGTTTATATGGTGCTGAGGAATCGAATCCAGGGCCTCATGCGTGCAAGGCAAGCACTCTACCACTGAGCCACCTTCCCAGCCCCCAACCTGGGTTTCTTTTGCTAGTGGGAGGATGTGGGTAAGTATACTGTCAGGCAGGCAGCCACATACTTTGCTCTAGGCATATTTTATTGGCAGAGTGAAGACAATTCTAGAAGCCTGCTCTGTATTGGCCTGGCCCTGAACAGGAAAACTAACACCATGAGCCCAGCTTAAAGTCCTATGTTTGAAGTCCATGTCAGGCAGTGAGATATTTGGGGAAACAGACTAGCTAGACCTAGGGGTGACTGTGTGTTTGTTGTGTGGGGAGGGGGGGTTGCACACAAACTAGTTCTGGAGCTTGAATTCAGAGCCTATGTGCTGTCCCTGAGCTTTTGTGCTCATGGCTAGCACTTGAGCTACAACTCCACTTCCATCTCAAGGACTTTCTTTCCTTCCTGGTCTGGCTTTGAACCATGATCCTCAGATCTCAACCTTTTGAATAGCTAGGAACACAGGTATGAGCCAACAGCATCTGATTTGTGTGTCACTGTTTCTAAAAATCCTGTAACAGAGGTTAAAAGTGTGTAAAGAAAAAAAAAATTGTGCTCTCTGCTGTGACTTCCGTTTTCACCACTAGGTGTCAGTGTGCCACGCAGGAAGAGCAGCTGTTTCCAGCACAAGGGCAGCGGTGGGCTGCGGAGGGCAGGCCCTCCAGTGTTCCTCGTCTGTGGGTGGGGTCTTCCTTGGAGACTTCTTTCTCCTCCCTCGTCCTCTCCACCCTGATCTGTCTTTGTAGCCCCCAACAGTTTTGCACCTAAAGATCTCACCAGGTTCCCTTCTCCCCGGGGGTTAGAAAGCCAGACTGGTATTTCTGCCTTTATTATGTGAATGGTTGCACCAATCCCTGGGTTTGATGATCAGTGCTGCACTGGGAGCATTAGGAGCAGCATTGTGGTCACATAGTGCTTCCCCCCCTCCCCAGAGAAGGGGGGGCAGCCAGGCCCACCCACTCAGCAAGCTAAATCCCCTCTCCCTCCACCCCAGTGAGGTCACTGGGCATTACCTAGAGCTGTTCCCACTGCACGACCAAGCCTGGGGCTGGCCTGACAGCTCGCCCTGGGCGGCAAAGGGAAATCAGGATGTCACAGAACCTCTCCTTTTCCTCATTAAGCCAAGAACTGTCACCTTGACGCCTTCAGGAAGCACCTTAAGGCTTGGCTGGCATAGCCCAAAGCAGCCAGCATCGGCATGGGCGCACGTTGGAGCCATTATTCGGTGAAATGTCACTAGAACACAAGTCCTGACAAACCCATCTGATAGGCAGATGGCTGCTGCAGAGTCACACTGGCCGGCGGGATGGTCCACGATGGATCAGGGTGGTGGGAGAGTTCATTGCCCAATTTAAAACGTATGGGTTGTTTATTTCTGGACTTTTCCACTCAACTTCACTTATCCGTTGTAGAACTAGGGATTGAACTGGAGCTAGAGTTGAACTGATACCATGAATGAGGCGGACCAGGGTTCTGCCCGATGCACCTTCCTCTCACCTTACTTATTCTGCCCACCAGAGGGCGGTGCTGGGTCTGGATTTAAGGATGGGGGGGAGAGAGGAGGGGCATTTTCATGCCCACCCTAGGACCCTCTCAGTGGCCATTGTTATCCCTGCTTTATTGGTGGGAGAACTGAGGTTTGGGTCCGATGATTGGACGAAGAAGCCCTGGGTCCCGGCTGCACTCGTTACCTTTGTTCCATTGAATCCCTGAATCCCAGTTTTGGGGGCCCTAGCACTGCAGTCAGAGCGGTTGATTGGGGCGCTGGGGAGGGGGGGTTCTCTTGCAGAAAAGCCCTGGAGTTTGAGATGCTGGAGCAGCAGCTGGGACCCTTCTGCCACTGGGGCGCCCGGCCCCGTCCTCTCCCCAAGTTCACCGATTGTATTCCGTCCTAAGCTGATGTTAAACAAAGGGCCCCCACGCCCCACCCCTCCCGGGGCGCAGCGGGGACAGCAGGTATGGAGCAAATGGGGAAAGGGCCCGCAGCTGCCGCCTGCACACTACACACTCTGTTTTCTTAATTCCCTTTCCCTGCTAAGCGGTGATTACCCGGCCCTGCCTGGGGCCTGATCCGACCGGCCACCTGACTTCAGCCAGTGGGACACCCAGAGAACAGAGCAGCTGGCGGGGTGCACTTCCGGCGGGGGCCGAGCTCGGTAGCAGATGCCAGGCCCTGATTATTCCGGGAGGGCTGCACCCCAGGCCCACATTTGCACTTCAAAGGAGCCCAGGCCTCCCGTTCCCCACTCTGGGGACCTGGCTCTATTCTGGGGGAAAATCAAGTTGCTTAGTGGGAGTTGAGGCTGTGAGCCCCACCCCCTTCCTAAAAGAAGGCGGTTTTAAACAACCCGCAGGAGTTAATGCGCACTTGCTAGACACCCCCCCCGGGGGACCCCCCTGTGTCTGGCAGCTCTTCTCCATCTGGTCCGGCTTCCCCATGCAGCCAGCCGGCTCCCGCACTGAGACCCTCAGTCTGAGGCTCCCAACACCCTTTGTAGGTTAGATGGAGTTTCCCAAACGATGTGGACATCCAAGGCTCCAGCATGGCAGAAGGTGCTTTTATGAGAATCAACATCTCAGTTGATGCGATTGGTTTAAGATGAGGAAGCTCCCATCCACAGGGCTGCTGGTCTTAAAGAGGAGACAGCCAAAGGAGGAAAGGCTGTGGAAAGATACCCAGCCCCAGGGAGAGAGTGTTGGGAAGCCAGGGAATGGGGTGACACAGAAGAGGACCAACTGGGGCCCACAGCTGATAAGAGGCAGGGTCGCTTGCTCCTTCAAAGGAGCCTGGCCCTGCGGTCACTGTGACCTGAGACACACACACAACACACGCACGCACGCACGCCCCCGACACATTTCTGTCTGAGTTGCACTGCTCTGTACAACTTGTGCTGCTGCTTCAGGAAATGGACAGATCTTGGAAAAGTAGGTGGCGCTTCTCTGTGTTATTAAGGAAACTGAGGCTCAGGAGGGAGAGGTTTGCTGACCTTCCTAGGAGAGGAATGCTAAAAGAAAAGGAAAAACAACAACAACCACCACCATGGGTCTTCTGCTGTGGTTCACAAACCACAAAGCAAAGTTTTATAAAACCTCCCCCAAAGCCTGAAGCAGCCTTTTTGTTTGTGGTGGTGGGGGTGGCGGGGGTGACCAGCCCCAGTCTTCCCTCCCCTCATTCCCCACCCCTCCATTCTCCCTGGTAATTACCTATAGTAATTAAGCTGTGACCAAGGCCCCAAAGCCATGCACTGAGATGGAAAGGAGACTGAGCCAGAAGCAGATGCTCCTCCTCCACCCTGTCAATCATTCCCCCAACCCCCACCCCATGTCATCCTTCTGCAGGCCTGAGTGGTAATTACATGTGTGTGTTTGCCTCTTCTCCACCAGAAGGCCAATTCTGAGGGTAAGACCTTGGAGTTCATTGCCTTCCCTGCCCCTCCACCCCAACCCCTACCATCCTACTCTATAAATGCTGATTTCTTCCATTGCTTCACTGCATTTGGGGGTTCGAACGCCCTCCAGGCTCTCCCCAGTCCCAGAGTCAGGAGGCTTCCTTGTCCCCTGGGGGGAGGAGGGCAAGAGTAGCAGGAAGGGGCTGTGGCCCTATGGTCAGTTCCGCCCTTTTTGTGGAGATCTTGGCCAGACTGCAATGCCTTGTGACATAGCCAGGGAAATGGTTAGGATCTGGGCAGCTAGGACCCAACACTAGGTCTACACCCCCACCCCCGCCCCAGGCCCTCCAGCGGACTGAACAGCACCCCTGTAATTTCCCATGACTCTCCCTTTCCAGAGATGCTGGGAACGGAAGTGGCTTGTGGTTAATCCAGAAACCCTGGGCCTCCATCTGCTGGCAGAAGCCACGGATATCTTGGTGGGACAGGAGGCAGAAGCTGTTGGGTGGACTGATCTGAGAGGTGTTGGTATGTCTCCCTCCCTCCTGAACCTTCCACCTGTACACAGCAGATACAAGCATGGGGAGGAAGACAGTAAGGCTGTCCGAACAAAACACCGGGCCTACAGGAGGAACAAAGCAGAGCCCCATCACCATCTCTGTCCCCTAAGGGGGACACAAGGCAGAGGGTCCCACCCTGGCCTTCCCAGGGTGCTGAAGTGGCCAGTGATTTCCACCTCCACTCTCCTCATTCCATTGCTGGATGGAAGACCCCTCCCCCAGGCCACTTGTCATTGTGGCCTTTAGTCCCTGGCCTTTTCCCTGTACTCGCCAGAGAGCACAATAGCCTGGAAATGGCCACTTCCTCTGCCATCCACTGGAAGCAGCCTCACAGGCAGCAAAAGGACAAGAGCCTTGCTCGCCAAGAACCTTCCGGATCCCTGTGACTGTGCAGAGGAAGTGGGAGCAGTCCCTGCAGGTCATGGCTTGTTTAAGGTCAAC
>NW_012267220.1:758128-806294 GCF_000151885.1 Dipodomys ordii | reverse complement strand
GACTGAAACCTCCAAAATCATGAGCTCAGATAAATCTTCTTTGTAAGATGTGATCTGAGGTATTTCTTGCATTGATAGAAAGCTAACTCAGGAGATCACGGTGAAGCCACTATTCAGTGATCTCTTGCCAAGAGTGTAATTAGCTCAGAGTAAGTAGTCTGGATCTTGGGCTACTCTGAGAAAGCAACTAAGAAAGACCATCTACATGGATGCCTGTCCCCTCCCTTTGCCAGCCCAAATCAGGGCTGGAGGAGGTGGAAACGTTCCACCCAGGATCCTTCTTTCCCCTGAAGTTTGCCCAAGTTCATGGACAAGTTTGGTTGTTGGCCAAGGGGGTCACTGAACTCATGTGGTTGGATCTGGGGCAGGAAAGCAGAGTCAGGAATGTACCCCATGTCTCAGCCACACCGCAAACCCCTCAGTTTTAGTGCCAGTGATGAACTATGTGGTAGTGGGGTGATAAGTGATAGGGGGTACAGAGAAGAAAGAAAAACATGGGGAGGTGGGAGGCCAAGGTGGGTGGCCCAGAGACCCCCTCACCCACACACAGGGCCAAGCTCTTATTCTCCATTTCTTGGGAGTGTAGTGATTGCAGGTCAGCTGAGCACCTGTCTCTCCAGAGACAGCTGGAGGCCACCAGATCCCCGGATGAGGAGGACACAGGGCCGTAGAGGCCAGCCTCTCATTCCAGTCCAGCATGCCAGCCACGTGCTAACTCTTCTGCTACCCAGAGTGTGGTAGAGAGCTCTTCTAGAAAGAGCCACAGGGGCTGGGTACCCAGTGGCTCACGCCTATAATCCTAACTACTTAGGAGGCTGAGATCCGAGGATCGGGGTTCAAAGCCAATGGAGGCAGAAAAGTCTGTCAGACTCTTATCTCCCATTGAACACCAGAAAATGAAGTTGAGCTGTGGCTCAAAGTGGTAGAGTGCTAGCTTTGAGCAAAAGCACTCAGAAATGGTGCCCAGGCCCTGAGTTCAAGTCCCATGAGCCACAGAGGGGTCACTCTCCTGTGCAAGGCACTGTCTGGAGACTGGGAAGGAAATGAAGTTGCATCTGGTATGGAATCACCCTACCCTGCACACCCATACCTACCACACCGCCACACACAGACACACACACATACAACACACACTCCCACTCATAGATACACACTTCCCACATATGCACTCATACTTACACACTTGCCCACAAACATCAACCCATACCAACATATACACACCCAGATATCCACACTCACACACATGCACACACCTACCCACATCCCTTCCCACTCACACCTATACACATACATGTGCCCCCACACACCCCCAAACCTTGCATACACACACACACACACACATGTTTACATATACATAGCTCTTATCTGCCATTGTGTGTGTGTGTGTGTGTGTGTGTGTGTGTGTGTGTAAAAGCCTTGTTTTTGCTGACAGGCTGCACCACCAGGGATTGGAAGGGAGCGAAGTCTCCAGCAGGCTGAGCCTGCTTTTGTCTCCTTGGTGCTGGGTAGGCAGGGAGAGGGAGCCAGGCATGGGGGTGTAGACCTGACTTCGTTTCCCCTGTAGCTGGTGTCTCTCTGGGCTGCCAGCTCTCACTCTGAGCTGGCCAGTTGGCATGGCTGCAGCCCCTCCTGCTTTCTAAGTTTAGTCTTTGAGGCCCTGCCAGACAGAGCCTGGGCCAGCATTTCCCTGGAAAGCACTTGCTTCCGCCATGGCACAGCACTGAGGCGTGGGGCTGAGGTGGCCAGGATGCCACTCGTTGTCTATAGATGCAGGGCTTGGGCAGATGTCCCTGGGGTTGTTCCGTGACAATCTTCCAGTGGTATCTGTCTTCCTCCAGGATGGCGGAGATGAAGGCCAGGCAGAGCAGGCCCAGCCCCTCCCCCCACCGCACTCAGTAGCCAGAGAAGAAGCAACATGACCTTGAACGGAAGTGGACATTTGCTTCCTGCTCCTGCCTCTGTTGTGTGTTTGCATGCTCGCACTTGAAAATTTTTAGTCCATGCATTTTCTCTGACTGTGTCTCTGTCTTTGTTTCAGTACAGGGGCTTTTGCTCAGGGCCTTCACCTTGCTCAGCTCACTCACTAAGCGGGCACTCTTCCACTTGGACCACACATCCAGTGGATTATTTTGGGAGGGGGCGGGGGGAATGAAATCTTACGGACTTTTCTAGGCAGGATGGCTTCAACCTGGATCTCAGCCTCCTGAGTAGCTGGGATTCCAGGTGTGAGCCACCAGCACCTGGAGATAGGCATTTCTAATAGTGGATTTTCAAACTCTGGGTTTGGAAGAGGAGAGGGGTCGGGGAGGAGGCCTTTCGGACAGGGTCCCTGGGTGGACCTTGGAGTGGTGGAGAATTCTGAGCAGACCCCATCCGGGGAGGGTCCCAGACAGCTGGGCCCTGGATGCTGCAGTGAGCAAGGAAGGAAGAGCCAGCCTGGTGCTGGAGTGGGCAAGGCTTGGGCCACAGCTAGGCCTGGGGCTGCAGCTCAAGCCCAGGGACTGGCTGCGTGAGGCCCTGCCCTGCCCTCTACTATGCCTTCCTCTCAAGGAGAATGCAGAGGTGCTTCGGGGGCCATCTCCCAGTGACATCCGCCAACTTCTCTCCTGTGCGACCCTGCCAAGGCCTGTGATGTCATGCCTGGACAAGGTCACTGAAAAGGAACCCTGAACTTGGAACTCTCAGCCCTGCAGTGCATGAAGGCTCCATCTGAGCAGCAGGTTTGTTAGTTTTCCAGTGAGGAAGTTAATTCACCTCACCCATCACTAATTACAAACGCTGCCTGAGTTTCCTTAGCTCTCAATGAGCTTATCACTGAGGCAGCGTGGGGGTTGGGAAAGGGCAGACGTGGAGCAGGAGCTGTTTGAACACCTGCATACACATGTGTGCGTGTTATTCACATGCATGGGTGTGTGCATGTGCATGTGTATGTACATGTGTGGGTACCTGTGTGAACGTATGTATACGTATTGCATTCATGTGTGTGTTTGTGCATGCACGCATGCCGGAGGGGAGGGGAGGCATACAGAACTGACTGCTGTGTGTCCTTGGGTTCCCTGGACTAGAGGGACAGCATCATTACCAGGGCGCAAGGTGACCAGGTCCATCCTCACCCCACAGTGTGAGCTTTAGAAAGCCCTCTCCCCTGCCCTGGCCCTGCTTTTCTGACTCTTGTATGCTCTGAGATTGGTTGATGATCTGAGCTGGGCCAAACACAGTGAAGAAACAGGTGGGGCGGGGGGAGGGAAGGGGGAGAGCAGGTTTTTATTGTGGACATAGCCACAGCTCCAGAGTACAAAGAGAGGTTGTTAGAACAGAGATGGCTTGTGGAGAGTCTGGCTTACATAGCATGCTGAACAAACTTCTGCTTGGAGCCCTGGTACCACAGAGCCTCCCCAAACAAGCAGGAGCAACAGAACTAGAGATGGATCTCTCCTCTCTCTCTCTCTCTCTCTCTGTCCCGGGGAGGTGGGGGGATACTGAACGTTGAATTTGGGGCCTTGAGCTCCCTGAGCATTTCTTCACAGAGTTTTCTAGAAAGACACTGCTGCCATCTTTATCCTGGAAGGACCACACCATTTCACAACGCGCCATCTGAACTTGCCCACATGGGAGAGCAGGGTGGAGGGCCCTGGTTCCTCAAAGGTCTTAATTAGGAGGCCGTGGGAGGACCTTGCCTCAGATGGTCCAAAGGTAGCCTTATAGGTTTGCCCAGACTGAGGAGGCAGCACCAGGAGAAGCTAAGGGCAGAGATGTGAAGCCGCAGGCACACTATTAGAAAGAGAATCTGCTGAGATCCAGGACAAAGAGATTCCCCAGAGAAAGGACTTGGAAGGCAGCCATGGCAAGACAGGTCAGTGGCTGGTATGAAGGTCTGTGTGACTTTCCAAACTTCCTTTCCCTGTACGACCTCCCGCTGTCACAACCCACCCTGCATCCGTCATGGTCTTGTTTACTTATAAAAGGAACACATGTATGCACGCATGCATGAATTAACGAGAGAGATGAGGATATTTCAGGCCTAGTGACACTGGTTGGGAAGACTGGGGAAGAGTATGAGCTTGATGAAGTAACTTAGAAGCCCTCAGCGCTGGGGGTGCGGTGAGCTGGCCCCGGGTCCCTCCTGGCAGGCACAGTGAGGCTGTCAGAAGCCGGATAAAAATACTTCAAGTCAGGCTGCAGATGGAGGATGGCAGCGAAGGCTGAGGACTGAGTGGTTGTCAGGGGAAGGGAGAGGTGCTTTCTCTCTCCTGTTTATTTCCCTTCTGTTCTTCCTCTTCTTTTTTTTTTTTATTTCTAGAATCAAAAGAAAGGTGGGGGATTCTGGAAAAGCTCACATGTGTTCAGAACTCTAGAGAACATGGGGTGTGAGACATCTTTGCTTCCAGGTCACTGCCTTTCCCAACCTCAAGCAGCTCCGGCCCTTCCTTTCTAGGGGTGCTTTGAAGAGAGACCAGTAGGGGACACAGAAAAGGGGGCTCCTGGAGGAGCTTTGTGGGCGATCCTTTTCTGTGCCCTGTGACCGATCACCTTTCACCTGAGTGGCTCAACCTTGCCAGGGCCTCTGGTTGCGGTGTCATGATTCTGGCAGAGCTAGGGTGCCACACATGGCCTTGAGATGGACCAGGCCCAGGCATGAGGACCAGTGGCCCCTCTTGCTCCCTCTGGCAGGGTGGAGGTGCTTCTGACACGGTAGCTCCACCCCCAGAATGGAACCCTGGAAGCTGCCAGGCCCTACGGGGCTTAGGCTGAAATGCTGAGCATCACGTTGGCGGATCCCCAGCGGTAAAACAAGCGCCCTGGCCACTGTCCCAGTAAGGACAGGGGCGACCCAAGGGAGTGGTGCACGAAGGTTTGGTTCGGTGGGACCACCATGAGCAGCTCTCCAGCTGCCCACCAAGTGGAGGAGGAGGAAGGAGGCTCAGGCCAAGCCATGCAGGACCTTTGTGTCCTAATGGTAGGGCTCTTAACCAAAGAACGGCCCCTTCCTTGGCTTGGCCATGTCTCAGTTGCCTGACTGCTCCTGGCATTGGAGCTCACTGTGCCCGGCCTTCGTCTGCCCAGCTTCCCCCATCCCTCCCCCCCAATGCTGCTCTGTCCTTAAGTGGACAGCAAGGACCCGTCCTCAGTGGAGCAATCCTCTTCCCATCCAGTGCCCGCCGTGGACACACATTTCCATCTTTCCCTGCTCCCCTCCAGCCCGGGCCTCTCCAGCCCGCCATCACCCCCGGACACCAGCTGCCTTCGTCACCTGCCTGCGAGGCACCGCTCCATGCCTCGCCGTCCATGGCTACCTCCTGTCTAATTTCCTTCCTCATTCACCTCATCTCCTGCATCTGAGCAGCCGCCCCTTTGGGCCTAGGATCTGAGCCTGGAGCAGTAGTGAATGCTTGTCAAGGTGAACCGGGCAGGCTGGTACTGGGCAGGCGGCACAGATGGCCACTACAGTGGCAGCACCTCCCAACTAGGGCCCTAGGGTAGTGCCAACAATAGCCACTCTGGTCTCTTGCCAGGAGGCCATATGCAAGAAGCCGCCGATTGGCTGTGAGGGAGCATCTGTTGCAGGGAGGAGAGAGATAGCTGGAATGTGGGGAGGGGCTGTTATTTTGGAGAGGGTCCTCTGACTCCGCAGAGGTGCTTACCACCCGGGGCCCCTCCTTTCTTTGTGTCAGCCCAGAGGTGACAGGTAACATGGGAAGGGATTATGTGGCTTTTCTGCTTCCAAAGACAGAAGGGGAGAGAAACATGGCCATGAAGGGCATGAGAAATGGCATTCTTTATTCATAAATAAAAACAAAATTTCCAGAAATAGTTTACATAGCCAAAAAATGACATCGAAAAAATAACATAAAATAAAGCTGTCAAGAGCAAAGCAAACCAAACCAGCAACAACAAAAAGTAACTATGTACACAGCCTACCAAATGTCAGTCTGTCTCAAGCCAACCTCCAGAGGAGCAAGTGGACAGGCCGGGACAGCGGGCTCCACCTGGGGGCGCTGGGGGCTCCTGTGGGGCAGGGATGGGTAGGGGAGTGTAGGCCACAGGGCCTAGACCACAGGGCCATGGCCCACACTGGCTTCTCCTTGACAACTCTCTGGCCTGGGAGAAGACCTGGGCTAGGACCAGGGACAACTGGTAAGACTCAGGGGAGATGCTATGCTTCTCAATTCCCACCAGATCTCAGGTGCCTTGTGGGTGTGTCTGGCCACTAAAGACGGTCCCGTCCTTAGTGATGCTCTTTCTGCAGAGCTCAAGCTTGCGCAAGCCCAGCATCTTTTGGGTAGAGGGAGGCGTGTGGTGTGAGTGCACCTGGGTCTGGCCTGCCCAGTGTTGGCTCAGCCTCTGTTGTTCTCAGCCCTCCTCGGGACAGGCCAGGTTTGGCCTGGACCATGGAGCATGAGGGTGCTTTTCTAAAGGAAGGCGGGGTGGCTGGGTGACAGCACATTTGTATTCTAAGGCTACCCTGGGGCCTTGGGCTGGTGGCAGCTCAGGCTCAGGAGGGGTGTCTGCCATCTTGGGTGTTGGGCAAGGTCTGGGTGAGTGTCTGAGAGAGCCTGGAGAGCTGTGGGAGACATACCACACAACAGTGGGCTGAAGACTTTGCCCCTGAGCCAGGCATGGGAATGATGTAGGCCCCACCTCTTCCAAGCAACATCTTACAGACAAAGAAGGGAGTTTCTGGAGGTTCTGGGCAGGGATGGGAGGCTGGTGAGGGGGTGGGGGGAAGGCTCTTCAGCCTGGAGAGGAGCAGCTAACATAGTTCTCCATCTCTTCAGGACAATCTCACTGGGAGGAAGAAGGGACTGAGAAAGGAGACCATTCTTCAGGCAGGGAGGGACTTCCGGGCTGTCCAGCCCAGGTTTAAATCTGGTCTCTGACTCAGAGCACTGGTTTGGAATTCCAGAGGACATCCTGTCATTGGAGGACAGCAGGAGAGGTGCAGCCTGACCTCAGGAATGGAAGGCACCACCGCAGGGCAGATGCCCTTCCTGCCCTCGCTGAGGACGCGCTGGTGAGCAGCTCCTGCGCGCCCCCTGGGCTCTCTAAGGGCCTGTCAGGGAGACAGAACGGGATGGGGGGATGGCTGCCACACATTCCCGTCTGTGCCCGGGGGGGGGGCGGGGGGGCTCTCAGCAGGGAGACACGGTGCAGGAATCCAGCAAGAGCTGGATCCCTACCCACAGCAGCTGTGGTGAGAGTCAGAAATAGAACACGGAGCCTGGCTGCCTGCTCCATCTGGCCTGTCTCTGAAAAGACAAGGTGTATGTGGGGGGGTGGGAAGGGGGGAGAGAAGAAAGAAAAAGAAGAAGAAAAAGTAGAAGTGGGGGAACCCAGATAATTCCTTGAACCGAACAACTTAGGCAACTCCACTTTTGTCTCTCTGCCCAGGCTCTGGACATCTTCAAAAGAGAAAGCCCAGCCTCCCCAAGCAGGCACTGACCCCCTCCCCCGCTCGCTTTGGCTGCTACTCTCCCTAGGCTCCTTGTGGATGGAGGGCAGCAGGTGGTCTGGGCTGTTCACAGCCCCGTGTGGTACAATGAGCCTCCACCTCCTGTCCCTGGTCTGAGCTCTGGCCCGCTGCCCTTCTAGGACTGGTCCCAAAAATCCAAGACTTAGCCCTGAAGATGCTCAGGGGAACAGATGCCAATGAAATGGCCACAGGCAGGGAGGGAAATGCCCGATCTGAGTGGACAGGCTAGACTGAGTCCAAGCAAGAGTTTTTTTGCTTGGGAAGGAAAAAATAAACCCCCCCAACCAAAAAAAAATTTCCACAGCCGCTGCTGGTCAGCTCTGAGCCGGAAGGGATATTCCTGCATCCATCCCAGCTACCAAAGATCAGGAGGCTCCCCTGGGACCACTGGAGAACCAAGCCCTTTATGGGTCCCCACCTCCACCCCATCCCAGTGCCTCATCGTCTATGGCTTTAAGAAGTGTGTGTGGGGGGGGTCACTGAACTCAAAGGCCGCGGGCTATTGAGAGGCTGGGCAACTCCAGTGGGAGTCCCACAGTTCTCACACGCGGTGCCCCCTCTGCCCTCTGTGGGTCTTGGGGAGCATCAGCGTCTCCCTCACCCCTCCCCACCCCCACTCCTGAGGCTTCTCACCCTAATCCCCACACAGCTCGGGGTACAGCGGTGAGGACAGACTCCAAGGCTTCTGGTTAGAAATGGCTTCTTTCTATTCCCAAGGCATCCTGCGGTGTGTCCAGGGATCAGGGACAAGGCCATGGCCCCTGGACCCCTGCACAGCATCACCCCCTTTCCCTAGGGGAGAATCCCTCACTATTTTGAGTGAAGATCAAGGTCTGGAGCACCCCGAAGCAGTTCACAGATTCCCCTAGCTCCATTTCTGGAAGAACTGGGCCGTCTGAGCTGGAGGCTGGTGTGCTGCGGGGTGGAAGCAGGGGAGAGGGGAAGAAAGGCCCAGTTGTGACCCCCGGTGGCTTTTGGCCCAGGTGGTGGCTTCCACACAGGGGCTTGAGTTGCTGAGCAGGAGAAAAGGGGGTGGGGGAGAGGGATCCCTTCTTAAACAGGCTCGGATCCCCTCTCCCCACCCACCACGTCCCATCTTCAGCTTCCCTCTCCCAGACAGCCCTGTCAGATCTCGGTGGCGATGATGTCCTCGTAAGGGATGTCAGCCCCTTCCAGGTCAATCTCAAATGGCTCCCCTACCCCGTCCCCGCGGGCCAGCTGCCGCAGGGCCTTCTCCAGGCGCTGGTTGCGCTGGTACATCGCCAAGTAGCTCTGTTGCAGCTGTTTCTGGTACTGGATCACCTTCTCCTTCTCCTCCTTCCACACCAGCCGTTCATGCTGGAAGCCGGAGGACATCTGGTCATGACCTTGCCGTTCCTCCTTCAGCTCGGCGCGCAGCCGCTCCAACTCCCGCTGCAGAGCAGGGATGTCCTCCGAGAAGGCAGGCCCGGCCACCAGGGGCCCCAGCGCAGCGCTGTCCCGCTGCAGGGCGGCCTGGGCCCGCAGCTCCAGCAGCTCCTGCTCTAGCAGGTTCACCTTCTCTCGGAGCAGCTCTGCCTCGTTCTTCTTGCGCTGGAGCTCGTTCTCACAGACCTCCAGTTCCAGGCCCTTGGTGCGCAGGGCGCTCTCCAAGTCCTGCGTCTTCAGTTCCATGCCTTCCAGCTTGGCCCGGGTGTCCTTCAGCTGCACCTTCAGATTGAGGATTTCGCTGGCCTTGGCGTTCACCTCCGTCTGGGACTCCTTGAGCTGCTGCTTGAGGAGAGAGATCTCGCCTGACTTCTGACACACCTGCCAAGAGTGGGAGTAAGAGAGAGGACCAGAGGTGAATGCCCAGACATGGCAGCCTGGACAACCTGGGAGGGTTCAGCCTCTTGTTGAGGCTTTTTTTTTTTTTTTTGGTGCTGGTTCTGGAGCTTGAACTCAGAGTCTGAGCACTGTCCTGGAGCTTTTTTTGCTCAAGGCTAGTGTTAGTGTTCTACCACTTCAGCCACAGCTCTA
The DNA here is from genome assembly GCF_000151885.1 of Dipodomys ordii. Lineage (NCBI taxonomy): Eukaryota > Metazoa > Chordata > Mammalia > Rodentia > Heteromyidae > Dipodomys > Dipodomys ordii. Next base: position 796,825 of record NW_012267220.1, on the reverse strand, counting down.
CTTCAGGCGTGTGCATGTGTGTGTGCATGTGTGTGTCTGTGCGTGTGTGTGTGTGTGTGTGTGTGTGATTAATTGGAAAGAAGAGTCTTTCTGCCCTGGCTGGTTTCAGACCACAATCCTCAGGTCTCAGCCTGCTGAATAGCTCGGATAACAGGTGTGAGCCACAGGTGCCTGGCATGAAGCTCTTTTTATTCTCACAGGCATTGTGGGATATCCGTGTGCCTCGTCTCTTCCTTAATCAGAGTCCAAATCTCGGTTTGTACCCAAATCCATGGCTACGTGCAGCTTAGTGATGATGGCTTGCTTCTAACCACTGCTCGCAGCTCCATAGCCTGTCTTTAATACCAAGGGTGCTGGCTTCTGGGACCACACCTCTGTCCTCACCCCTGCAATACCAGCTCCTCTCTCTTCCCTGGTGAATAAGCCTATCTCATGCTGTCCTGCTAGACCCCAGTGACTACTGCAGCCTGGCTCACAGGCAGTGCCCAGTTTACACCTGCCAAGTGACAACATCTTGCCTTCCTCCTTGACCTGCTCCTCTACCACTTCCATACCAACTTGACTCACATACAGGCCATGAGAAACAATGCACACTGAAGCCACTGAATCAGAACATCTGCCTCTGGAGTCTTGGCCATTGGCATCATGATTGGCTCAAAAGACGACCAAAGGGCTGGCGACATGGCTGGGCTGAGAGTGTGGCACACAGTGGAAAAGCATTTGCTTTTTTCTGAAGAGAAGGGGGAGAAGGGAGAAGGAACAAGGAAAAGAGGAAGAGGAAGAGACCAAGGCAGTCTGATTGGCTGGGTTTCAAGAGTGAAAGAAGGCCAAGGCTTGGGTTCTGCAGAACGGGATTGAACCAGCCTGGAGGCCATGCACACATTTCCTCCCTTTTCCTCTTCCACTAAAAGCTCCTCTTTGCTTTCAATGCAACACTGAACAGTCTAGGGAAGACTCAGCCTACCCACTATGCAAGTCAAGAACTTCTTCTCAAGGCCAAGTACTGAAATTTTCATCTTGAGTCTCTAAAGGCCTAATCCCCAGTGAGTCATTACCAGGAGGCAGTAGAACCTTTAAGAAATGAGACCTCGTGGGAAGTCTCTAGGTCATTGGCAATGTGCTCTGGAAGGGGACAGAGGCCCTATCTTCACTCCAGCTCTAGCTTCCAAGAGATAAGCAGTTTTACTTAACCATGTACTCCCACCAAGATACGCAGCCCTGCCACCAAAGTGATGGAGCCTATCAATCTCGGACGGAAACCTCCCAAGCTGTATTGTAGTCAAAACATTCCCTCTTGCTGGGTGCTGGTGGCTCATGCCTATAATCCTAATTATTTAGAAGGCTGAGATCTGAGGATTGCAGTTCAAAAACAGCCTAGACAGGAAAGCCCAAAAGACTTCAATTAACCCCCTGTGACTCAAGTGATAGAGCAGTAGGCTTGCGGAGAAAAGCTCAGGGATAGTTCCTAGGCCCTGAGTTCAAGCCTCAGAACTGGTACCAAGTAGAAGCTCACCAAGTAGAAGCTGCTTTTACACTTCTGCAAGGAGGGGCCGATGTCATCATTGAGATAAAATGCTCACTGGGTCACTCTTACAAGTAGTGGGCTCCCTTCCCTCGAAAGCAACCAATAAACCTATGCTCTCTGGAGTCCCTTGGCCTAATCTTGAACCCAAGATTAGCTATGCTTTTCTTTGTGTCTCGACTGAGCAAATGAATGTAGGTCAGTCCTCAGTCTGGCTGGGTTCTGGCTTCTCCATCAATGGCTTGGCCAGAAAACTCAATTCTGGGGACCATGAAGGTGATGATGGAGGAGAGGAGTTGTTCACCCAGAGCTGCGCATTCCCCACCCGTGTGTACTAAGGAGTCCCTTCCTTGGGCCTTCACCTCTGGTGTGCCTCAGCAGTATCTGTTGCTACCCTCTTGGCCCCCATCAGTGGACAGAGGAGAGATGGGCACCAAACATTGGGCCACCCCGTGCCCAGGGCGGGGCGCTGCCTTACCTCCCACTGGGTCTCCTCCAGGGCAGGGGCGAAGTTGGTCTTCTCCCGCTCGTAGGACCTGAGCTTGGTCTCCAGCAGGTCCTGCTCCTTCATGAGGCTCTCCAGCTCCTGCCGCAGCTGCCGCTTCTCCTGCTGCAGCTGGAGCACCTGCAGGTGGAGCACCTGCTGCGCGCGCTGGCTCTTCTGGGACGCTGGCTTCAGCTTGCTGCTGCTGCTCTTGGGCTCGGCGCCCTCCATCTCCTCCCTGTTCCGTCTGGGCCGCTCGTCGAAAGCCTGGCCGGAGGCAAAGTCCTTCTCATCAAAACTGCGCTGCAGCTTCTGCAGGGCGCCCTCCCTCTGCAGCAGCTTCTGCTCCAGCTCCTGGATGGTGCACTCGTCCGTGGAGAGGGGGGCACGCACGCAAGAGGAGCCCTTGTCGGCCTTGCCCGGGTGGGCTAGCTTGCTGCCGCCATCGGAGAACGACAGCGCCTTCAGACTCATCATGTTGGTGTCCTGCGGCACGATGCCCTGAGTGATGTTGTGGGCCGAGCCTCCAAAACGGCTCGTGGGCCCCACGGGGGTGACCAGGGGGTCCAGCTGGTAGCTGCTGGTGGTGCTGTGCGTGGGCAGGCTGGACATGGAGTTCCGGCCCGAGTCAGACAGGGCCCCCGAGCACAGGCCTGGCTTCAGCTCCTGCTCCTTAGGCTTGTCAGGAGGTGCGGGGTGCAGTTGGTGGCTGGCACTGTCTGGGGAGGAGTGGAGGATGGCTCCCGAGCGGGGCAGCACGGGCTTGAAGGCCGTGGGCCTCACCGCCCCCTTGTCTGATCCCTGGAGAGACAAAGGACCACATGGATCAGAGCGTCCCCTCCACACACATACCCCATTCTCCCTCCCTACCAGGTCCCTGGTTCCAGCCTCATGCGTACCCTCCTGGTCAGCAGCCATGGAGACTGACCGTGCTGCAGGTTCTGGAGGAGCTAGGTGCTGGGTATCCCTCTTAGGAGAGAGGAGTCTCTCTGTATCTCTGGAAGTGTCCTCAGTGGTCGCCTGGGAGCTGTGCTAACAGCCCCCAGCTCGTGGCAGCCCTTGTGAGGTTCATGGGCTGAGATGTCTCACCCTGATATCTGGTGCAGTCAGGATATTAGGTGTGTGTCTTTGTGTGTGTTCAGTCCTGTGTCCTCTCTGTGAAGTGGGAGACCACTTTGAAATACTACTTTCTGTAGGTGTGAACCAGTTGGTACTGAGCCCGGAGCCTTGAACTCGGAACCTGGATTCTGGGTCTTAGCTTTTTTGCTTAAGGCTAGGGTTCTCCCACTTGAGCCATACTTCCACTTCCAGCTTTTTTAGGGGGGGGGCATGTTTAACTGGAGATAATCTCACACACTTTCCTGCCCAGGCTGGCTTCAATCTGCCATCCGTCCTCAGCTCTCAGTCTCCTGAGTAGCTAGGATTCCAGGCAGGAGCACTGGTGCCTAGCTGACATTTCTTTTTTAAGCTTGCGATTTCTACTACTGGAACACCTTGCACTTTATAAATCCTTTGTTTGAAAACCTCACAGCAATATGCAAATAGGCGTTTTTCCTAGTCCACATTATCCTAATCTGAAAATCCCAAATTTATACTGGTCCAAAATCTTTCAAGTTTTGAATGCTGACAGGATGTACCGAGTAGAAAATTTCATATCATAATGTTTTGTGCACAAGTTCTTTTAAAATGTGTGAAACTGCTCTGCATACAGGAAACATAAATTCATGTTTAGACTTGGGTCCCATCCCCAAGGTATCAAATTATATACATGCAAATATTTCAAAATCTGGGGGGGGGGAAATCCCAAATCCCAAACACCTGTGGTTTCAGGTAGTTCAGATAAAGGGTGCTCAAGCTGTGTGTCAAACCCAGGGGCTCATTCCCATAAGAGAGGGACAAGGAAAGCTTTTGGTGTCCACAGGGAAGATTCAGGAGTCCTTGAGCTGAACTGGGGGTCAGTTTTCTGAATAGCCAGTTCTCACGGCTCACATCCTAGTTCACTTCATAATGAGAACAAAATCCCAGCACTTATTCAGCTGAAGTGAAAAAGGAAAAAAAAACTAAACAAAAACAAAACAAAAAACACCTTCAGGCTGGGATTGAGCCAAGATCTACTCTGCCCAGGATGCAAATGAGAGAGCTCCCCTCCAAAGGCTGAGAGGCTGCTAGAAAAAGAAGGAAATGTTCCCTCCCTCCCTCCGGCATCCTATCCTCCAGAGCCCTCCCCTTCCTGTCTTTGAACAAGCTGACCTTTGCTCTACCATCACCACCTAAGTACTTTCCAATAGAGTTCAGAAAGGCTTGCATTTCCTCCCTGTTCTTTGCTGCAGAGATGACTTTGCCATTTCTGGCTTTGGGGACTGACTGGCCACAGCTCTCATTTCTTTTTACTTTGTCTTCTTTATTTTGTGTGGTGTGTGGTGTATGATGTGGTGTGGTGTGTGTGTGTGTGTGTGTGTGTGTGTGTGTCTGTGTGTGTCTGTGTGTGTTGGTACTGGGGATTGAACTCAAGGCCTCAAGCGTTCATTGCTTTTTTTTTTTTGCACGTGAGCCACACCTCCACGTCTGGCTTTTTGCTGGTTAATTGGAGATAAAAGACTCATTCACTTTTCTGCTTCAAACTTCGATCCTCAGATCTCAGCCTCCACAGTAGCTAGGATTATAGACGTGAACCGCCAGCCCCAAGCTTGCTTTCCTTTCTTGCCCACCCTTTATCTCTGCAGTGTGGCCAAACACTGGGGCTCTGCCTCTTGGCAATGTAAACTTGGGGTCACCGAGCGCTCCCTCCTTTCTGCTGTCCCCCACTTCCCTTTCCCATCCTGCTCACCGTTTCCAGCTGACCGGAGAAGGGCATGAGCTTGGGTGGCGTGGATGGGTCAAAGTCCACCCCAGCCTGGCCCCCGAGGTCGCCGCTGGACAGTGCCGTGTAGTCCGGGCGATGGGTGCCCCGGGCCTTCTGGCTGACCTTGATGTAAAAGAAGTCTTCGCTCTTGCCCATTTTGGAGCTGGACTTGCCATGGCCGGAGTCCTGGGAGAAGCCAAATCTTAGCAGCCCGTCTGAATACCGGTTGAGCTTCTTGAGCTGGGAGGACTTGCGGAGCTTGTACTGTGAGGCCCTGCAGTGCTTGCTGTGGAAGCTGTGGCCAGAGATGAGGCTGCTGACGCTGCCCATGGTGACTCCCAGCAAAGGCAATGTGGAGGGGTGGGGGACGGGGGTGGCCTGGTATGGCTGTAGCAGCAAAAGGCAATCCTAGCTCCCAGAGGGGGCTGTGGTCATTGCACAGTCCTCGCCGAGACCAGGCCGGCCATGGACCTGGAAGGAAACACATGGGAGTTACTGAACTGTCTGTGCGGGTGACTTCAGGTATTATTCTGACCGGGAAACCTGGATGCTACAGAAATGGATGTCAGAGGTCAGCGTCATCTCTGCACCCGACCTCCATCCATTTTCTGTCACTAAGAGCCAAGTGCAATTTTCAACCCTGGGCCTCTGGCCATGGCTGAACCACTGTCCTCCCAGGACCTGTGTGTAGGGTAGTGCCGCCCCAATCCATGCTGCACAGGGAATTCACCTAGGGACAGCCTTCTGGAAAGGGCTGAGGCTTGGAATTACGTTGGAAACTTAATCCCCCCCAAAGTCATGTGTTGATGGCATTTGGGAGCTGGACTTGGGGAATGAATTAGGGTTAGGTGAGGGCATGAAGGACAGACCCTCAGGATGGCATTAGTGGCTTTGTAAGGAGAGAAAGAGACAAACACTAGCTGATGCCCACTGCTGTCCTGCACTGCCTCAGGACTGGAAAATAGCCACCGGCAAGAATGTCTGCAGTAGCTGTGGCTGCCTGGCCTTAAATGGTCCTGCATTCAGAACCATGAGCCAATAAAGCCCATAGAAAATCCCCTTTGAATACCCTTCAAGAGTTCCCATAGTTCTTAGAGGAAGACGTACTTCTCTCTACATCCTGAAGACCACAAACAGGGCACGATTCTACCTCACAGATCTCACATTATCATCCTTTGCTCACATCCACAACCGTAGCCACATTTACCTCTCATTGTGGTGCACAGAAGCCATTTCCTAGCTAGACCCTGGGCACCTGCTCTTGCCCCGTCTACAATTGTTTTTCAGCCCTTCATTTAGACCTTGCGTGTAAGGATACTGCTGAAATAGTCAAGCTCTCCTCTATAACTTTCTCTTACACCAACCTGTTTATTTCCTACAGAGTATTTGCACTTTTATTGTGTACTGTGGACATATCTGCCAGAATAAACCCTGCGAGAGTAGACTTTGTATCTAGACCTCTCACAAGAAGAAGAAGGAAACTACAACTCAGGGGGTGAGACATGTTAGCCTCAGCCACTCAGCTAGCCAGGCACCAACAGGGGCTTTAAGCCTAGCTCTCATGCCACACCATTGGTACAGCATGCCTCTATTAACTGTACAGCTCCAGAGACACTACTGGGGACTGTAGAGTAAGGGATGGACAGTTGCCTGTCTCAGAAAGCAAAGCCAAGTCTCCAGGATCAGAGGAGAAAAAGTTTAGAGAAGGAATAATGTCTATTGCCTTTAGATATATATTCCTTTCCTTTGTGGGCAAATACCAGCAAGGTTTTAGGTTCATGTTCCCTTCCTTCCTTCCTTCGTTCCTTCGTTCCTTCGTTCCTTCTTTCCTTCCTTCCTTCCTTCCTTCCTGCCTGCCTGCCTGCCTGCCTGCCTGCCTGCCTGCCTGCCTGCCTGCCTGCCTGCCTGCCTGGCTTCCTGCCTTCCTTTATTTTTTGTCATGGGGCTTGATCGCTGGGCCTGGGTGCTGTCCCTCAGCTCTTCAGCTCAAGGCAAGTACTCTACCACTTGAGCCACAATGCCACTTCTGGTTTTCCCATGGTTAATTGGAGATAAGAGTCTCATGGACTTTCCTGCAGGGTTGGCTTTGAACCACAGTCCTCAGATCTCAACCTCCTGAGTAGCTAGGATTACAGGTGCGAGCCACTGGCACCTGGCTCCATTTCTTTTACAAAGGAAAAGAGCTGCCAAAGGATGTCCACCCCTGGTCCTGTCTCTTAGTCCAGATACCCTGTCTGTCACCTCCAGGTCGCCATACAAGAGGAACTAACTGTAAGGCTTGAGGTTACTCCCAGTTCCACTTAAAGCTAAATTCACTGTCTTGAAGTGCACAGGTTCATTCAAACACCAACATGGACAGAGTATCACAGAAGATTCTGCCCAGTCCCAAACCAAAGTCTCCCCTCCCTCCAATAAGGACAGAGAAGGGACATAGTTTAATTCCAAGGAAGCAAATCCTGAAAGAAGGAAGACAGGAGGAGGAAAACATACACTGAGAATAACATGGCAGCCTTGTCGGCCTCCAGTTCTACTGGCCTCACTGTGGAGATCAATTAGAACTGACTACCATCTGAAGAGACTCAGAGAAAAGGAACCCAAAGCCCAGGGTAGACTCGCAATCCTGACTTAACCACAACAGCAGCAGCAGTGGTTAGCCCGCCCCCTCCCGTCCCACCCATCCTCCCAGCCCTAACCAATGGTGTCCAGCACCTCAGGGTGAAGCAGCTAGCCAAATCCAGGTTTCTGCCTGAGAAGCTAAGGGCCTATGCCTATGTTCTTTCCCCTCCTCCTCCTTCCCCATTCCTCCATGCTATTAGAGAGGTCACTCCCAAGCTCAGAATACACAGGTTCCAACATCCCATCTCTCCCTCCTTCCTCAGCCTTGGTTTTGATCCCTCCTTCCCTTCTTCTCTCCTTTCCTTTTTTCTCATTCCATAAGGACAGGCTGTGGCCTCAGGGAAGTCTTGCTGTGCTGACTTCCTGCTCCACCCAAGTGCTGCCACAGCCAAGTGCCCAGCCACTCTCCAAACCCACAGAGCCAGGTGAGTCCTCAATGACTGTGCCCCAGAGGGCTGCTGTCAAAGGGGAGGGGGTGGGGGGAAGGGAGGGAGGCCAGAGCAGAGCCTATGATACTGTGGTATCAGAGTTCATGTGGCCACGAATTCACTATCTGCCCTAGGCCAAGCACTGTGCCAGTGCGGAGGACACAGTGATGGGGTGGGGAGCAGGAAGGAAGTAGAGGGACAAACATGGACATGTGTGAGCCTGTGTGTGTGCATGTATGTGCACCAGTGCGTGCATGTGTTTAGGACTGTGCATCCCTGACATGCACGTCTCAGGGTGCATGTGTGACTATGAGTATGAGGTGTGTGTCTACTATGTAAGGTGATGAAAATCAAGAAGCCAGCCTGTCTGTGTGTATACGCACACATCAAGAGTCACAGCAAGTACAAGGGCCTTGCAACAGGAAGAGGCTTAGCTTGGTGTTTGACAGCAGCAGTTCTTGAGTGAGGGGAGACTGAAACAATACCTGAGGGCAAAATGCTGGTGACAGTCCTGTCTGGGGGTATCGCTGGCATCCAGAGGGTATAGGCCAGAGCTAATCATCCTCCAGCACACAGACAGGATGGCCCAGGATAACTACTCACCTGCCCTAGTCTGAAAAACCTGGTTTTAGAAAAAGAGTGAGTCCAGACCTTTGGTTCTGCCACTGATTCAAGGTGACTGTGGGGTAGTGGCCTAACGCTCCGTGCCTCAGTTTCCCCTCTTATAATAGGAAGGAAACCATGCCACCCTGCCACACAATTCCATGATGAGGATGAAGAGAAGGGAGAGCGGCGCTGGGCTGGCTCCTGTTGGGATCCTTTCTCATGGCTCCTTTCAGTTCTCTGAAAGCGGAGGCTCCAAGAAGCACCCAGAGCCGTGGGCCACCACCTGATCTTGGAAGTAGGCAGAGACAGGGGTGCAGGAGATGACTCCTGCGGTGGGGAAGAGCTCTGAATCCTCTCTGGGCTCTGTTTCCACACATAACACGAGGCTGGATTCACTTCAGCTTTTGTGTGTTTGAGACTCCTTGAGACTGTAATGTGCGCTCTCAATCCCCTCTGTGGAAAGATGACATTTCCTCCACCATTCCAGACGTGACATCCGTCCTCGATGCCCACCTGCCCCTCCACTGAGCCAGTTTGCAAACAGGAGTAGATCCCCAGGGAAGGATCCAATGTGAACTCTGGGGAAGGATGAAGAACTGGGTCTTCAATTACTGACTTGACTTACCGACATCAGTGGGAACCCAAAACCAGGTGTGGCAGAGCATGCCTGTCATCCCAGCTCACGCCATCCTGAGCAACAAGCCCAAAGAGGAAATGTGGGGAAGGGCCCCTAGTAATCAGATTAGCAGATGAACGCAGGGTACCACTCCTCATCTTGGCTCCCCTACTGCCTGGAAATCCACTGTTACACCTTGCTTGGGTACTAGCCCCCAGACAAATTAAAGACCAATGGAACATAATAAAAGACCCAAGACCCAGATAGTTTAATTAAATAACCACAGAGCTACAGCCACCAAATTTTTGAACAAGGAGTCAAAAACATACACTGGAGAAGAGATACAACCTCTTCAACATGTATGGCTGGGGAAATTGAAAAAATTGAAACTGGACTGCTATATCTCACCCTGTACAAAAATCAACTCCAAATGAATTGAAAAAATCTAAATGTATGATCTAAAACTACTACAAGAAAATATAAGGAAGACAGGTGCTGGTAGCTCATGCCTGTAATCCTAGCTACTCACAAGGCTGTGATCTGAGGATCACAGTGCAAAGCCAGCCCAGGAAGGGAAGTCTATGGAATTCATATCTCTAAATAAACACATACAGACAAAAAGCTGGAAGTGGAGCTGTGGCTCAGGTGGCAGAGTGCTGGTCTGAAGCACAAAAGCTTAGGGACAGTGCCCAGGCCCTGAGTTCAAGCCCCAGAACCAGCACAAAAAATCAAAACATATGGAAAACTCTAGAAGATATAAGGTAACTTTTTTCTGAATAGGATTTCAAGTGCTCAGAAAATAAGAGCAAAAATTGATAAATGGGACTGTGCCAAATTATAATATTTCTGCACATCAAAAGAAACAATGACCAGAATCAGGAGACAACCCACAGAAGGGGAGAACATTTTGCCAGCTATTCAGTGGATAAAAGATGAATATCTAGAATACACAAAGAGCTTTAAAAAAAAAAGGGCCTGAATATTAAATAGCAAAAGAACAAATAACCCAATTAAGAAATGCAAATCCAAACCTCACTAAGATTCCACTCACTCCAGTCAAGATGATAATCACCAAGAAATTTAACAAATTCTGGGAGAAATGGAGAGAGAAAATGAATCCTCCTACACTGTTAGCGGGATGTGAACCAGTGCCTCCCCTATGGAAGTTGGTATGGAGGTTCCTCGAAAAATAGAACTATCTTATGACCCCTCATCCCACTCCAAAGGAAACTAAGTCAATCTATAAGAGAAATAGTTGCATAGCCAGGTTTATTGCAGGTATGGTCACAATAGCCAAGCTGTGGAACAGGCTCAGGTAAGCAATGTATGAAGAAAATACGGTACACGCATGCCATGGGATATTACTCAGACATAAAGAAAAAAATGAAATTATGTTATTTGCAAGAAGGTCACTGGAACAGGAGATTACCATAGTGCATGAGATAGGCAAAACTCAAAAAGCCAAATATCAATCGCTCACAGCTGTACCCACCCACAGCCATTGTCAGAGTTAAGTGAAGTCACCTATGTGAAGATGCCCGGGCAGGCAGTAAGAGTAGTGGAAGGTATATTATAACTGTCAACAGAAACCGCTGAAATTATGAAGGAAGGCTGAAGCTGCTAGAATTGGCTCCACATCACATGTCTTGACCTCTCTCCCCTCCTCCCCCGTGGGGTGGAGGCTGGGCTTCGGACACGAGGACCTTGTCTGCCAGACCTGCCTCTTTGCCTCCAGCAGGAGGGCAGCTGGTGATGTGAGAACACGCGGGCGGGGGGGGGGGGGGGGGGGGGGGGGGGGGGGGGGAGGCTGGCAGCTGGATCGGGGAGCCCTGGCATTAGATTGGAGGGCAGGTCAATTCTGCAGATGAGATCTCTCAGGAGCTAAAAGGACAGGGCCCACTGTGACCAGAGATACCCTCTTTATGACACCCCCCACCCCAGAACTTACTTTGCCTGGTTCTGCTCTCCTTATCTAGAATTCCTCCCAGTGTTTGTGTTCCTTGTCCTTGACCCCCTCCTCCCATTTGCTGTAGGAGGGGGTGGGGGAGAGGGGGGAGGGAGCAAGGCCAGGGCAGGGGTGAGCCTCTGAGCTAGTTAATCATCCCAGCCCAGCTTGCAAAACCTCAGAGGTCTGGAGGGTTCCTGGTGCAAAAGCTCAGTACATATTTCTGAGTGAATGGATGAATGAGAAAAGAGGCAAGAATGGAGGAGGAAAGGGGCGGGGAGTGGGGGGAAGCGTGGGCAGTGAGGAGAGAGGCTAAGGGTGTTGAGACGCCAGGGGAGAGAGAGAGAGAGAGAGCAGGCTGCTGGTGGGTTGGGAGCAAGAGCCCACGCAGCTCTCAATTAAGTGCACTTGGATTCCCAGGAAAGGCAGAGAGTGAAAGGGCAATCGCTGGCAGGCTGAGTCACTCCATCCTGCGAACAATCGGAAGCAATTCCACTTCCCACTGCTCAGGAGGAATCAAAAGCCACTCAGCCTGGCAGCCTTTTGTGTGCAGGGCGTCAGCACTCAGCTGCCGGCCAAGCCTTCCTCCATACCAGTGGGCAGCTTGTGTCTGGGGGGGGGGAGTTGATTGACATCTCTCCCCAGGAATATGATTACCCACTAACCTGCCCTTCCCCCCTTCCAAAAATAAAGCCTCAGTTACATGCAAAGTTCATGCAAATTTAACCCGGCTGTGGCTAATACCAGCGGGGAAGAGAGCAGCAGGCCGGTCCACTGGGCAGTAATGGACAGACAGACAAAGAACTGTGACTCAGATCTCCACTGAGGGAGTGGGTGAGATCTCCAGAGAAGGGGTGGGTTTCTAGCTGGATTGCACATCTCACCTGGACAGACCCTATAAGAAACCATGATGAGACCAAGTTCAGGTTCCATTGGGAAGGATCTGTGACAAACAGCCAGGGCAGCCAGGGGGTATGGGAAGTGGTAACACACCACTAGCTCTATGAGATTCAGAGGTAAGGAACCAAAGACAGTGAGCACCTGGCCAGCATTTAGCAAATCAAACAAGCCTCGCATCTCCACCTGGATGGGTGCTGTCTCGAGTTCCCTCCCCATCTCGTGAAGAATGACTTTGTGTGCGACTCCCTCTCCAAAATTCCGACCCTTCACTCACCCATCCCCAGGTTCACACAGTGAACCTCTTCACTCCAGCCCAGAGATCCTCAGGCAGAGGAAAGAATGCCAGTGAGCTAACACGGTCCAGTGCATCCCCATCGCTAGCGGCAGGGAAGTGGCAAAGGAGTCCCTGGCTAACAGCACTCACTCCTAGAACAGAACAGCTGCAGCAGTGCCCCGCCCCCACTCCACCGGTGCCTGAGGCCCCCCACCACAGGCAGGGCTAGGAGCAGGCCAGGGGACAAATTGGCCCCAGGTCACTGGTGGAAGGTTAGAAGGGAGAAAAGCTTTTAAGACCAGAGACAGTTCAAAGCTCCTTCCTTAGGAGCCACGGAGGCTCGGAGGTTCAGTCCCCTGTGCCAGGCTAGGCATGCAGCAAGGCGGGCCAGAGCTGGTGCTGGCAAACCCGGCTCTCCAGCTTCCTCCCTCCCCAGCACTTCCCACTTCTGTCTTTCTTTAACTGAGGAGCAGGGAGGAGGAAGGGGTGGGGTGGGAATACCCACTCCAGGCTGAGAGGCACAACTTTAAAAATACTCAGAGCAGATCAGAGATGACACCAAGTGCTCCTACGACAACTTGTGAGCTCCAGTGTCATCCCCCACCAGGAACAGAGGTTGATGCGGGGTGACGGGGGATGTCTTTCCATGAAAAAGCAGCAGAACACTGGCTCTTGTAAGTTTGCTTGATGCATTTGTGTGTTAAGGGACGGAAGTAAAAGGCAGCAGCAAGGCCGCTGCCTGGGAGTGCTCTGCTATACGCAGGGGTGGAGGAGAACGTCTGCTGGTGGGCAGGCATCTGAGCATGGGGCCCAGTGTCCAGTGTGTGCAAGTGTACGTGGAAGTGTGTGTTTGTGCATGTGCAGGTGCACATGTATCTGGGGCTGGGAGCAGGGCAGGGTGGTTTGGTAGACCAGCAGAGCTCAGCAAAGGTTTGGGGGAAGGTCTGGTACTGGGCACAGCTCAGGCACAACTCAGACTCCTACCTCTGGTGCTAGAAATGACCTATGGGGACAGGGGGAGGGTCTTGTGGTTTCACCTGGCCCCTCAAGGCAGGCAGACTGAAGTACTGGGTATGGCCCAGGCATTGGTGTTTTCCTGTGCTCCATGCCTGGACTAGTCTGCTGGGAGTGTGGGAGTCCCATCCAACCAGGTGGTGACCATTTCCAGAGTCTCTACTTGTTCCGGAGTCAAAACTTCCTGGGTGCCAGTGGATGTGTCTGTCTGGGGAATGCGCCTTCTGCTTTCCCAACTTCCACCCCACCCCTCGGGCTTGCTTCCATAATACACCAGAGCCTCCGACAGGAAGGGAGCCTGCTGGATAATTAATTAACCACTTTAAAACCCCAAGGAACTGGTAGATTGACTCCCCCCACCCCCCCTCCACCTCCAGCTGTCACCTTTGTCTTTGATTATGTCCCCTTTGCCTCTATGACCCAACCTGGTCAGGGTTACCTGGGCATAAAGAAGATCACTGGGGAAGTGGCGCTGTGGCTCAAGCGGTAGAGCACTCGCCTTGAGCTGAAGAGTGCAGGGACAGCGCCAAAGCCCAGAGTTCAAGCCCCACGACTGACAAAAAAAGAAGAAGAAGAAGATCACTGGAGCTTTGCTCCTGGGCCTCCTTGAACCTCTGGTCCAGTGATGCTGAACGGCTTGTACTTCCCCAACATGTGATCCTGGCCTCTCAGTAACTTTCCTCACGATCTTCCCTCTGCCACAAATGGCCTCTTCTGACCCACACCATTGCTATGAGGCCCCTCCTCTGCCTTGGTCAACTGTACCTGAAGAAAGCAATGCCAGTTCTGCTCCTGGCTAGGACTGTTGCCTGGGTACTGGGAGGATGGTGGCCCCAGCCGCTGCTGCTTGGGATGCTGGCGAATGTCAGAGAAGACACTTCATTTTCTCTGACCCTCTGCTGCTTGCTGATCACAGCTGAATTATCATTACAAGCTCCTGGAGGTAGGGACATTGTTTTTATATTCTCAGGAAATTCTGGTTAAGCTTGTGAATTTGAATTAGATGTGCATTTTAATTTGATTTAATTTGAATAATTCCAAACCTCCCACTGCCATCCCCTCAATCTTTCAATCTACTTACCCTGGGAAGAAAGTCTGGGAAAATCTATCCTGGCCTCAGTATAAGAAGAAAATTACCCCTCTAGCCTCTCCTTTTCCCTTTCCTTTCCTTTCTTTTCCTTCCTTCCTTCCTTCCTTCTTTCCTTCCTTCCTTCCTTCCATCCTTCCCTCCTTCAATCCTTCCCTCCTTCCTTCCCTCTCCTTCCCTCCCTCCTTCCTTCCTTCTTCTTTTCGCCTTTCCTTCCCTCCCTCCTTCCTTCCTTCCCTCCTTCCTTCCTTCCCCAGCTAGCCACTCAAGGCTCATGGGATTGGAGGTAAGGATGGATAGTAGAGGGTAAGGGCCCTGCTGGAGTGTCAGGAAGCTCCAGATAAATCCCAGGACTTGAGTGGGGTAGTATAAGGTATTGTCCCTGACCCCAGAAATGTTGCAAAGAATTCAAAGGTCTGAGTTGTCCTTTTAAATGGCAAAATCAGAGCAAGAAAGTACGGCCTTAACTCCCTTACATACAGAAGGACACTGGAGGAGCCTGATTGTAACCTGTGACATTAGAGCCAGGTAGCAGAGAACAGGGGATACCTCCCCCACCCCACTCTCCCGAATCCCCTTCCAGGAGAGAGGAGGCCTATCACCCATGTGGTGAACTGTAGGAGTGGAATCTGATGGGCACAGGAAAGTATCATGATCTCCCAGAGTACCAGAACTTCTACTGCCCCCTTTAGAATTCCTCACATGCTCTCTGACAAACCTCTACCATTCCATGCCCTGGACCTACTCGGCGGTCTTATTCCCTGCAGACCACTTCCTCTGTACAATACATAGCTGAAGAGAGTCATTGGGAAGAAACTGGCCCTTTCCCCTGGCTCATAAGCCTGCTAGTATGTGATTCCTACCTTCTTTATGCCTGTCACCATGGAACAGAAATCTGCCCTCATCACGCTAACCTTATGAGTCCCGTCACCTCTAACCTTCTCAGATGGATTGTTCCAAGAGTTTCATCCTCTACCTACTGTTTCTTCAAGTTCTTGCTTTCCAATAAATCCTGCATGCCACTCCTCATTATAAAACAACACATGCACCTGTATGCACACACACACACACACACACACACAAGCTCTGGAACCTGTGTTCTCTTCCCCACCCCTGCCAACCATAGTCATTCCTGTTTATAGCCAATGCTCTTGAGAGAGAAGTCTATACTCACATTGCTGCTTGCCAATTTTCCTTCTAATCCATATAAGCCTTGGTTCTATCACCACCCATCAGGAGCAGTGCTCTCCAGTCCAGAGATGTGGCTAAACCTAACATCTTCCGATGAAGATGGTTCCCACCCAGAATGGTTGAATTTCTAATACTTCAACTTACAATTTCATCCTGGTGGTGCGGATCTATGCCTGTCTAGTTATAGAAGAAGCTATTTCCTGCATTGTATCAGATTATCAGAAGCTGGGTAATTCCATAAGAGTTGTCAGTAGGCTAGAGAGCCAGGGAACCAGTAGTTGCTCTGTCCAAGATGCTAGGGGCCTCAGAATGAGTGAGAAGCCAATGATGCAACCTCTCGGTCTGAGCTAACAGCCTGAACCTTGTTGGAGTGTCACTGATGTGAATCCATGTCCAAAAAATGTAGAAGCGTCACTCTGACGCCTATGGAAAATGGGAGGAGTAAAAAACTACACTCACTCAAAAGGAGTTGAACATTCCTGTGTGTGAGCTTTTTATTCCATCGGGTCTCCTAGCAGGCTCGATGGAATCACTCACACACCATCACAGACATGCCCAGATGTGTGCTTTGGCAGTTTTCTAGGCATCTCTAAACCCAAGCAGATTAACAACCAATGTTAACCGTCATATACATCTTTCTCCTGGAATCCCTACAGGACACAATTGTCAGCAAGCTGGAAATGTGATCCAACAACAGCTGACCAAACCCGGAGCCCCATTCCACTTTGTCCTCAGCACCCCATCTTCCTGCCCTCCTCATTGTCCCTGTCTTACTGTAGGATGCTGTCAGACGCAGGACTGTTATTTGCTCTTTGTTCCAAGTTGCCCCAAGGATTCTGTACTGTCCAAAGAATAAAGTCCAAATTTGCTATCAAGGTACAAGAGGGCTTCGTGATTAGAATGTGACCTCTCTATCTTCAAGTTTGATAGCTTCCCCTCACCTCCCCAGGGCACCTCTCCTGCTATCTGCAAGGTACCCTCTGTGTGCCCATTCTTCTGTGTGGGGGTGTGTATGGGATGCACATGCACACACTTTGACACAGATCTTGCCTCAAAGCCCATGCTGGCCTCAAATTGGCCAGCTTCCTAAATGCTGGGATTACAGGCATAAGTTACCACACTCAGCTGCTCCTGTCTGTTTCTAGACAGACAGTTAAGAGTATACAGTACCTGGCCCAGGACTCAATACCTGTTTGTTAAATGGATAAGAATGTGGTGTTGTTTCAGTTCTGTGGCTGAACTCAGGGTCTGGGTGCTGTCCCTGAACCTCTTTGTGCTCAAAGCTAGCACACTACTACTTGAGCCACAGTACAACTTCTGGCTTTTTCTGAGGAGTTTATTGGAGATAAGAGTCTCATAGACTTTCTTGCCCAGGATGCTTTGAACCATGATTCTCAAATCTCAGCCTCCTGAGTAGCTAGGATTACAGGCATGAGCAACCAATGCCCAGCAAGAATGTGTTTTAAGATCATATTCCATTTTTACAAGGCCTGGGATCCACAGGCTCTCCTTTCCTAACACAACACTACATACAAACAGATTTCATAGCAGATATTTTTTTTACAAAATTTTCTATCCCTAATTCCCAGTCAGGGGAACTCAATGGAATCCAGTGGATGGCCCTGGCAGGAGCTTGCTTCTGTGTGTAGGCCCTGGTGCTACCTTAGCCAGAGCATGTTAGCATGGCTGAGAAGGAGCTGGAGTCTGCAGGCCTGAGTCAGGCCTTCCCCTAGAGAAGTAAGATTACTGCTGAATGACAGCTATCTAGAGAACAGGTGTGGGCACATGTGCTTGGGCTGTGAGTTTTTCTGCACTCCATGCTCCATTTCTTGAAGAGACTCGAGAATATGTTGAGCAAGCCTATGTCTTCATTTGTCTGGACTGTGGAATTCTTAGAGGCCAGGCTTCAGGTCAAACAGTGGGGCAAAGTTCCAGGAATACTGGGGGCAGGTCAGTGGCCACAAATCAGTGGCCATCGCCAAACAGGAAGCTGAGATTTGTACAGAAGAAAATTAAATTAGTCAACAGCGACCTGCTGACCTGACCCTTGGCCCCTTCCCTGAGTGGCTCCCTGGGGATGATAAAAAAGAAAGATACGGTGATTACATGTATTACATATGTGTGTGTGTGTGTGTGCACATGCACGCACACACACAGACACACACACTTGGGCTTGGAGGGCACTGGGTGGGGAACAAAGAATAATGTGTGTGGTCTGAATGAGTAAATCATTAAATCTGGGTCTGGAAGAGTTGTATGGACCAGGTAACTCCATCTCCACTCCCTTAGCTCTACCCACAGGAGAGTGGAGAGCTGGAGGAGGGAAGACGGGAGGAAAAGGAAGGGATGGGAAGTCTGGGGAAGGGAGAGAGCTGAGGGGAAGTACACTACCAAAGCAGGGGTGTTAGCTGAATGGGGGATTATCCTATCATTGTTGAGCTGCTCATTGTGGAGATTTGACTTCTTCTGTGCATATACCCCATGCCCCATGAGCACACAGGATAATGAATCAGGGCTTGGTGACAAAGAGATGTAGGGCCCAGTGCATTGTAGGATGGTTGAAGAAAAGGAAAGGAAGGGGGCTGGGAGAGAACTCTAAAAATCAGGAGTGGGAAGTGGGGTATCTATTTACTCCTCCCACCTATGACCACCACCTCTGAAAAGAAAAATACCTAAGATGCCTTCCCATGATCATAAGCTAACATCATCCTGGGATAGATGTGTTGGATTCATTTCAAGAGACAGTGGTTTGAGGAGTGGGTAACTAGAAAAGATGTTCTTAATACTGAACATCAGGTCTGGGTGTAATGCTTGCAGTTCATTTTAACAGGGGAAAATATAATGGCCCGAGAAGCAGGCCTTCAGTGTGGATTTCACTCTAGGAGTTATAGCAGGGTGGGGAGAGCCCTAGGAAATCCCAGCAGCACTGGGACACTGTCCTAAAGACACCCTCTTCTGTTTCTTCCATCACAGAGACAGGGATCTGCTGCAGGATGTAAAACAACAGAGTTTGTCAGCATCCTGGCAATGCCTCAGCAGGGCTGTCCATGTCGGCTGCCAATTCTGGCTTGGTGCAGCGTCTACAAACTCTGGTAGTGGAGGAAAGCCAGCAGCAGGAGACTGTAAGTGGAAATAGTGCTCAACCATGAGGACTGAGGACTGTTTCCCTTAGCCCCGTATCACTTAGCACAGTGCCTGGCACATAGTTAGTGCTCAATAAAAGCTCACTGAATGAATAGATGGATGGATGGACAGAAGAAAGAACAAGTGAATGGACTTTCTGCTTTAACATCTCTCTCAGCAAATATATACCTTCCATTGTGCAGCCTTAGAAGTTACCTTCCTAAAATATAGGCCTGGTCACTCCTAGTTGAGCTCCCTCCCTCTCTTCTCTGGAATAATGGCCTTAATCTCCTTCCTCAGAAACCTGCACTCACTCCTCCTATAATGTTCCAGGCACTGGCTTCTTACCCTTCTTCCAGCTGTTAGGTCTCTTTTCCCTGCCCTCTGCCTTCCCTCTACAAACACTCACCACCCTCTTCTCCTAACCTTGGTTAAGCCAATGTGCACCTAAAATATGTTTTACAACTTGTCCCAGGGTCTCAGCCTCCAGCTGGTAAAAGTTTGTTCTTCAGATAACAGCTATCAAGTACTGTTCCCCACAGCAAGCCTTGCTATGTCTTCTTGCTGTTTGATCTGGCCACTCTCAACTAAGAACAATTCCAGCACTGACGTCACCTGATTTCTCCCATGGCTGCTTTGTTATCTATCTATCACCCTCCCCTAGTCTTTGCGCTTCTTGAAGACTGACATTGATTTATTTGTCTTCATATACCCAGCTAAACTGTCCTAGGAAGGAGGGATGGAAGCCGGGAGGCTCAAGGAGGCTTCTACCTGGTATAGGAGAACATGCAGTCCTAACAGAGCTCTAACAGCTAATATATAAAATTATTTTCTATATATGTGTATATATATGTACATGCACACACATACATATAAATAAATGTGTTCATTATTTTGTTGGCAGTGGGGTTTGAACTCAGGGACTGGACACTGTCCCTGAGCTTTTTTGGTCAAGGCTAGTTCTCTACCACTTTGAGGCACAGCTCTACTTCCTTTTTTTTAATGCAGTTAATTGGAGATAAGCATCTCATAGCCTTTCCTGCCCCACTGGCTTGGAACAATGATCCTCAAATCTCAGCCTCCTGAGTAGCTAGGATTATAGGTATGAGCCACCAGCACCTGGCTCCTGACAGTATAGTTAAATGTGGCAATTTAAGAAACATCAGATGATCAGAGAAGGAAATAAAGGAAGCAACCCCATTCACAATAATCTCCAAAAAATAAAATATTTAGGAATTAACCTAACCAAAGATGTAAAAGGACTATTTAATGAAAGCTATAAAAAGTTAAAGAAAGAAATTACAGAAGACACTAGGAAATGGAAAGACCTCCCATGCTCTTGGATAGGCAGACTTAATATAGTGAAAATGGCAATACTGCCAAAATTAATATACAAATTCAATGCAATTCCTATTAAAATCCCAATGACGTATATCTCTGAAATACAGAAAACAGTCCAAAAATTCATACAGAACAACAAAAGACCTAGAATAGCTAAAACAATTCTAGGGAATAAAGACAACATGGGAGGGATATCCATGCCGAACTTCAAACTCTACTATAGAGCCATAATAACAAAGACAGCATGGTACTGGCACAAAAACAGACCCAAAGACCAATGGAATAGAAGCTCCAGAAATAAATCCACAGGCCTACAGTCAGCTGATATTTAACAAAGGAGCCAAAGACATACAATGGAAGAAACACAGCCTCTTCAACCACTGGTACTGGGAAAACTGGGTGGCCACATGCAGAAGACTAAAAGTGGACCCCAGCCTATCACCATGCACCAACATCAACTCAAAATGGATTAAAGACCTTAACATTAAACCTGAATCTCTGAAACTACTGCAGGACAGAGTAGGAGAGACACTTGAACTTATAGGCACAGGAAGGAACTTCCTGAACAGAGTCCCAGGGTCACAACAAATTGGAGAGAGACTTGACAAATGGGACTACCTTAAAATAAAAAGCTTCTGCACAGCTAAAGCTATTGCAACCAAGCTAGAAAGACAACTAAATAATTGGGAAAAAATATTTACCAGCAATATATCAGACAAGGGGTTAATATCCAGTATATACAGGGAACTCAAGAAACTAATCCCTCCCAAACCTAACAAACCAATTACTAAATGGGCAAGGGAACTAAAGAGAGACTTCTCAGATGAAGAAATAAAAATGGCAAAGAAACACATGAGGAAATGTTCACCATCCCTGGTTGGTGAAGGAAATGCAAATAAAGACAACCCTGAGATACCACCTTACCCCAGTCAGAATGTCCCACATCCACAAATCAGCCAACGACAAATGCTGGAGGGGATGTGGAGAAAGAGGAACCCTATTACACTGCTGGTGGGAATGTACACTTATACAACCACTTTGGAAAGCAGTCTGGATGGTCTTCAGAAAGCTAAATATTGACCTCCCTTATGACCCAGTCATACCACTTCTAGGCATCTATCTTGAACAACAGGAACCAATATACAAGGACATGTGCACCTCCATGTTTATTGCAGCACTGTTCACAATAGCCAGGATATGGAAACAACCCAGATGTTCCACCACAGATGAATGGATCCAAAAATTGTGGTATCTATACACAATGGAATATTATGCAGCCATTAGAAATGACAAAATAATGGCATTTGCAGGGAAATGGGTGGAGCTAGAAGGAATCATGTTGAGTGAGGTAAGCCAAGAGCAAAGAGACAAACGGTACATGGTCTCCCTGATAAGTGGATGCTAAATCCAAAATGTTAGGTGATACGACAAAACTAACAGGACTTAAGAAACAAAGAGGGCTGGGAAGGTGGCTCAGTGGTAGAGCACTTGCTTTATATGCCTGAGGCCCTGGGTTTGATTCCTCAGCACCAAATAAGCAAAAAGAAAAAAGTCAGAAGTGGCGCTGTGGCTCAAGTGGTAGAGTGCTAGCCTTGAGCTGAAAGGCTGGGGACAGCGCCCAGGCCCAGAGGTCAGGTCCCACGACTGGACCCCCCCCCCAAAAAAAGAAACAAAGAACTTCCACTCATCTGGTCGAATCACTACTAAATAACCCCATGCTGCTGATCACATGTATGGTATATATAATGTACACCAGAGGGGAATCAGGAAGACGACACAGAACTAAAAAGAATCAGGGAAAAACAACAGCGGGACCCATTAGCTGCACAGGACATTGACCAAAATGAACTAAGCAACTCAATGGCAGTGATGGGAGGGAGGGAACAAATGGGAAAGAGGGAACAGCTGATGCTATGCAAAACAGAAGAAATGTACACATCACCCAATGTGGAAGAAATAACTGCATCGCAAAGCTCATAGAACTCATACATGTTATAGACCATGATAGACAAATTGCTCCAGGAAAGTTAGAATGTGTTTGTGACTTTAACTGAGCATCACTATCCCACAATACTGTGAAATTTGGGAAATTATGTAATCACTTAATCACAATAAAAAAAATAACTGATAAAAAAAGAAACATCAGATGAAGGTTTTGGCATCTAGGAGGGAAAGTACACAAGGAAAGTCTGTGTATTCTGGGTTAGTACAGAAGGGTACTTCACAGCAACCCATCTCCTATGGGGGAAAATTACATAAGTCACCACAATCTTACAGAGAAGACTGTGAAGAAAGGGTTACCTGACAGGGGCTGGGACTCTGTCAAGGGAATTATTCAGTGCTAGTAATCTTAGACAAAAAGGGAGCCAACAACCATCTTTCTCCTTCTAGTTTCTTCCTGTTACTTGCCATGGCTGAACCCAACTGAAATCAGACCTAAAGGAGCCTGGAAAACAGCCCATTATGAATTGGGTTGGGCGCTGGTGGCTCATGCCTGTAATCCTAGCTTCTCTGGAGGCTGAGATCTGAAGATTGCAGTTCAAAGCTAGTCTGTCTGTGCTTGAAAGTCCATGAGATTCTTATCTCCAATTAACTAGCCACAAGCTAGAAGTGGTGGTGTGGCTCACAGAAAGGAGTACCACCCTGAAACAGAAAAAACTAAGGGGGGCTGGGAAGGTGGTTCAGTGGTAGAGTGCTTGCCTTGCATGCATGAGGCCCTGGGTTCGATTCCTCAGCACCACATAAGCAGAAAAAGCCAGAAGTGGCGCTGTGGCTCAAGTGGTAGAGCGCTAGCCTTGAGCTGAAGAACTGAGGAACAGCACCCAGGCCCAGAGTTCAGGCCCCACGACTGACAAAAAAAAAAGAAAAAGAAAAAAGAAAAAGCTAAGAGACCGTGCCTGGACCCTGAGTGCAAACCCTGGAACTGGCATAAAAACAAACAACAAAGAGCCCTTGATAAACATTCTATGGTTAGCCCAAGTTTTACAAGAGTAAAGATGAGGTTGGAATTTCCCTCCTGTGCTCAGTCCTTTCTTGTAAAGCCTTGGCCTGGCTCTTTGAGCATCCCAGCCCTGCCTCCTGCTTTCATCTGTCCAGCAATCGCACTAATTGGAAGAACTTGAGCTCTGCCCGCAGCCTCATTCTGACCCCTCGGGATTCTCTGAATGTGGAAGTGTTCCCTGCTGGCACCCTTCCTTGGGCGTCAGCTTGTCATTCAGGCCTGATGAAAAGCCTTCTCACAACTCCCTCATTCACTGTCCGGCATTGTCCCTGCCCATTCACTGGCAGTTATGGGGTAATTCCTCCTGCTGCCACACACGCGGAGGCACGTGTGCATGTGTTTAGAACCCCCCTGTCCCCTTGCCAGTGAGCACACAGCTCTGCCTGAATGCAGTTCTACCCTCCCCTCTAATAACCAGGGAGTGTGAGGCACTAATGTTATTTCAGGAAGTAGCAGGAAACTTGGTGACTGCTGCCGAGCACAGAGCGGGCAGGACGGGGTGATCCTGGCAGCTCCTTTTACTCTCAGGGATCCCCAGGCAGACACTGAATGTCCGCGCCATCCTTCCCAGAAACCATCGCTTCTGGAAATGCAACTCCTCCCTTAGCCTAGTGGGTAAGACCTTGGAAGAAGGTTCTCTCTACCTTCCAGACTCATTTTTCTTCTTCCCGCTACCAGGCCCTGGCTAGGCCTGCTCTAGCCTCACCCTTCACTAAGGGCTTCTATCTTGGTCACTGCACTAGTGCAGCGCCAGAAGCCCGTGGGCTGGCAGCACTGCCAAGGCCCCTCAGGAGCCCACGTGTGAACCATTCAGAGGTTTCAAGTTTCAGGCGGGAAGAGATGGGGCCTCCGTCCTGATCCAGAGCCCATGGTATGAAAGTTTGCATCTCAGCAAGAGCTGGGCTTGGGCAGCATGAGGGGAAGGCCTGGATGCAGTTGATGTTTGCTGGGAGCCACAACCCAGTGTGTTGTTTCCCAAGAGAAAGAGGGTACAGAGGACAATGGCTCATGAGTAAGACCTTTCTGTAACCCCCAAAGCAGACTTGGAGAGCATACAGAGGGGGGTGGGCAACTTCCAGCTCTGTCTAGGCAGAAGGCTGTGTGGGGAAGCCACTTAGCTGTTCCAAATTGCAGTTGTTCTTTTGACATTTGCAAATTGGGCTTGGGTTTCTCAGCTTTGACTGACAAAATGACATTTGTAAGATGGGCTATATGTAATCACGTTCCACGTAAGGAAATTTTGGTCAATAGGGGAATGAATATACAAAAGTAGGCTCATACAGATATAATGAAGCAATTTATAGCTGAAGATTCTAAATTATGTGTATGTACACACACATGTGCATGCACACGCACACACACCAGTACTGGGCTTGAACTTGGGGCCTGGACTCTGTCCTTTAGCTTTCTCTTTCAAGGCTGGTGCTCTATCACTTAAGCCACATTTCTACTTCTGGCTTTTTACTAGCTAATTGGAGATAAGAATCTAACAGACTATTCTGTCTGGGCTGGCTTTAAACCAAGAGAAGCTCAGATCTCAGCTTCGTGAGTAGCTGGAATTACAGAGCCCCCAGTGCCTGACAAGATTATGATTTCTTATCACTTAGTAATATGGTAATGATGTGGTGTGAACCATTACCAAGGTGTAGGTGTGGGTGGCAACAATGGAGTAAACAACTACACTGCTGCTGGTCCTATGAAAGTCGAGTATTTATGATTACGTGCACATACTATGTCATCATAAATAGCTTTACTGATTTACTGGGCATACTTATTTCATTAGTTTAGAGCTACTTACGACGAGATATTTATGATAAATCAGTAGGCTGGCAGCAGCCTCGCACATCTCATGTGTTTATAGACTCTCACTAAGTTGCTCAGCCTGGACTTGAACTTAAACCCAAGATCCTCCAACCTCAGCCTTCTGAGTGCTAGAATTATAGGCATGAGCTGCCATATCCACCTTTTGGTGGCGTGTCTATGTGTCCATGTGGTGGAGTGCTACCCCCAGCCCTCAAGGCCACTCTTGATTGAAACAAGAGGTCACCAGGAGTGATTGATTGATGTGTATCATCTAGGTTTGTGTAAGTCATCTGATGTTTGCACGATGACAAGATCTCCTGAAGATGCAATTCTCTGAAAACATCCCTGTGGTTAATGTGTGGCAGCAATGCCAGGGGTGTCCTGTGGATGGTAGAAAGTTTAGTGGTATCTTGGATGCCAATGGCACCACTCCCCTGCTCCATCAGTTGGAACTGTGTGGTAGGGAAAGGGAGCCAAAGATTTTAACTCTTCACCAAATCTGTCTGTTGAAACCTAATCACCAAAATGCTTGGGCCTCTGAGAAGTGGTTAGGTCAGGCAGGCACAGCCCTCTGGAATGGGATTAGTAACCTTATGCAGTGGGCTGCCTGGTCCCAACTCCTAAGGATTCTTTTAGCCACCTGGGACCTCTCTGTGTCCCCGTGGCCTCTGACTTTCATCCCTGAGGGATAATAATCATGCCCACAAGGATTTTAACCTATCAGTCAACAATCCTTTTCCCCTCCCCCTTTCACCACATGGGGATACTTCAAGGAGGCCCTCATCAAGACACTGAATCTGCCAGCTCCTAGATCTTAAACTTCCTAGTCCTTAGAACCAGAAGAGAGATATTTCTGTGGCCTATGAGCCATCCTGTCTATGGTTATTTTATTTTTAAATAGCAGCCCAAACAGACTAAGACATAGCTGGAGGCCGAGAGAGAGGCGTGGGTTAAGCAGCTTACACTGTGAGAGTCATTTCCAAGTAGACTGTCTGTTTCTGTTCAATCCTGCCTCCACCCCTGGCTGTTCTGGGGAAACATATGGCCCTGGCTAGATGAGGCATGGCTCGCACAGAGCGGCAGCTTGTACAGCAAGGGCAGTGTGGACAGATTGCCACCAGCCAGCATGGCTTGGGCCTGGGAGGAAAGATGCAGACTCTACAGCTGCAACCCCAGGCCACAGAGGTCACTGCAGCTCTGGCCTGAGTTGAGATGCACTGCCCTGTCTTTCCAGAACCTGGGCTGGCTGTGTACACAGGGCTGATGAGACAAAAAAAGAGAGAACCCTCTAAAGGTTGTACTTCCTGCCAGCTCAGGATGGATGGTGAATTTCCAGGTCAACAACTGGCTTCCACCAGAGGCAAAGACAATAAAACACAGTCATTCCCAGGTACATCAAGAGATTGGATCAGGGTTCCCTTCTGATTGCAAAATTTACAGATGTGCAAATCCCTTCTATCCCTTCAAATCCTTTGTATGTGTTACATAACCTATGTACCTCCTCCTTGGTCATGTTTTATCTCTCAATCAATTACAAGGCCTAATAGAATATATGAATAGCTTTTCAACTGCTTTGTTTAATGGATAATGAGAAAGAGAAGTCTATTTATGGTCAGTATAGATACAACTTTTCCCCCTAAATACATTTGGTCCAAGGTGGATGAATCCATGGATGCAGAAGCTACAGACCTGCTGGGCCAACTAACTGTGCAGGGGATCTCAGAGAGATTCGAGCAGTAGCAATCCAGCCCCTCTTTTGCTGACAGCAGTGTAGCAGTGACCATGACCTAGAGACCAGACACCTGGCCTGGCACTGCTGGACCATCCACTAGCTGTATGGCCTTGAATGGGTCATGCTACCTGGAGCCCCCTTCACCACCTGCTCTTGGGTGGCGCTGTCTAGACACAGCGAGTGGCTCAAGGGAGTGGGCAACCTAACCTAACAGGCTCTGAGAAGAGGGGAAGGGCTGTTGGTGAGGGAATGTCTACCCTTGTGCGGCCTCACACCAAGGTATCAAGACCAGGCCAGAGACACTAGAAAGGGAGTCACTGAGGCAGGCACTGGTGGCTCATGCCTGTAACTCCAGCTACTCAGGAAGTCAAGATCTGAGGATCGTGGTTCAAAACCAGCCTGGGCAGAAATGTCCATAAGACTCTTATCTCCAGCAAAAAATGGGAATGGAGGTATGGCTCAGGTAGTAGAGTACCATATTTGAGCAAGAAATCCAAATGAGTTTAAGTTACACACACACACACACACACACACACACACGAGAGTCACTGCCTGACAGGACTAAGCTGAGGAAGGGCCAAGAACAGTCATCTCTGGGAGAACCAAACTGAGAAGCCCTTCTGAGGATTACTAAGGCCCTGTGCGACCAGAGCTGAGGACCTGAGGGTGTTCCTGCAGAGCAGCTGAGGGTATAAGTTTAATATTTTTATCATAACCTATTTTATGTTCATGGGATGGTGTGCTTGTCTCCTCTGCCTCCAATTGTTCTGCACAAATGTCATTCCAGGTGCTGATTCCAACACTCAGCCACTTAGCACCCCAATAACCTTCTCATCAGGACCCACTCTACCATCTGGTGAGAAACCTCTCCACAAACTCCTGAATAAGTGACATTTTACACCCAGCAAGTGACGTGGCCTGGCTTTGAACATGGGCTATAGTCAACAGCTCTCAGTGACACAAGTCATACAGTGCCACTAGGTGTTCTGCTCTGGTTCCTGTTCTCTTCCTGTAGGCTTCTCAGTTCCTATAAATCCCCTGGCCACTCACCTCTTCTACCTCCCTGTGTCCTTCCACACTGTAATCTCTGTAAGCCCCTCCTTTAGCCTTGAGAACTAGCCTACCACCTCTCTAAACTTCTGCTTCCTGGCTGTAGGTTGGAGCTAACAGTAGTACCTCCCTTGTAGGGTTTTGGAAGTCCTGGGTAAAAATCTCATTTGTAAAGGCACCAGGAAATAATCAATTCAGGGTAGCTCCGTTAGCCTCAAACATATGGGACTTCGTGATTCTACACAAGAGGATTGCTAAGGATCAAATTCCTGATGAATTTTTCTTCAGCTTCTCAGGTTCACACAGCCCAGGGCTTTTTATTTTTACTTTTTGATCTAGAGAACTGAGAACATTTCTATTGGGGCTTTTAGAAAGGAGATTCAAAAAGCAAACAAAAAAAAAAAGAAAAGGAAAAAGAAAAAAGTTCATGTCAAAAATACAATCGTATAAAAGATTAGAAAAAGAAAAAAGTTCATGTCAAAAATACAATCGTATAAAAGATTAGAATCCATAGTTTGGAGTAACTGCTCTTAAAGGGTCTGAAGTCAATGATCTAACAAACAGATCATAAACTCGCAAAGACAAAGCTCTACCTACCTGATTCAAGGTGGAGTCCCCCAGAGCCCCTGGGGGGAGTGGGGGAGGCCGGGTAAGGAGAAGAACTCACAGGAGAGAAGCAACCTGAGTCCCTACATAGAGTTTGGGGCTAGAGAGGATTGAGTTGAGTTGAAGCTGCCTCCTCGTTCCCTTCTACTTGTTCCTGAGTCTTAGCCAGTAATAGC
This sequence comes from Dipodomys ordii, assembly GCF_000151885.1. Taxonomy (NCBI): domain Eukaryota; kingdom Metazoa; phylum Chordata; class Mammalia; order Rodentia; family Heteromyidae; genus Dipodomys; species Dipodomys ordii. Next base: position 768,468 of record NW_012267220.1, on the reverse strand, counting down.
AGCCTGGCCCTAGATGAGTGAGATCAGACACAGATACATCCATTTTCCCCAGAGGCACTTCTGGTACAGAAGGAGATAGAAGACTCTGGTCTCTGGTTCCTTTTTTAGGGAGTGGGGGAGGGCAAGTACATGGCTTGACCTCAGGGCCAGGCTGACCTCCCTTAGCTTTTGCACTCCAGGCTGTTGCTTTACTGGAGCCATAGCTCCACTTCTACCTTTTTGCTGGTTAATTAGGGATAAGAGTCTCATGAACTTTTTTCCCCTTGGCTGGCTTCAAGCCTTGATCCTCAGATCTCAGCCTCCTGAGTAGCTAGTATTACAGAAATAAGCCATCCTGTGCCTGCCTGGCCTCTTGTTCTTTACCTCACCCCAAATTCTACCATCTCCTTGAGACAGCTTAGGACAAGTACCCAAGGGTGTTCTTTTCATCAGGGTCTTGGATCAGAAGGAAGGAGATCAAAGGAGCAGCATCCTGGATCTCCTCTCCCCTGTGGGCTGGGCCAGAAAGAGTGATGGAAATCTAGCTTAGGGTTTCATTTGCAGCCACAAGTGCTGGGTTTCAGCACTGGGCCTGGTACACGTGGACTGCAAAGAACTCTGTAATCACAGCCTTTAGACACCAAACTCTACCTTCTGGAGGTGCTGCTCAATACCACTCAGGGTAGAACCCACTTATCTGGGAAGGCTGAGCTCCTGAACACCTTCCCAATGAGAGGGGCCAAGTAGACAGGTGGCGGATGGCTGCCAGCTTCCCGCCACTCTGCCCTATGGACTCCTGGCCTGGCAGTCTGTGAAGCACAGGTCTGGACAAGGCCTTAGAGAACAGCCCTGCAATTAAGCCAGAGCCACAACTGGCATCACTCAGAAGATCCTCACCTGCCTCCAGGTCCCTCTTCCCTGAGCTGCTCAAGGTGGGGCAGAGGAGCAGTACCCGTGAAAAGGAAGGATGTGGGCCTGTTGCCATCTCCCTTCGCGTTTCAGGTCCTAGATGCACCTCCCTGGGGCCCTCGGTGTGGAGCCAGTCTTCTCAGTCTTGGCTGGCTTTGGAAAGCATTCCAGGTTTCCTTAACAAGTTTCTCATCTCTCCTCAGCTTGGGAATCTCTGAAGCATGGTCAAGTGGGAGTTTAATAGCTGTTCCTGGAACAGTGTGGAGGGCAGCCCTTTGAACTTCAGTTCCAATCCCACAGGTGGGCGGCTCCTCTACCCCGTAATTTAAGGGGGAAGGTTGAGAATGGCTGGAGGGAAAGGCCTTGGCTTCTTTGTTTCTGGGCAGAGCGACTCCCATCACACCTGCTCTGCACACAGAGGCTCTGTAAAGGAGCCTCTGAAGCTCAGCATCCCTCTCCTAACTCCTTGCCCCGCGCAGGGACCCCACGCGGGGGGGGGGGGGGGAGGTGCCACCCCACCCCACCCCACAGTCACTATCAAGTTAGAAGGGAGGATTGCTGCACTTTGAAGATCATCAGATTGCATCCTAATAGCTGCATACCCCCAGACAAGTCTCCCCAACACCCAGGGCCACACCATTAACAAGGAAAGGTTTCCTCCACCGAGGAGGAAAAGAGAAAGACAATGGCTAGTGATAGAAGCATGAATTGGATGGGATACAGTGTATGCACGTACTATATGGAAATGTCACAAGCTCTTTATATGCTAGTGTATGCTCGTAATTTTTTTTTTAAGGGCGAAGACCCAGCTCTCCCAAAGGTACATTAAATGCTAGATTTGCCTCATGGATTTTTTTTTTTTAACCAGTGTTCCTCTTAAGAAATGTGTGGCCCCAATGGAAGAAGCCTTTCCTGGATGCACTCAGGCTGCCCTATCTTTGTGGGGGTGGGGAAAGGAGAGGGTGCGGCGGATAGCTCGGTATTTAAGGATCCTTTCAACCTTGAAGTTTGTGATCATTGCTGAGTTCCTGACATGTCTTCAATGCAGGCTCTTTAGTTCCCAGATCAATATTGGAACCTGAGACTTGCATCCTGGATGGTAGCTTTGGTACAGAAGAAACGAGTCCACACCAAGCAGAGTCTAAGTCAACGGATGTCTATAAGAGGGCCCAGGGAAGCGGAAAACCTGGCACACTCCTCCTTCAGCAAAGGAGAAAAATGTAGTATCAGAAAAAGCCATGTATCCTGCCCACACCTGCCTACCAGCTGCAGGGGCAGCTGGGGGCCTGGCAAGGGGCGGAGCCCAAAGCCAGCTGGAGTCTCCATGCTGGGCCTCCTGGCCAGCTCTCTTTCCAGGACAGGTGGAGGGGGGTGGGGGGAGTCTGCTGGGCTTCTCAGATTGTCTCCACCTGCCTGCAGTGCTGTTTATTTGCTGGTGCCATAGGGGCATGAGAGTTGGGGAATCAGATTAGCAGGAGAGGGGCATGTTTCCTCAAGAAATGAGGATAGCACAATCCTCTCTCCTCCTTCCATTGCAGGATGGGCTGGGAAATCAGGAGAAGCAGGGACTGAGTAACTGAGGCTTGCATTCAACAGGGAGCTGCCCCATGCTCAGCTTGTCGGTCCTCTGAGCTGCGGCTGCCCTTGGCCTTGCCACTCCAGGGTGGGGTGGGTGCAGACTCTACAGATAGAGTTGTCTCTTAGGGAGGGATGGACAGCCAAGGGCAACCTCCTTGGGACACAGTGCAATGCCCCTTGGATGGATTCGCATGGTCCCCTCCCATCCCTGCCTCTCCAGCTCTCATGGCTTTCTATTACTTGCTTCAAGCAGAAAGTGGGAGACAAGGAGCACACTGGTCCCCAAGTCAGCTGGAGTTGGTGCTGTCTTCCCCTTCCAACCTCCTCCGGGGTGATCAAACACATGCAACTGGAGACTTAGAGGTCGGCCCTCTGCCCTGCCTGATGTCCCTGCTGCCTGACAAGAGAACTGACTCTGTCCTTTTCCTGCTGGCCCTGGTGCAACATCCAGCCTCAGATGTGCTATGGGAAGAGCCCCAGGCAGTGCCATCACCACCACCAGCCCTGTGGGCTCTGGGCACAGGGCAGCAGGTTCTAGGTCTCTGCTGTACTAGCTTCCATGTTCTGTGGGTAACCCCTTCTGTTCTTGTTGGGATAATAAACCAAGCCCCGGAAATTCCCTCAGGAGTACTCCTCCTCTGGCCTGTCTGGGTTCCATGTTCCCTCCAACACAGCAGGGTAGGAATGGCCTTCATAATCCTCCTCCTCCTCAACCTCAGGCATTGGGGCTGAGCCCTGACTGTAGCCAGGGTCTGGTTCTGTACAGGGGGGGAAAGGATACAAGCTCTCTCATAGAACTCGTAACGTTGGTTGGGAGGGAGGATCTAGATGAAGAGCTCAATCCTCAAGAGGAGTGACAAGCACATGCTATAGAAGTCAAGGATCAGGGTACAGAGGGCAGGCTCTTTCTCTCCCCGTGGCTGACATCCTTTCCTCCTTCCAGATCAGCCCTATGCAGGCTCTGAGAAGTAGGTGGATCCCAATGTCCCCTCCCACTCCCCTGGGACCACACTCCTCCCACCAAGTGACACTGGGGTCCCCAGAGCAAGGTGCTGGTAAAACTTCAGCTTTGCTTCCCTGCCCCCTTCCCTCTTTCCCTCTCTCCCCTCTCCTTGCCTGTCTATACTCAATTCTCTCTCTTTACAGCAGGAATATAATGTTCGGCTGCTTTACACCCACTCTGTGAACGCTGCCAGCGAATAATGACTAAGGTGGTGGGTGGAAGTACAGCAAGTTGAGACCAATTTAGCAGTCCAGGGTGCCAGGAGGAGGGTGATTTAGCAGCAAATAGCTTTGCAACAGCAAGAGGAAAGAAGATGCCCCCAATGCCTGGGGCCAGTGAGCCAGGAGTGCAGCCCTACCCTGAGCTGGGGCAGACTGCCTCAGTCACCTGCGAGTTTGCAGAGTGAGATGCACGCACAGGAACAAGGCCATGTTGGATGGCAAAATCCTCCCTACCCCAACCACAGCTCTCTTCCCATGACCTTTGAAGGGCCATGGTCATGTATGTGTGTGTATGTGTGTGCATGCGCACATGCCAGTACTGGAGCTTGAATTCAGCTGGCTCTTTTGCTCAAGGATAGCACTGTACCTTTGAGTTACACCTCCACTTCTGGCTTTTAGCTGGTTTAAATGGAGATAGAAGTCTCACAAACTTTTCTGCTAGGGCTGGCTTTGAACCTTGATCCTCAGATCTCAGCCTCCTGAGTAGCAAGGATTACAGGGCAAGACCCAGGCAAGGTCTTTTTTATATGATCCTCAAGCTGAGTCTCAGCTAGATTGATTCCTCTTCTTGTGGCAGATGCTGTTTGGGAAGGGATGATTTCTAGCTTGGCTCTGGGGTGTCAGGGCTGTGGCAGCTGCAGAGCATACCTCAGATTATACCAGGGAGGCCAGCTCAGACAGACGTGTGGGTCTTTCAGTCCTGAGATCTTGAGAGTCTGTTTGTACTTTGTGATGTACTTGTGAGTGAGTGTGAGCTTGGTGTCACAAGCTAGCACACGTTGGGGGCAAGAGGCAATGACAGCAGATGAATGAATTGTGGTCCTGCACATGCTGCTGTTCACACTCCAGGCTTGCCTCCCACAGTGATTAGCTGACCCGGAAGCAAACCTGCAGAGAACAGTTCTTTGCGGTCTTTGTCCTAGATACTGGGCACAACCTGCATCTGTTCACACAGCAGTTTGGCTTGTCACTTAGCAGGAAAAATCACTCCTGTGCTGGATTAATTAGGATGATTAGCTCCAGTTAACTAGCACAAACATTCTCTCTCTTATCTGTCCTGTCTCCTTCCTCTCTCGCTAGGCTTCCCACTGTCCCTCCTTCCATGTCACGTACTCCCCCATCTCGAGCGGCAGCAGCCTTTATTACCAAGGATGGCTTCCACCAACCTTGCAAGTTCAGTGAAGAGCTCCTGTTTTAGTTTGGAATGGACCTACCGTGGGCAAGGTAAAACATATGAGGGAAGAAAACTTGGTATTCCAATTAATGTCATTAATTCAGATACTGTGGAAGCCACCTTACTCTAATTTCAATGTGGACTGGATTGGAAAAAACCTTATGAATTCACTACAAAAAAGAAAAGAAAAAAGAACTGATAGCCCGGTGTTGGTGGCTCAAGCCTGTAATCCTAGCTACTCAGGAGGCTAAGATCTGAGGATCACGGTTCAAAACCAGCCCAGGCAGAAAACTCTTCGAGACTCTTATCTCCAGTAAACCACCAGAAAACCGGAAGTGGCACTGTGGCTCAAGTGGTAGAGTGCTGGCCTTGAACTGAAGAGCTGAGGGACAGCGCCCAGGCCCAGAGTTCAAGCCCCACAACCGACAAAAAAAAAAAAAAAATAGAAAAAGAAAAGAAAAAAAAAGAACCGAAATGATGAGCTTCATCCCTCAAAGCAAACTCTGGGTAGACTTCCTAGCTCATTGGCATATATATTGCTTAGGGATAAGGGAGACATAGAAAAACTAGAAAGTTCTAAGGCCTTCCACATGCTTAAACGATCTTAATTATGAAGGGAACTGAGCTCTGTGAATTTAAAAATGCCTCTATTATGCTTATCAAACAGCTGTCAATAACTCTGCACACTCAAATCAGTTTAATGAATGAGGAGGCTGCGGGTGTAGTTCAGTAGCAGAGTCTATTCTTCACATACACAAGGATCTGAGTTCCTTCTCCAGAAGGAAAGGAAGGAGGGAGGGATGTGTGAATGAGTGCGAAAAGAGAGAGATAGGGGAGGGGAAAAGAAGGAGGGGAGGGGGAGGGGGAAGAGGGAAGGAGAAAAGTGGAGAGGGAGTGGGGAAGGCAACAGGGCCCACAGCTCGGTAGTTACAACTGAGAGTTGGGCCAGCTGGATCTCAGCATTCCTCTGAACATCCTGGGTAAACTTCTCCAGAAGGGCTCATTGGGTTTTCTTGTCTGGCAGATGGTAGGAAGAATCTTTCACAGTGTTAAGGTACTCATGCTCAGTCCCCTGTCAAAGTGTAACTAAAGTTCTGTACAAATAAAAAGTGCTGTTAAAATCTACTCTGGAAAGCCTCAGTAGGCTGAAGTCTGGGTGGGAGGAAACCCAGTGTGGGAGACAGGGTGGAACCTGCAGTATATGGTGCTCAGGCTGTCCAGGCTTGAGCTGAGTCAAAGTCTTCTCCCTGTAACCCCTGGAGGAGGAGCTCTGTAGGTCCAATCTGCACAGTGGAGAAGGTGAGAGGCTTTTCCACTTTCTGCTCCCCACCTCTGTCTGAAAGGGAGTGACACCCCCTGCTCGGGATCCCACTGGAAGAGAAGGCCTTGTTTCCTGGGCTGTCAGCTTGCATGCTGGAGCTTTGACATTGGCTGCTGTTCTGGCCCCCCTCCTCTTTATCCAAGGTTCAGCCAAGGATCACTTCCTCCCTGGCATCCCCAGCTCACCTCCCTCTTGATAAGCAGCTGCGATGCTAAAGCTAGTGTCATCTATTTCAAGGTGCTTGTCATTGATTCATAGAGGCTGGTCTTTGGAGGGTTTTTTGTGGTTATTTTTCAATTACTGATCTAGATAAGACCATTAATAAACACTGAAAAAGCAGAATTTTTTCAAGCTTGAATAATGATCTTTGAAAGGAAATCTAAAATCACCACAGATCCTTGAGAGAACATATGGACACCACATTAAAGAAACAAGGACAGGGAAAGAGAAGCCACCTGCCTACCTGACCAGGAGAAAACATGGTGAGATGACCAAATCATTCTCCAGGGCAACATGAACATCCACATTGCACCAATACCAAGATCCACCCAAAAGCAGACTCAAAAGAGCCAAGATGTAAATAAATGGCCCAAAGATTTCCTCCAGACCAACTTATTGTATACTTCTTTGTTGGCAAAATTCCAGAAACATCTCATCCTTTGCCCAGGAACCGTCTGCCCCTGAGATTCTGAGCAACACAATTTGAAACCTCAGGTCTAAATCATGTCTAGCACTTTCCCTTTTTGAACTGTACTGTGGGCAGATGCACCCGGAGATGAAGGGGTGGGGCTAGGCTTCCCTAAGGCTGCAGAACTGTTGCTAGAGGATGGCCCAGACAGAGAGCCACCATGGGAACAGTGCTCCTTGCCAGCTCTCCTCTGGCCATCACTTAGGAAGGGCTTATTCAGACAGCCAGACACCATTCTTAGCTGGGAAATCATGGCCCAGAATGATAGGAACCCAGGGGAAGGTACAATACCCAGACTTAAAGAAAGGACAAGGATATTTTCTTGGAAGGAGTCAATCCCTGTGGATGGAGGGCTAATTGGGAAGGTGGAGGGAGAGCTCCACAAGGAAGGAAAAGGTGTCAATGTGTTTCTTCTGGGTTTGAAGGTGGCAGGAGAATATAGAAGGAGACAAGAGTCTGTAGTTTACTGACCTGAGTTCAAATCCCTGCCTCTCCATCCTCTCACCTCCTTAAATTATTTAAGTCTTCCTTTGAAAATCACGCATGCCCTGCAGGGCTACAGCAAGAATGAAAGGAGATATGGAGGACCAAGTGTTGGGCACACAGTGAACTTAGTGGATGGCATTAAATCTTATTACAGTGCTGCTTGTTACACTAGTCAATTTATAAGGGCCCTAACCATAGGTTCATGTGGCGTCACCGTGCAATAGAGCCTGGAATGTTGCAGATAACCCCAGGAAGAGCTGTTAAATGAGTGGTGAATAAGTGCCAAGGCATGTAAGTAACTTTTCAAGATTTAGTGAGCCATTTATTTGTATGTGGTTGGAGCTAATCTACCTCTTCAGCCGCCCACACACGCAGGCCTCTGGTGTCTGAGCACAGAGGAGCACATATTACCCTCACACAATCCTAAAGCACTGGCATTCCCCAGCATAATCTACCTAGGACATTTCCTCTGCGGCAGTCCCTGCGACCATCTACTGAGGCTCACACAGACCGGGACACCTCCCACAGACCGGGACACCTCCCACAGTGCACAAACTGAACTGCCAATGCAGGTTCCCCTGGCAAAGAGCACAACGGCTTTTAGAAGCGTTAAGTAACAATCATCTTGAGCAACAGCAAATCCCTTCCTCCCTCTCATTTGCTCAGAGACACCTTCAAGAGATGCCCTTCCTTCTTCACCCACTGGATTTCTTCTTAGCTACAGCAGGGTCGAGCCCTGTACCTACACTCACATCTACCCAGCTGAGACCTCTCTCTTGGACTCCTATTAGCCTGGCTTGACTTCCCACAGTGATGCTGTGGGGCATCACTGGGAACACCCTTTCCTTTAGGTTCCTCAGTGGCAGACATAGAGAATAAACCATGTCTCATGCCAACCTGGTAGTTATGCTGTGAGGATAAAGGAGATAACAAATGAGATAACGTCTATGATGCACAGAAAGTGCTCAGAAGTAAGGTGCTGGATAAACACAAGGTGTGGGCCACGCCTAATTAGTGTGTATACACTGCCCTCAGACTCCTACCCACAGACTCTCCTCTCCAAACTTGTGTGTCTGCGTGCATGCATGTGTGCATGCACGCATGGACCAGTACTGGAGCTTGAACATAGCTCCAACTTCAAGCTGGAGCTTTACCACTTAAGCCACACCTTCACTTTTGGCTTTTTGGTGGTTAACTGGAGACAGAGGCTCGTGGACTTTGCTGCCTGGGCTGTTTTTGAACTATGATCCTCAGCTCTTAGCCCCCTGAGTGGGTAGGATTGCAGGCATGAGCCACAGATGCCTGGTCCCATTTTCTCCCAAGTTGAACACAAAAACTCTCCTCTATAAATGCTCGCCCCACTGATCACAGGCATACACCTTTCAAACACCTCCCCTTTACCCCTCCACACCCGCAGAAAAATTGTTTTTGAACTTGGAGGGAAGCTCAGGTTACAAACTCTCCATGCCCTTACCCACAGCCTCTTCTCCAGAGTCTTGGTGCCTGGAAGGTTGCAAGCCAGGCAGCTCATCTCCCTCCCAAGATCCCTAGTAGCAGCATTTCCCAAGAAGACTGGGGTGGGGTGGGGGGAGTCCTTATCCTTATGTGGAACAGCCCCTGCCAAGGGCTGTCCAGGACCCACAGGGCCAGAGCAGAACAGCTGACAGTGGAACTGACTCTGCGCTCAGATCCCCCAGTGCTTCCTGTGTTCTTGGGAAATTGAGGAGTCTGAAGCCAACAGGTCTGCAGCATTTTCCCAAGCCTGACACTTGTGGGCGAGCAGAACACTCATCTGCTCCAGAACTCAATCCTTTCCACTTGGAACAGGAAAGAGAAACATCACCTGGTCCTTGGTGTTTCTCCGTGCCTGTTGCTGCCAAGAAGTGTGCTAGGCGGCTGGGAGCCCAGTTAAGCCCTAAGTGGGGTGGGCTAGGGAGGGAGAGAAGGAGGGGGGCTGTCTGCATGTGAAGGGCAAGGGAAGGGAAGGAGTGGAGTGTATGATTCTGTGTGTGTGTGTGTGTGTGTGTAGAGGGAGAGAGGGAGAGAAGAAGAAGGAGAGAGAGGGAGAGAGGAAAAGAGGGAGAGAGAGGAAGAGAGGGAGAGGAGGGAGAAAGAGAGAGGGGAGGGAGATAGGGAGAGAGGGAGAGGGAGAAAGGACAGAGAGGGAGAGAGAGGGACAGAGAGGGAGAGGGAGAGAGACATAGAGAGAGACAAAAAGAGAGAGAGACAGGCAGAGAGGGAGGGAGAGCGAGGGAGGGAGGGAGGGAGGGAGAGGGAAAGAGAGAGGAGAGGAGAGGAGAGAGACTAGAGGGAGAAGAGGGGAAAGAGGAGAGAAGAAGAGGGAGAGAGAGAAAGAGGAGAGAGGAGGGAGGGAGAGGGAGAGAGGGACAGAGACAGAGACAGACAGACAGACTCACTGTGTGCTTGATCTCTCTGAATTGCACATATCCAGGATTAACCTTGGCGGTTTGCAGCTCCGGGGTGTGTGTCTGTGTCTGTGTGTCTCTCTGTGTGTACAGACACCCCCCGTTCATCTCCTTCCTTTCTATCCACTTCAACCCAAGCGACTTATTCCTTCGGGGAGGCCTCCAAGCCTCTCCCTGCCTCCGTGTCTTCCAAAGCGGCGCGGACACGGCCCATCTCTCCAAAGTTCCCCGGGCAGCAGCCACAGTTCCGTGGCCGGTCCTCCCTCTCGGGGAGGCCACCACCGCCCGATGGAGACCAACGTCACCTCACACAGGTCTCTGAGATCAGACTCGGGGCCGGGAGCGGCTGCCTGGGATGGGGACAAAGACAGAAAGACAGACGGACGCATCCTCACGGGCGATCGGAGCAGCGGCACCCACGGTGACAGAGGAGGAGAGACCCTGACAGATTGTTCCAGAGACAAAGACACCTAGACAGACACGGACACGGACAGACAAAGACCGACGGACGCGCGGGACGGACGCACGGACCGACCCGGCCCGCCTGGCCGCGGG
>NW_012267220.1:697915-757758 GCF_000151885.1 Dipodomys ordii | reverse complement strand
TCATTGGTGGGCGCGGCGGACAGCCCGGCCCAAGTCGCTCCCCGGCCTTTGTTCCCGGCTGACAGCTGCGAGCTGCTCGGACGTCCCGGCTCCTCCGTGTCCGCGGCCCGCGCGGGTCCCGGCTGTCCCGCGCCTCCACGCTCGCTCTCATCAGACCCCCACCCGGCAGCGCTGCCGGCTCAGCTTTTCTCATTCATCTCCCGGTTGCTCCTACTTCTCCGGTCTTGCTATAGCGCTTCACCGCCGCCCCTCCCTGGACTGCACTCCTTTCCAAACCCTTGTTTTTTCCTTCACCCGCGCTCTCTTCCAGCTCCTGTTCAGTGCGTTATTCACTTCTGCCTCGTCCCGGTCTCCTTCCCCCGGGAACACCCCCCCCCGGGGACCCCTCCCCGGGCCCCCTCCCCCCCGGGGGTTCTGAGTTCCTGGACGGGGACCGTGGAGTGGTAGCCAGCCTGGGTGGTGCGTGGCTTCAGCCCGCCGCGATGCCGGGCACCCGCGCTCCCCTCTCCCCGAGGACGCGGGCCGACGCTCCCACCTCGGTCCCGGGGCGGGAGGCCCGAGGCCCGCTTCCTTTGCCGCCGGAGCCGCTCTCCGCCCCGCGTCCAACGCTATCACTTTCTCTCCCGCCCTCACTTTGAACTTCGGGTCATGGAGCCAGAAGGGCAACCGAGCTGACAAGTTTGGGCCGCACAAAGCGACCCGTGAAAGGGTCGGAGGGCGTCAGGTGCGGGCCCGGGGTGCGTGGAGACTCACTTGCCAGAACCCGGCGCGGTGGGAGGCGGGGACTCTGCCCAGGGGCGTCGGGCTGGGCCCGGAGGAGGCCTGGGGAGGGGGAGGGGATCAGACCGAAGAAGCGACCTCCGATTATAATTATAAATAGAACGGAAAGGACTGACCAAAGGGAAGCAAACCAGTTTGCTCCTGCCACCCCTTCCTCCCCCACTCCCCCCACAACCCTGTAGGTGATCTTCAATGGTGTCTCTGGGTCTTGACCTGAAGACGCTCGTCCTTCAATTCTAGGCTTCTTGGAAAGCTATACAGGGAGTTAAGAGGAACACAGATGGGTTAGACCTTGATAGTCATCATTTGAGCCAGGAACTTAATCTCAGTATAGCTCAGTGTATGCAAACCAGTAACAATTCCCAGGATGTAAATTCCCCAAGTGCAGAGACTTGTCCTCTCATTCAAGGCTGAGCACTTGGTCTATGTTGTTCGTGGACATTTCCTCAAAGTCTAGATCTTGCGAGGCACAATATAGGCATTTTATTTTATATATATATATATATATATATATATATATGTATGTATGTATGTATATGTATGTATATGGAGGAGTTCCTAGGTTCTGGATTTGTTGCTAGGATTCAGTGAGAAACCCAGGACTGTGGTAGACACACAGCCATTATGTACACGTGATAAGACAACTTCTGCATGTTAACCACAAAGTCACGTCAGCCTTTTCCTTCCCTCCACCTCTATATACACCTGTCATTCAGTCAAAAAAACTAAACAAAACAAAAAACCCTTTTCTTCTGCTCTTCTAACTCTACTCATCAAAGTCTGAGAGCTAAACTGCAACCCTTACTCACACCTTTCTCCCATCACCATTAGAAGAATGACACTTCCTTTATCAAAAGCCCTCTGTGTCTTTGCTCCACTCATCAACACAGCACAGGTGGAATGTCTCATGGTTTTTTGCTGAATGAGTAGCTATAGGTATTTTTGTTGACTGGTGAATAGATCAGGCATGCCAGCACCTAAAAGTAACATAGAGTCTGGAAGGTAGAGGAAAGGCATGCATGGGTTCCAGACTTCAGTTACATTCATCTTTGTGTCTTTAGGTCATGCATTCCATGGAACTGGGTAAAGAACCCTGGAAGCTTACTTCTGGTTCTGGCCCTGCCACTAGCTATTTATATCTCTCTTGAGCAACCTATGAGGCCTCATCTGTTGAGATAGGGACTCGCTGTGAAGCCCAGATTGGCCTCAAATTCCTTATCTCTGTACCTCAGCCAACAGAGTACTCAGATTATAGGCATGGACTGCCATGCCTGATTGAGATATTCTTTTGGGGCCCTCCTGTAGCACTGGCATCCCTGTTAGTAGCAGACAGAGCATGGTATGCAGCGCTGTTAGGGCTGAGTTCAGCAGTGTGGGGACAGTGTGTTGGTGTAGAGCTGAAATAAACAGGAACACCCTAGGGAAGAGACTCTCTAGAGACAACGTGGAGTGCCTGGAGAGTGGGAGTGAGGAGGAGGAATGAGGGAGTAGAACCATGATGGAGAGTATGCACATGTACATTTGTGTGCGTTGAATTTGGTCCAGAAAGATGGAGCACCTCGTATTTTCTTGTGAGAGTTCCCTGTAGCCTTCATCTATTCATCCCCTGAGACACAAGGCTTTCTGTGGTCTTGTCCTCTCATTGTTCTTTCTAAACTGCCACAGGGCCAGACCCATGGACCAGTTAAGCCAATAGCTTGTCTGGATGAGAGAAATTCTGCTTTGCTCAGTATGTTTTCATTTATCACAATTTAAATAAGTGGCCGACTTCATGTTTGCATCTCGTGTAAGTTTCTTGTTCAAAGAGCAAGTCTTTTGTTCTTCGACATTGAATTCCCCAAAAGTAGCACATCGATGGGACATGACAAGCCCTCAAAAAGTACTTCAATGATCAGTATATGGGAGGCAGAAGCATGGAGATGACGAGTTCAAGCCAGTGTGAACTATATAGGGAGGCCCTGTCTCAAAGTGTGTGGGGGTGTTGAGAGGTAGAAAACTTGAATGAATATTGTGATCATAGGCACAGGTTGGTATTTCAGAGAGAAGAACACAAATTTAGAAGACTCATATCTATTCCCATATCTTCACACTCGTAGTGTTGCCGCAAACTGGGTCTCAAGAGAGACCCAGTTTGCCATCAACCATTTTCCTCTCTATCTAGTGACAATGCTAAAAAGCTGGAAAGCATTCATAAAATTGAAGTCGGTATGAACACAGTATGTCACATCCTTTAAAAATATTATTCTAAGTCTAAAAAAATCCAGGGCTTGTATTGGGTGAAAAAGAAAAGCTGACTATATTTAGACTGCTTTTTTGTTTGTTTACTTGTGGTATGTTTTGTTTTTGTTTTGATGTTTGTTTGTTTTGCAGTACTGTGGCTTGACACCAGGACTTCGCTTGCTGGGCAGACACTCTACCATTTGAGTCATGCTTCTAGTCTAGGGCGACTGCACTGAAGTGGGGCCAAGAAGTCTCCAAAAAGCAGATGAGAAAATACTATTAGGCCATGGAACATATAAAGTTGAAGGGACCAACAGGCAGCATTTAGAAAGGACAAGGAAGAGTGGTTTTCTGTAGAACAAGCTGTGGCCTAATGGCTTTAGAGGATATGTCACCAGTGTCCTGCCCATTGGACAGTTCTTGAAACCCAAATTCACATTTCTTAGCTGTAAGTCCACCAAGCACCTTTTATCTCTTCAATAAATTGGGGAAACATCTCTTCTCTTCCTCCTTTGGCTGATACATAAGATAAAATGCAAGTGTTATTTCTTCTTTCCTAGGAAGTGTAGCACAGTTTTAAACAATAGCTTATCCTCCTCTTTATCATCATTCCCATTATTGTCTGGAACAGTGTTCTAAGTACTTAACTTGAATTCAGGTTAGGGAGACCAGAGAAGTTGTAGCAGAACAAATACTCATGGGTACCTGGGAGTACTTGTAGACAACAGAATTGTCCTCTCAGGTGCTCGTTAGGACATTTGTCCCTTCACTCTATCAGTGAAAGGAAACTGTGTCCAAGAACAAGATAAGAAACTGACTCAAGAGGCTGGCATGGTGGCACAAGCCTATCATCCTAGCTACTCAGGAAAGAGATTGCAGCTCAAGGCCAGCCTAGACAAAAGTTATGAGATCCTATCTCCAAAACAAACTAAAGCTGGATTACACCTGTAATCCACCCTAGCGACTCTGAGTTGTGGTTCAAAACCAGCACCATTAGAGAAGTTAATGAGCCTCTACATCAAACAAAACAATAGAAACCAAACCAAACCAGAGCTAGAAGCATGGATCAAATAGCAGAGCATCAGCCTAGCAAGTACAATGCCCTGAGTTAAAATGCCATTACAAAAATAGCAACAAGCTGGGTGCTGTGGTACATGTTTGTGTCCCCAGTTACTTGGGGTTATAGAGCTAGGAAGACATCAGTCTAACTGTGGCCAGGGCAAAAGCATGAGCTTTGGCTGGGCACTGGTGGCTCACACCTGTAATGCTAGCTATTCAAGAGGCTGAGATCTGAGGATCACGGTTCAAAGCCAGCCCTGGCATGAAAGTCCATGAGACTCTTATCTCCAATAAACCACCAGAAAACTGGAAGTGGTACTGTAGCTCAAGTGGTAGAGCCCTAGCCTTGAGCTGAGGGACAGTGCCCAGGCCCAGAGTTCAAGCCCTATGACCAACAAAAAAGAAAAAGAAAAAGCATGAGTCTTTATCTGAAAAACAGATTAAAAGGAAAAAGGACTGGGAGCATAGCTCAAATGGCAAAGTATTTGTCTAGCAAGCTCAAGACCTTAAATTTAATCCTTAGTTCCCCTCCCCCAAATTGGGCTGGTTTCATCAGAGCTAGACCTCCTGGTTTAACAACACAGACCCCACACTGGCCTCAGAAACTGTATGCTTAATGCAGTGCTTACATGTGGCTTGAGATAGGGAGCTCTAGCCACAAGTAAGCAGCCTACCCCTCAGCAGAGACCAGAGAACCAGCCATCCTGACTAATGCAGTTCCAGGGTTCAAATGGCACTAATGTGTTTTGTCAGCTCCTGGTTGTGAAGACTCCTGTGATCATCCTGGAGCAAGCCCTTCCGCATAAACGCAGAATTGAACCAGACTTCAGAAAAGGGAGAAGGAAGTATTCTGGGTTGCCTCTCCATTCCTCTTTCCAATAGGATGTGACAGGCTATTTGTGATCTCACATGCAGTTTCAGAAAGGTCACCTGTTCTGAAGTGTATCTCTGTTGTGATTTTTGACAAGCTGGTCTGAAACTGGGAGTCATGGCGGTCTTGCCACCTTACAAGAACAGAAAAGGCCAATTCAAGCTGGCTTAAACAATAGGAAAAAATGGTCTCCAGAGTTAATAACTTTGGAGATCAGCTCCTAAGTTAGTTTGTAACTTGGACTCAGTGTCATCAGGATTCAGGTGTTTGCCTCTCAGCTCTGTTTCTTCAGGATGCTGGGTTGGAACTATCAATCAAGTTGTCATTTTCAGAATCTTTAGTGGACAGAAGAAAAGTCTTGGTTTCTCTCTGGTTTGAGACCAGCACTCAAACTCCATACTGGATGCTTTTGCTCACTGGCAAGCACTCTACCAACTGAGCCACACCTCCATCTCTTTCTTATGATCAAGGAAACTTTCCCTGGAAGGACTCACACCAAATGACTCAGCCATACAACTGCAGTTATTGACCAAACCCAGGGCGATTACTGTGATTAGTTTTGTCCAATTTGTTTCCACAGTAGATTAGAGATTATGATATACTAGACCTGTACATCCCCCCTTTATCTTCCAGAAAGTGAGATAGCCCGCAGCCAGGTAACAGTCACTGTGTGAAGATTTTATACCATCTCTGCGGCACACTTACCTATACTACCATATTTAATAATCATAGAAATCATCATCTCAAGCTTCCAAAGGAAGAAATTACAACTCCTCTAAGGCTCTCTCTTCTTCCAGACTGTCTTTCTGAAGCCAACTCTCCTCGATTCTTCCAAAGCTGGAGAGACCCAGAGTAAATGAGAGTCTCCTAGGACCAGTGGAACCAAAAGTTTCAACTGCTTAGCACAGCTTTCAAACACCTTCTATTTCCCAGGGATGCTAGCTGTCTCCTCAGTCACAGCAAGTCCAGAACCCCATATTGTCTCCCCCACTTCATTGAAGTAACTCTGGATCCGTCTCCTTGACTCCTTTCATGTTAGAATTGCACAGGTGTCTTTCTGGGCCCACTTCAAGCTCTGATCTCCCACTCTGTCTCCTACCCACAACGCCATTGAAGTTCTTTTTGAATAGCATATCATATCCTGATCATCCCTTTACTGTACACTTGGTACTGTACACTATGGTGAATGAATCTTACTTTCCTACTAGATTTTAAATGCTGAGCTCAAAGCTCCACACATGGCGGGCACTGTGGGAACACATAATGAATAAATGAGGGCAAAGACCACCTCTTATTTTCTACATCCCTAATGACAGCCTATTCCTGAGTACATGCTCGGTGGCTAATGGACTAATTGACTTAGTGCTAATTTCTCCCCAGGGCTGAGGAATGGCATGTAGACAAAGAAGTTGGCACCATCCTTGTCAATTCTGAGGGAGGCCCCTTGCAAATGGGACCTGTCACGCTCACATTTACTCATAGCCCTAAACTCATTTAAACAAATAGAGCATATGAGACCATGGCTTCTGGAAAATCATTTAGTTCCCCTATAGGGAATGTTGGCACATTCATTCCCTCTCCCCGGGGGTGGAGGGGGTTGGGGGGAAGAAAAAATAGCAAAGGCTTTTGAGACCCCATGTGCTGCAATTTAATTTACGCACTTAGTCACATCTCCAGTGGCTGCCCCAGGAGAACTGGTTGAGGCTGATGCTGTTCTTCAAGGATTATGGGATCTGAGGCTGGCTGTTTGGGGATGGGGAAAACTTCCCTGGACTTGTGCTCTTGCCAGCCTGCCTAGCTTTCTAACTGAGCTCTCTCCACTTCCTCCATTCGTCTCTCCTGTTTTCTGGGGTGAACTGTATTCTCTTTGCTCTGGACATCAGATTCTTTGTAATTAGAGACCATAGACTTTGCTTGTGTTCCCACCCTGATTGTAGTATATAAGAATGGACTCAATATGACCACCTGTGAAAACTGGGGAGATGCATAAGGGGACAGAGGAGAGGACCTGCTGTCTGTTACATGAGGGAATCTCTGAGGTTATTTCCAGCATTGTTTTCTAGGAGCCAAGAGTCAGAAAGGGGTAGTTGTGACAGACTGAGCTTCCAAAAGAAGCTCTTGGTTAAAGATAGCCTATTTTGTTTTCCAGGGTCAATGGAGACAGAATTGTTTGTTTGAAGTTTTCTAGTAAGTATACAATCAGTCCTCTGTTTTTGCAGGTTCAACTGTGGACTGAAAACATTAAAATTATATATATCTATCTAGCTGTGTATATACATATGTATATATGTATGCACATATATACATATACCCACATTTCTATTGAACATGTGTATATTTTATGTGTCATTCTTCTTAAACAATACAGTATGGCAACTACTTTTTAATTATATTTACATTGTATTAGGTGTTATAAAAACTAGAAAGAAGGCAGGCACTGGTGGCTTATGTTAGTAATCCTAGCTTCTCTGAGGACTGAGGTTTGAAGCCAGCCTGGATAGGAAAGTCTGTAAGATTTATCTCCAATTAAGCACCAAAAATCTGGAAGTGGAACTGTGGCTCAAATGGTACAGAAACAGCCTTGAATGAAAAGACTAAGACAGTGCCCAGGCTTTGAGTTCAAGCCCCAGTACCAGCACACATACATGCACACAAAGTAATCCAGAAATTCAATGTGCACAGGAGGATGTCCATGAGTTATATGTAAATCCAATGCCATTTTATATGAAGGAGTTGAGCATCTGTGGAATCTGATATGCCTGGAGGGTCCTGGAATGGATTCCTGGCACCCGTCTGTATCTCATAAGTGTTGTTGTGGAGCTTAAATGTGTAACCACCATGAAGTTGCAGAACAGTGCTGAATTGATAGAAACTGTTCACCCATTCTCTCCCCCCCCCCGCCCCGCCCCATGTGTGTGTGTGTGTGTGTGTGTGTATGTGTAAGACTGTCTCATTCTGTAGCCCAAGCTGGTCTTAAGCTCACGATCCTCTTGCCTCCAGAGCGGTGGGATTGCAGGTGTATGCTGCCATACTAGGTTAGAAAGCTCCTTTATAAGTGTTAATTGTTCTCTTTGCTACCCACGAATGGGTATCCTTGATATTCTATTTCCTGCCTTTAGAAATGGATTCATGGTTTGAGTTGAAGCTCATCCCACATGATGAAGTGGGACAAGCACATCTCTTTCCTGTCTGTAGACCTGGAGTATGAGGCGTGGATGTCATTCTACTCTACACCTAGTAATCTTTCAAAGAGTTCAAGTCAGAAAAGACATGCTCCATCCTTAACGTTCTGGCCAACACCGCTAATAAGTTACCAGAAAGTTTAGGGCAGACATTGCATCTGGCAAAAGAATAATTCAAGCGAGCCATGAACGTAAGTAAAGATGACAGAAAAGTTTATTTGAAAAGAAATATGGCAGAGGAAGAGCGCGTGTGACATGGATTCCACACGAGATGGCAGCACTTCATAAGTGGCCCAACTCCTCTATCTTGGCGGCCATCTTCCTCCTCACGCGGCTTAGCCTAGGGTGAGCTGGTGAGATCTGATAGGTGGGCCTCCTTCTATTTCTTGTAAGGTTGTGGTATCAAAGAGTTTGGATCTCATCCCTACTTCCTCATTCTTTGTAGCCCCTGCCCCCCACCCTCTTCTTGTCTAGCAGCTTTTGGTTTCTCAGCTTATCTGGCCATCTGCAAACTGCAGAGACCTGCTTTTCTACTAACCTTGTGTCAGTAGCCGTGACCTTGGCTTGGAGCCTTGCTTCCATTTGCTCCATTTCTTGTCCTCTTTAGTGCCTTTAACAATGTAACTCCACAGGGTTCCACACAGGAAAGGTACACAGTGATTCGAAGTCCACATAGACCACAGTTCTCAAACTTGGTGATTGCTTTCCCCAAGGAGGTGGGGGGAATTCCTGATGGGGAGGGGTATGTGTGATAGCTTAATGCTTCCTAGCTTCACTGCTCTCCCCCCCAGGCCTAGGAATGTTATCAAAGGAGTGAGACAAAGTAAACCTCCCTGCATTCAAAGCAGGCATTTGGGAAGACAATGGGACTCCATCTTGACATTGCAGTCTCAAGGTTAGCTTTCTAGCCGAACCTGGAAGGTTAAGTGCAAAAGCCCCAGCTGGAAGCTGGGGGGTCGGGAGGCAGCCAGGGGAACCAATCCAACATGGCAGCTTGGGAGGAAGCAGTCAGCTGCCTGTTCTGGAACCTCTCAGTGCAGTGTTTAGAATGTTCTCTCTCATTAATCCTATTTAAAGCCCGGCTGCTGTGAGGGGAGGCGGGGAGTCCTGTTTCAACTTGTAGTGGTGAGATTCCCTGCTGCCACCTCTGCCACCTCTGCGGCTGTTGCCGGGTGCTGCTGCGGGCTGTCCCTGCCTCTTAGAGGAATGAGCAACTGAGGCCTCCCCTTCCCTAGACCTGCATTTGACTGGCCGGAGCTGGTGGAGGGAGAAGCTGAGAAGGCAGGAGCAGTGGGCAGGCCAGGCTGACTGATCTGGTAATGGAGAGGTATTGCGGAAGGCAGGTGATTCTCCATTGAACTGGAAAGGGGTGGAGATCCCCCTTCAAAACAAACAAACAAACAACACCCGAGGGGGTGCTTGTGCAATTTCTGGGAAAGCCTCATTCCCCTTGGGCTTGGGCAGCCTCTAGCAGGTTTTAAAAGCTGGGAACAACTATTCACAGCTTCTTTCTCTGGAGTTCTCAGAGAAGAGTAAGATCTTGACTGGCCTCAAAGGGAATAAAGAAGGTGTGAATGGACCAGTTATTAATAATGTAGCCAGCCTTTTGCAGAGAATGAATAATGGGTTGGGTGGGTTGGTTGCTTTGGTATTGTTCCTGTCTTTCTGTTACCTTTGCTGGTACTAATGCTTAAACCTGGGGCCTGGTGATCTCATTTTGACTTTTCTTGCTCACAGCTGGTGCTCTACTACTTGAACCATGCTTCTAGTCTGGCATTTTGCTGGTTAATTAAAAATAAGGGTGTTGTGGGCTTTCCTGCCCTTCTAAGTTGCAGAAATGATTCTTAGGCCTCGGCATCTGGAGTAGTTAGGATTACAGATGTGAGTCACCAATGTCTGGCAATGGAATTATTCTGAGAAGCCAAAGGGAGACTTTCTAAGTATCTTCCTGTTATTGAGAGTTCTAACTGATGATTAATCCTGTTAGTTTTTTCACTTTCATTTTCATTTTTGTTGTTCATGGGGCTTGAACTCAGGGCCTGAGTGCTGTCCCTGAGCTTTTTCTGCTCAAGATTTAGCGTTCTACCACTTGGAGCCACAGTGCCACTTCTGGTTTTTCTGGTGGTTAATTGGAGATAACAGTCTTACAGATTGTCCTGCCAGGGCTGGCTTTGAACCTCAACCCTCAGATCTCAGCCTCCGGAGTAGCTGGGATTACAAGTGTGAGCCATATGTATACCCAGCTGATTAATTTTATTATTGAGAGTAAATTCTTGATTCATTGTTGGCAAGATGTCATTCTCTCCATGTTGACAGCAGGCCAAACTTCATGGATAGCTCTGACATTCATGAGCTATGAATAAATGATTTGACTTTCTACTGAATTAACCTGACTAGTGGAGGGGGTACCCTAGCCCCGTCTGAAGCAGTTCACTGCTGCCTCCCAGATCAAATGAGGTGAGCCATAGACTCTGTACTCAGGGTAGATGTATCATTTTTATTCTGGGCCTCCTCTTCCCTGATGTCTGGCTTATACTGGTCCTTGTTGGGTTGGAACTGACCGATGGAAAAGGCAGAATCTAATAGTGTCCTCTGCAGATTCAGTAGCAAATATGCCAACAGGAAACTCAGGATCAACTCTGGTTGGGTGATTTAGCTCTGTAAAGGCACTTAATAGTTTTCTCTCTTAGGTTTTCCTCTCAATAAAATGGGGTTCATAAATGGCATCTCTTCTTTCTCTTTGGCTTGTACAAGGGTGACAGGAGACTGAATGAGCTGCTGTAGATGTGAGGTAATTTAGACCCCTGGGACTGTCAGACTATCCTTGATAAATGCCATGGCAGTACTCTTGTTATCTTGAAGCCTAGCCAACTTCAGTATGATTTGCATTAAACTCCCACAATGCCTGGCACCATCCTCATTGCCTTGAAAGCGGTAAAGCAGTTAGGGGGAAATATGCTATTTTAGGACTTAAAACGGAAAAGGAAAAAAAAAATCAATGTGCACATAAAGGGATAATTTAACGGAATTGTACTCATGAGGAAAGAGAAGAGACATTATATATTAACTTCTAGTCAAGTGGAACTTGACATTTATGCAGCAAGCAAAATCACCACCACTGAGGGGAAAAAAAAACAAGTTAACAGCCCTATTATCACTGAGCAGGCAAGGAGCGAGACACAAATTATCTCTGAGAGGTTTCTGGGTTTGAGGAGAAACACTCTTGTTTCAGGCCTCTAGAATATCAATGCAGCTATCTGGAAAAGTGTCCTTGTAGATTTCCTTTTCTCCATCAGGAGCAGAGACCTAATCATTTATGGAACACACAGCAAATCCATAGACCAGACTTTCTCTCATTTGATTATTACATATACATACATATATATATATATATATATATATATATATACATATATTTATTATTTTGCCAGTACTGGGACCTGAACTTGGGGCCAATACTCTCTGTCCCTTAGCTTTTCCACTCAAGGTTGGCACTCTATCACTTAAGCACAGCTTCACTTCTGGCATTTTGTGGTTAATTGGAGATAAGAGTTGCATCAATTTTTCTGCTCAGGCTGGTTTCGAACTGTGATCCTCAGATCTTAGGCTCTGAGTAGCTAGGATTATACACGTGAGCCTCCGGTTCTCAGTGTCATGGTCATCCTTTTAACATAGGAAGGGCAGGTGTTATTACCTTTACTTAGCAGATGAGAAAATTGAGGTTCCAATGAGATTGAGTTACATACCTAATAAGCCACAGACTAAAGCAGAAACTACTTCTTTCTGGAGCTAGCATTCTTAACACCCAAATTGAAGCACACAGACTAAAGTTAGAATTTGATAGAGGGAAATGTCATCCTGACCACGGCAAGAATTCTCACCAAAGCTCACACAGCAGGTGGTTATTGAACTCTGCCTGAAGATCTGTATTAACAAAGAACTCACTGTGTTCTGAGACAGACTGTTCTAATTTTAACATCTGTAAATGTTGGGGAGTTTTGAGGAGGTGAAAATAAAAACTGGCTTCCAATAAAGACTCATCACATAGTAGTTCATTAAATGTTGGTGATGGAGCAGACCTTAACAATGACGTCACAGCGGTTCTGATATAAAGGATGGGTCAACCTTGATGAGCTCAGGGCACCTCTACAAGCCTGGCCCTCTCAGCCTACCACATCATATTAGTAGAGTAACTCCCACTGGAGTAACCCGGATAAACCTGTGCCTCATCCATCTGAAAGCCTTGCTGATATCTGAAAACTGTAATCTAGTGCACTTGAATTTCTCCCTTTTCAAATTTAATGCTCCCATTTAACTTCGCCATCACTCTTTTTATTCTTTAATCCATTTAATAAGTATCTCAAGCGAAGCAACTCAACCAGATGCTGATGGCTTATGCCTCTAATCCTAGCTACTCAGGAGGCTGAGATTTGAGGATTGTGGTTTAAAAACCAGCCCGAGCTAGCTCTTATCTTCAATGATCTACCAAAAATCCGTAAGTGGAGCTGTGTAATACTAGCTTTGAGCAAAAGAAGCTAAGGGGCAGGTGCTAGGCTCTAAGTTCAAGCCCAGAACTGGCATAAAATAATAATAGTAATAATAATAATAATGGTAAAATAGAACCAATTTTGCCTAGCACCAAGCTTCTGAAGAATATGTAAGACAGATTTTCCTTCATTAACTTCAAGAAATGATCTGTCAGGGCATACAACCATTGAACAAATGAAATAGTCATAGTGACAATAAAGCTACAGGAAATAAGGAGGCCAAGTGTGACACCTTAGAGAGCACACGGCCATCTGCTGATCATGTCGGGTAAAGCACCTGACTCCGGCCCCTGCTTGTCCCCTTGCCACATTCTGTTTTAGGAAGATCTCCATAAACTCTGGGGCTCTAAAGAGGCCGCAGTAATCCAAGTATTTGCTCAGGACTTTGAGCAACCATTCTCTTTCTCCCTCCCTAAACTGTTGTGGAGGGAAGTTACAGCGCAATTGTTTTTCCCTAAAAGCGTTGTATTGTGGACTCCTGGTAACCAGGAGTCAGACCAGTTAAATTTCTTGCTGGAAATGAAGCAGTTTGCTACATACTCATATTCTATTTGATTTTTTTGTGGTTTGGGCCAAGATGCTACCCTGTAACAATTGCTTTTTATTTTAGTTTTTGTTAAAGAGATGTTTTAAAGAACTAGAAACATGCCCAGGTTATCGTAATTTCTGTCAGTTTATTGTAAGGACAAGTGACAGTTCCTATAGTATTATTATTTCCAAGTAAGGCTGGGTTTCAGTGGCTCACACCTATAATTCTAGCTACGCAGGAGGCTGAGATCTGTGGATGGCATTTTGAAGCCAGCTTGGGCAAGAAAGTCTGGGGACTGATCACCAATTAGTCACTCAACTGGTAAAGTGCCAGCTTTGAGTGAAAAAGCTAAGGGACAGCGCCCAGTTCAAACTGAGTTCAAGCTCCAGTACTACCACCACCACCACCACCACACACACACACACACACACACACACACACACACACACACACACGCCCCACACACAAAGCAAGCCAAGTTTGTAGCTTCTGAAAGGGCACAGACTGTGTGGACCTTTCTGCCACTCAAGAATTCTCTGGTCTGTGCTTTCTTTCCCTTCATCATGGCTTCTCATTGCTTTTTTCTTTGTGTCTTTTCATTTCTACACTATGCTCTCTGCTGCATTTGCAGCTTTGGAATGTCCAGAAGATCTGATTAAGGCAGTCATTGGTGTCAAGAATCTTGGGCCTAAGCAGGCATGAGAGTAGGGGCCTGTAATCTCAGCTACTTGGAGAGGGAGACAGGAGGATTGAAAGTTCCAGGCCAGTCCAGACAGAGGTAAGGAGACTCTTGTCTCAGAATCAAAATATAAAAACAGAAGTGTTGTATGCTCAGCATGAATGGGGCCTGGGGTTAACCTCTGGTAATTAAAAAAAAAAAAAGAAGAGGAAGAAAGACAGGCAGACAGACTATTGTGTCTGCATAGCCCTTGCCATTTGGATCAGACACTGTCCCTGATCTAATCAGCTATAGACAGGACTGCGACTTCGTGTTGAGACAAGCTCATTCACTGACACAGAAGGAATTTCTCAGCCGAGTGGTGTGAATGAATGTCTGAAATTCACTAATAATGTCCAAGTGCCCCAAATGAACTTCTCATTTGTATTAGGCTTTAGCCCCCATAAACATTTATTTTGGGCTTCCTGGGTTTCATCCCTTGATCTCCGTTTTGGACCTGGCGCCTCCTTGCAAAGTGAGCCATCTTACTTCCTTGTGTGTTCCATCTTATATCTTCCTGTGTGTTCTGTAAGGGAGACTCAATGAGCCCAACCACACTCGTCACTTGAACCCCAGAAGATTTATTGCTTTTAATCTAATTGATGCCTGTTGTAACAGGAATGTCTTGTGCATCAACAAAGATATTGTCCAAACTTGTGGAGGAATTGGCAGCCGTTCATTTTATGCAGCATACCCTCGCTTCTTGTCTCCACATCTAGCCTTTGATGAGGAGTGAAGAAGGGAGACTCAGAGAAGCTGGTTCTCTGAGAGGCCGCAGGCATGTGCACCTGTGCTTTGACACTCCAGTGTTATTTGTCCTTGGGCAGAGCCCTGGAGGATCTGTAGAACCAGAGACTTCCACTCAGCATGGCACCCGACCGAGGGTCCATTGGTGACTCCCTGCATGAAGTACATCTGCTCCTCTTGTTGCTTGAAAGCAAGGACTAAAGGGGGAGTCAACTAGTGCTGGACTCCCTACATTTCAAGGTTGGCAATAACCTTACATCATTCATTGAGACGGTAGGGAGAGAGAAGATCTCTAAGTATGAAATAACATAGCATTTCTTATTTATTTATTTACTTACTTATTTATGTGCCTATAGTAAGAGTCTGAGCCCGATCCCTTAGCTTTTTCCACTCAAGGTTCACAGTCATTTTGTCCTCTGCCCGGACTGGCCATGTACCATGATCCTCAGATCTCAGACTCCTGAGGAGCTAAGTTACCAGCATTAGCATCCACAAGGAACACATTCCATGATGCCAGTGGATACCTTGAAACTGCTGTATGTACATATGTCCACATAAACCCACATATTAAGGTAAGCATGAAGACTCAGGCAGCAGCCTATGTACAGAATCAGAGGAACATCAGCCTGTTTGTTTTTATTAGCTTACATTAGTTATGGGGGGATTTTCTTGTTATATTTCCATACATGTTTACAGTGAATTCCAATGGATTTCACCCCCATAGGCCTGCTTTAGCAAGAACGTGTGATGGTCTTGGATGTTCAGGTTGGCGTCTCACGGCTCTCAATCTGAGAAGCTGGAGCCTGCTTCACTTTTGCAAATATCACTGGCCAAGGTAAAAGGAAAAATACATATGACTTCTAGATGTTTCTAATGGCAAAAGATACAACTCTCTGCGTGTGTATGTATAATACATATGTACACAAGTTTATAAATGAATTCATGTATGTATGTATTTGCATCATTATTATATGTTCTATTTATATAAATGTCTCTAAAACATTTCAAATAGGCCTTGTGAACTACTGTGTAGTTTGATGACTGGACTTTTGGAGGTTGGTGCCTTTTTTTGTTGTTATTGTTGTTTTTGAGTCAGGCTGGCCTGGAACTAATAATTCTCCTGCTTCAGCCTCCGGAGTGCTGTGATTACAGGTGTGTGCCACTAGGTCATGTAATAGTGCCGAATTTTTCTACTTCCAACTTAAAACTAGTTGATCAATAAGAAAAAGAATAAGTACATAAAAATATGAATGTACAACTTTCTTAGTCACAAAGACTGGCTAGGTTGGAGAAAGTGGCATGAATCAGTGAACAAATCGTTCCAAGAAGAAAAAGAGAAATCAGGAATGTGAGAAATCATGAACACCACACTTGGAATGGAAGGAAATATCAAACACAAGTACAAATCATTCCTCTCTAACAACTTTTAGATGCTCATCCAAGCCCATAGGGCTCCTTTATCCATCCCAAATTATGTGTAACTACATTGTCCAACAAAGAATATCAGACATTTTTCAGTGGAATCCAGTAATCCACTAGGATCTCCCAATTATAAACTGCCTGAAGAAAAATCCATAATAAAATATGTAAAATTTAGGAGCACCTCAGATCTGATCATTAATTTCTCCTTATTCTTGAATTTCCAGAGGAGTTTAATGTTCAAAGACTAAATTTCCATGCCAAGTCAAAGTTCAAGAAAGCTAATCTCTATGATCAAATTTGCTTGCTTTTATGACTTAAAGTTAGAGGAAATTAAAGTGTGAGATTCATGCTTTTCCATTTCTTATTCTGCTTAGACTCAAGCCAGAGGAGTTCTTGGTAGGTGGGTTGAGGTAGCATTCCTTCGTCTGCCACAAGCTGAACTCTCACTGGATGGTGTAATTGCTTTAGGGCCTGCAGAATTTAATTCAATGCCAAGCTTAAGACACTTTGCTTGAAAGAGCTTGGTCAGGTAATAGGACACATAGATGATCAAGTACTCCCATACTTCCAATTAAGAACATCAGTCAACTCCAATTCTCTCATGCAGAATGACCTTTGCACACTCCAATGTTTAATTCTGTCTAGGGCCATTCTATGTGAGGAGTGTGGGGAGATCAAGGAGACCTTGGCTTTTACTCTACCAGCCAGCTTCCTTCCTTCCTCCCTCCCTCCCTCCCTCATCCCTTTTTCCTCCCTCCCTCCTTCCCTCTCTCTCTCTCTTTCTTTCTTTCTTTTCTTTCTTTCTTCCTTTCTTTCCATCTCTTTTGGTTTGAACACAGGCCCTTACCTTTGTTAGATTGGCACTCTACCACTTGAGTGATACCTGCACTTCTGTGAGGATTTTTGTTTGTTTGTTTGTATTTTGGTCATGGTTAGTTTGAGAGGAGAGTATTGAGAGTTAGTCTATCCAAGTTGGTTTTGTAGCATGATTTTCAGATCTCAGCAAGCCTTTTGAATAGCTATGATCATAGGTTTATAATTGAGTCTTGACTTTGTAGACACAAGCCCCCTCCTTAGTGGACAATGCCATAAAAGGCTGGCCCTACCTAGCCTTCTGTGGTTTCTGTGGCTGCTTATTCTTCACCAGTGATTGAGCCAATGAAATGACCAATCTTAACTTTCTGCATCTCCAAAGCTGTAAACAATGTATGCCTCCCCCCCCCCCCACAAATTAGATCATCTCAGGTATTTTGTGATAGTGGTAAACAGTTGGATAATTCAGGCATCAAGAGACACATCAGGAAAAGTATTTATTTTACAGGTAAAATAGGAACAACTAGGTATCTATATAGAAAATATATATTTGGATCTTTGCATTATACCATACCACACCCCACAAAAGGAACTCAAATATATAATAGATTTAAATGTATGAACTAATGCAATAAATCTCTTAGAATAAAATATAGGCAATAATGGTGAACACATGACACACAAAGCACAATAATGAAATAAAAACTGGCATACATAATTGATGAAAACAGATTAATTTTGTGTGTGTTATATATGAAAACTTCAAAAACAAATAGACCAATCACATAATGGAAGAAAACACTTGGAAATCACCCATCTAATAGAAGATATCAAACTATCCAGAATATGTAAGGAACTTTTACACTAAGTAATAAAACAATAATGATATCACCAAAAGATCAAAAACTCATCATATATACTACAAAACTAAGAAAAGGAAAGGAAAAGGATGGATTGAAGGGGAATGAAAATGTCAGAGTGATGGATCAAGATGTATTCATAAGCTGCTTTATACAACTCCTTTTTACAACTATGTAAAAATAATAAAAAATGACAATAAAACCCTAAATAAGCCAAAATAGAACCCTGCATTTTTCTTAAAAAAAAAAAGAAAATGAAGATCCAAAGGATCTTTTCTAAAAAAGATATAGAAAAAGCCCATGATGAAAAGATACTCAACATCTTTATTCATTAGGAAAATACAAATTAAAATGTAATCAGGATAGCTACATAAAAGAAGACAGGGACATTTTTGGTGTAGATATACATAAATTAGGATCTCCTACATTGTTGATGAAAAGGTAATTTTAGAAAACAATCCTCGGTAGTTAGTTTCTCAGAAAGCTATGTGTAGAGTTACTGCATAAAGAAGTCTCACTTCTAGGTGCATATCCCAAGAAATGAACACTTACATCCAGAGATGAATTCATAAATCGAGTTTTCTTGGCTGCATTCATTATTGACAGGGGCCAGAAAGTGTCAACAAATCATGTGTCTAGGGACTGATGAAGGGTAATTTAAGGGAAGGGGGAAGATATGGATCTATACCATGGAATATGATTTGTTGTAAAAAGAAAAGTAAAAGGAATGAATGGCTGGGCGCCAGTGGCTTACACCTGTAATCCTAGCTACTCAAGAGGATGAAGATCAAAATCAAAATCCAGCCTGGGCACAAAAATCAGAGTGATCCTTTTCTCCAATTAACTAGCAAAAAGCCAGAAGTAGAGATGTAGCTCAAGTGGTAGAGTACCAGTCTTGAGCAAAAAATGCTAAGCAAGAGTGTAAGGCTCTGAGTTCAAGCCCTAGTGCGGGCACGCGCGTGCGCGCGCGCGCGTGCGCGCGCGCGCACACACACACACACACAGAATGAATATATAGAATGAAATTAAAAAGTAATGATGTATGCTACAATACAAATAAACTTTGAAAATATATACTAAGTGAAAGAAAGCAGTCACAAAAGACAACCATATTTATCATATGATCCTGTTCATGCCAAATCCCGTAAACAAACAGATCAATAAGGATGGGAAGTAGACTAGTGGTTGTTCAGGGCTGGGTATTGGAGGACGTATGGTGATGTGGAGGGAAATGGGGAGAGCCTGCTAATGGACAGAGTATTTCGTTCAGGATTGATGAAATGTCCTAAAATTGATTGTGGTGATGGACTCATAATTACGTGAGTGTACTAAAAACCCTGAATGGTGCACTTTATCTGGGCGAATTATATGGTAAGTAAATCATATCTCAATATAGCTCCTGAAAAACAAAGCAACTCCAACAGAAATCACATGTTTCACACCCTCCTCCTCTTTGTCCCCTTTCTTCTTCTCCTCCTCCCCCTGCTCCTCTTCTTTCCCCTCCCCCTCCTCCCCTCCCTCTCCCCTTGCCCCTCTCCTTCCCCTTCCCCTTCCCCTTCCCCCTCACCCCTTCTTCTTCTTCTTCTTCTTCTTCTTCTTCTTCTTCTTCTTCTTCTTCTTCTTCTTCTTCTTCTTCCTTCTTCTGTTCCTTCTCTTCCTTCTTCTACTCTTCTTCTTTCTCCTCTTCCTCTTTTACCTCTTCCACCTCCGTCCTTTCTTCCCCCCCCCCATCTTTTGTGCCAGTAATAGGGCTTAAACTGGGCACTGTCCTTCTGCATTTTTGCTCAAGGCTGGCACTTTACCCCTTGAGCCACAGCTCTTCTTCTGGCTTTTTTGGTGGTTAATTGGAGATCTGAGTGTCACAGACTTTCCTTCCCAGGCTAGCTTTGCCCTGGGATTTTCATATCTGTCTCCCGAGTAGCTGGAATTACAGGCGTGAGCCATTGGTGCCCACCCCTGCACTGCATGTTTATGCAGTGAGTGAGGGTCTATTCCTCATCAGAATACAGGAACTGACTCTCCACCTCTCAAAAGGGCAGGAACTGGACTCAGTACCGTGGGATGCCTCCACCCTGCACTGTGTGGGGGTGAGCTCTCTGCCCAATCCAAGGAGGAAATAAAACATCTACATCCAACTGCAGCCCACTCACCAGGAGCCAGACGTCATGCCAAAGGCCTCGTATATTAGCTCATTTAATCTTGGGCAACACCACCACTCACTCCCAGGGAGCTCTAATCATCTCTCTGTACCAATGTGAGAAATAAAGTCTCACCAGGATTAAGTGACTCAGCAGAGTTTACACAGATCACCAGAAGAGGAGCAGTGTGCGCGTGTGCGCATACACACACACACACACACACACACACACACACACACAACTGAACAACAAACCAACCAACATGCAGTACAGTAACTGGGACCCTCCTGGGTTTATGAATGCTTTAGGTTGAACTGGAAGAGGGAAGAAAAGGCTGTACTATTTACAGCCCCAACTCTTCCTTCATCCCTGCCTCTTTTGAAGAACGCATATTTGGCCCAGCTCACTTGGATAGTGCCCTTCAATCACTTCATCTTGCAGAAGTCTGGTCTGTTCTAGAGATACATTCCCATGCTCTCCAATCGAAGTTTCTCCCCACTCCCCCAGTGTTCATCGCCCAGCCTGTGGCTTTGTTTAAGGAAATCGGGGCATAAGGCTCTTCCCCAGTCCCTGAGCAGCTCTAGACAGGAGTTAGTTGCCTTCCACTCTCTCCTAGTGCATAGTATGTGGACAACACTTCATCAATATTTTTTGACTGCAGAGCTGGCGTGGGCTTCTTTCCTTCCTTTCCTTCCCCAAGAGCCCAGCTGAACACAGAATGAAAGGGAAATGTAATAAACATCTCAGGCCCCCAGCATCCAGGGTCACCATGCTCACAGCACTCTTTTGAGTCACACTTGACCTCTTGTCATCCACCCAGGCACCGGAACTGCGAGCATAAACAGAGGCAGGAGAGGAGCTCTGGGTGCCTGGGGATTCTTCCTTGGGTAACATTCCATGCAAACCCGCAGCTTTCAGCAGTAAACTTCCAGTGGGAACCCTTCATGTGCAGAGCCTGCCTTGTGAATGCTCTCTTACCACATATGCAGAATGCTCCTGCCAGAAGGGAAAGTTTTAACAAGTTCAGATTGGGTCCTGAGAAAGTGCCCTGGATGATCCACTTCAGCATACATTCAGAGACCAGGAAGGTATGTGACCATCTTGTCAGATAGGAGACCTGGGACTGGATAGAGGGTGATGTTATCCTCTTCATTCTCTAGGCTCTGTGACTTGAAATTCTGCTTGATGGTGGTGGCTCACACCTATCATCCTAGCTTTTGAGGAGGCTGAGATCTGAGGACTGCAGTTTGAAGCTGGTCCAGGTAGAAAAGTCTTGGAGACTCTTATCTGTCTCCAAGTAACCACCAAAAAAACTGGAAATGGTAGAGAGCCTTGAGCAAAACCAAGTGAGAATGAGAGGCCCTAAGTTCGAATAACAATATTGGTGCTCTCTCTCTCTCTCTCTCTCTCTCACGTGACATTAGGACTCCAATTTAGCCCACAGCCATTCAGAGTGGACATTTCCTTGGACATTCATAACAAATGTTGGGTTTAAACTTTCCCTACCTCCCTCCTCTTGAGAATACAGCATCATGCTCAACACAATGCAGGAAAAATTAGTGGCAAGAACACCCGCACAATAGTGTTTTAGTTCTCAGTACAGGTTCTTTGTAGTTCTTCAAGTAGCCTTCTCCTCTTAGAATCTTAGCTCTATGAATCCTGGAACACGTTTGCTGGACTCTGCCTTAAACACAATTCTCTGTCATTTGGCATTGTGGGTAGGACTGACACAAAGGAAGACAGATTAAATCATCTTTCTTGCTGAGCTTTGGGGAACTGTATTGCTTAGTCTTGGCAAATAGCTCAGAAATGCAAGGTTTTTCTTCTGTTGTTGTTGTTGACCTGGCAACTGCCAATTTTCTATAGTGAATAATCCCAGGCAATAAATAATCCTTTTGGTCTATGTTTGGAGACTATTTAGTGATGAAATAGCATGTGTGTCTGTGCTTGTATGTGGGGAGACATTCGCATCTCCAGTCACTGAGCTTCTATGTCTACTTGTGTTGCTGGACATCATCATGATGTCCTAACAAACTGTATGATTGCATTTAAAAAACACTTTGAAATGCCAAAATTACAGAAATGAAGAAGAGATCGGTAGGTGCCAGGGACATAGACTGGAGGGGGTGTGGCATGGATGTGGCTGATAGGGTAACACAGGAGTTCCTTTGTGCCAATGGTTAGTTTTGTAGCTATTACTTTTGTGCAGGTACTGGAACTTGAACCCAGAACCTTGTGTTCTCCATTGGCTTTTCCACTCCAGGAGGACACTCTACCACTTGAGTCATGCTTCCACTTCCAGCTTTTTGATGGACAAACTAGTATACGCAGATCTCAGCCTCCTGAGTAGCTTGGGTTACAGGCATTGGACCATCTTGCAATATGGGAAACTGTACCTGTGCTACAGTTGTACAGATCTATGTATACACAAGTGAATACATGTAAGAGATGATGGTACTGAATGAAGTCTGCAGTCTATTTAGCAGTAGCAAATGAAAAAGACATTAAATCTATTTATGAGGGAGCTCTAGGAAACTGATGATTTCATAGCAGTCCGGCCAACTCTCCACACAGATTGGGTATCAAATTTTACCAGGAGTCTTAGCAACCATCCTCTAAGCAGTTCTATTGCCTTCACTAAAGCACTGGCAAACTCCTTGCTCAGGCTGAACCACTCAGATGCTTTCCATCAAGAATTTGGGATTTAAATCCAGACAGACTGAGAGCGAGCTTTAGAGGCAAAAAAACAGCTAAGGATCTCTTGTAGTCAAAGTCTTCAAAGCAAGCCTGGCTCCCTGCTTACCAATGCCATCTTGCTCACACTTTCAGAGCTCCGGCATCCTGCCAACAGTTCCTTTTATAAAAAATTTCTTAGTTCTGATTAACATGTAATAATTGCACATCTTAATGGGGATCTGTGTCATATTCCAACACATTCATACAGTATGTACTAATCAAATTGGGGTAATTAGCATTTCCCCCTCCTTCTCATGGTTTTTATTTTTGGAGTTTTCCAGATCTGCTCTTGGAGATCTTCATAAAATAAGCTGGTTTGATCTTTGTAGATACCTAGTTTTCCATGCATATTATTTTCACAGATATATGTGTGTCTCATACTTAGTTCCCCCAAATAATTATCTCCAGCAGTATTTTTTAAATTTTAATTAATGAGAATCCTGTTTCTGAGTAATGAAGGTGTCATGTGAACTTCATAATGTCATATAATCTGCTAAAGGATAGTACATGCTCAAATGGTGAAAAAGATCTATAAGATGAAGCTATTTGAAATTTCTGGTATTTGACTATTGTTGACCTACAGCAATTTTACATGGTTGGGATGAATACATCTTAAATTACCCAGTAGGAACAATAAAGAATGTGTACAGACATTCAGTCCATCATACTCAGTTAACCCTCTCAAAAGAGCAATCATTGACACTTACATGCAGAATAATTTGCCAGGAAATTCTAGTGCCACAGAGGAATCACATATAGACTCTTGGCACCAGAGTCTTACTAGGGTAGGTTGTTATAATGTAAAGTAGACGTATGTAGCTAATTACATATTTTGAGAAAGGAAAGGGAGATTTCTTTTTTCAACCTAGAATATGAAAGCTTCCATGAATATGATAGTCTTAGAGTGAGACTTTTAATTTTTGAGCATTTTGGAGAAAGCAAGGATTCCAGAGGAATAGAACAAAGCATGAGCTGAGAGTAAGAGAAAAGAATTGCTAGAAAATTATGGTACACCAGAAGTTAGTCTTGGTTGGTATGTGATGAAAAACCTTAGAACAAAACATTGGATGAGAAACTCATGGAAGCTTGGTAGCAGTAAGGAATTACAAAGGCTTACCAACTAGGGTTGGGTGCAAGGAAACATTAGCACCCAGCCTGAGGAGGTTAAACAGAGTAGGAATGAGGAGTGTCTGGTCTAGAGCAAAGGGTGGGGAAGATGGAGTCAGAGCAGTATCGTGGACCTTTGAGATCTAGCCAAGCTGATCGCCTGCAGGGCCAATTCTCTCTGTTAGCTAAGAAGGAAGGAAGATTGGTGCGATTGCCTTTATTCTACGAGAGCCTCACTGAGGTGGAAATGAAAAGGATTTGTCGCCATCAGAAAGCAATGCATCAGGTGGGACTTGTATTAAGCAAAGAAAAATATAAAATTTGGATTTATGGAATCTTACTTCTACCTAATGAGTGTTCCTCTCACTTCCTGAGTTTACTCTTGGCTGTTTGGAATCAAGGACTTGCTAGATTTCTCTCTCTTTTTTTTTTTAAATTATGTAGCCTCCCTTTTACTTTCCTTTGCCTCTTTCCCCTTCTCTCTCCCTCTCCTCTCTCCTCCTCCTCTCTCTGTCTGTCTCCTGAACATAACAGACTAAATGTGAGATGATGAAATTACAAAGTAGTACCCAATGTGGGGCTTCTTTGAACAGATCCATCTCAGCTCAGAGTCCTCACCTTTGCCATTCTTCGGCATACAGGATTCAGCCATGAACAAGCCTTGGCGACCGTCCTCAAACTGCCTCTCACAGCCCAGGGTGGAGGCAGGCCCAAGAGACAATACAGCGCAAATGGGAAATGCTTGCTGCAGGGCAAAGTCAGTGAACCAAGAGAGTGCAGGGAATCAGGGAAGCTTTCCAGAGGGGCTGGTGGTGGAGCTCAGGCTGTTGTGAGGGTTAACAGAGCGCTGACCAAACCAGAGACAGTTATTACCTAAGATAGCTTCCAACAGCACGCATCATTGAGCACCTGCTCCTGTGATTTGTCCTACTTTGCTTCTTGTTTTCTTTTTAAACCAGTTGCTTCTTTCACAGTGAGTAAAAAAGCAGAGTCCTGGCTTGTTACCCCAGTTCCTAGTCATGTACAGTTTGGTGGTCCAGGGCATTTTCTTGCTTTCTTTGGAGCCACTTTGGGAGAGAGGGAACACCTGCCGTGGACCTCCCCCTCTAGGCAATTTCCTTTTTCAAGAACTTGAGTCAGAAGCAGAGCTCACATCTCACCAAGGAATGTAAAATATGTGTTTCCTGCCTTCTTCTGCAGCCGTGGTGGAGGCCAGTGACCTCCACTTTCCCAATCATGTGCCTACTGGTTGAGTCTGGCCTAGAAGGAAGCAAAGGCTATAAGTGAGCCCCCTAGAGGTGGACACTGCCATGTAAAGGGTTATGGTTTTTCAAGGTCAAGTTATTGAGTCCAGTGTCCACAAGGATGGTAAGGTTTCCATCTGCCCCTTTCTGTTGTCTGATGTTGGGTTTTTGCTTCTGGATGTTGGGTCTCCAGCCCTTCTGCTATCTTTTGTTTTTGTCAATTGTGAGGCCTGAACTCTGGGCCTGGGTGCTGTCCCTCAGTTCTTCAGCTCAAGGCTAGCGCTCTACCATTTGAGCCACAGCACCACTTCCAGCTTTTTTCTGCTTATGTGGTGCTGAGGAATTGAATCCAGGACCTCATGCATTCAAGGGAAGTGCTCTACCACTGAGCCACCCTAGATTCATCTCTTTCCTGCTGAATTACTCCCATGTCAGTTGCTTATGGCTAACTGCTTTTTTTTTTTTTTTTGTGGGTGGGAGATCAGTTGTGGGGCTCAAACTCAGGGCCTGAGAGCTGTCTGTGAGTTTTTTTGCTCAAGGCTAGCCCTCTACCTCTTTGAGCCACAGCACCAATTCTGGTTTTCTGGAGGTTAATTGGAAATAAGGGTTCCAAAGACTTTTCTACCCAGGCTGACTTGGAACTGTACTCCTCAGGTCTCAGCCTCCTGAGTCACTAGGATTACAGCTGTGAGCTCCCAGGGCCCAGTTTGCTAACCACTTTGAATCAAGTCTTCTACCTCTGTGAGCTGTTGCTCTAGAATTGGTGTTCATGTTGGCTAGCTCAGTGTTGAGTGCTGAACTGGTGTTCCCTGAGTAAATGACAGCATGGGATTCCACTCATCGTGCATTTCAGGGCCTCACTTAGTGATCTGAGAGACACCCGCATGGAGGTTAGCAGGAGCCAACTCAGCAAGAAGGAGCGAGGCTGTCCCACCGCCCTGTCATTTTATTCATGCTTTGACACATTTGTCAGCACAAGAGCACTGTCCGCCTGCATAGTACTCCTCGTCAGGGACAAGTGGATGAGCCAGAAGGCCTGTTTTATGTCCCTAAGGAGCTATAGTCTAATTAGGAAGAAGAGCCTCACACTGTGTAAGCATTTAATCCTAGGTAATGTTGAAGGGCTTAGGGAAGAGGAAAATTCTGACTCAAAGGAAGGAGTGGGGTCTTTATGTCTTTTATAAGATCAGCTCAGAGCAAAACTGCATTAGAAATAGAAAAGGGGGTGTGTATGTCTGGGTTCTCTAGAGACAGAATCAATAAGGTCTATTTATAGACAAACAGACATGCAGACCAGAGACAATTTATTAGGGGGAATTTCTCATGCAATTATGGCAGTGGAGAAGTCCCACAAAAGGCCATCTGCAAGCCAGAGACCCTGGGGAGAGGCTCATGTGGCTCAGCTCAAGTCTGAAAGCCTCAGAGCCCAAGAAATATAATGGGGTGATGTCCTGGAGTTGCACTATCTGAGAGACTGAACTTCTGATATCCAAGGGCAGGAAGAATGTACCCCAGCTCCAGGAGAGAGAGGTCAATTTCCTTTTCCTGTGTTTTTGTTGTATTGGGGTGCCTGATTGATTGGAGGTATCCATTCTCCCCTTAGTCCTTTGGATTCACAGGCCAGTCTCCTCAGGAAACACCCTCACAGACATACTTAGTAATACTGTGTTACAATTCCTCATAGATTCCTTCACCAACTCAAGTGGATACCTAAAACTAGCTATAAAGTGGGCTTTAGAGAAAGCAAAGACTGCTATGTCTGGGGCCTGGCTAGTCTCAGGCAGAAGGGCCAGTCTTCCAGGCTGGCTCTTTAGAGACCTGGCTCAGCTGAACTCTTAAGAGCAGTGCTCAGGAAAAGCTCAGGATGTCCTTGTGAGGAGCACCTGGGGCTCCAGGCAGAGTGGGATCTGGCAATGCTGTGACTGAGTGAAGAGCTGATATCTCCTCGCTTCCACCCCACCCCACCTCACCAGGGCATAGCAGTCTTTCAATGTCATGTTCCCCTCTGTTCATCCCACTTCCTCAGACTCAGAATATCAAGCTTGATGTTCTGAGCCACACGGCCTGGCATCCACCCTGATTATGACTTTCTAACATGAGACCTCAGATAAGAGATCTGACATCTCCATGCCTCAGTTTCTTATCTTTACAATGAGAGTAAAAATGGTCCCGGATTAAAAAAGCAACTGTAAGATTTACAGGTAGAAATACATAATGTTCGGAGAAGCATCGATTACTGATGTAAAAATGACTTCACGAAGGATTGTTGGCTCTTTCTCCAGGTATGATGGAATCTCGCAGGCTTCTGTCCATGTCTGTTTAGTGTCCTTCCAGTGTAAATTATATTGGGCAGATCTAGATCCTTCATGAATGGAAAAGCAGACTGGGGATTGGTGGTTCACAGCTGTGATCCTAGCTATTTGGGAGGCTGACAATAGATGGATTATGGTTTAGGCCAGTCCAGACAGAAAAGTCGGTGAGACTACTCTTCGACCCAGAGCTGGGCACACTGGCACATGCTTATAATCATAGTTATGTGGAAGGCTGAGGTCAGATGGATCACAGTTCCAGGACAACCTGGGTGGAAAACTCTGAGACTTCATCTCAGTGGAAGAAACTGGGGATAGAGTCCCATATCTGTCATCTCAGACAAGATGGAAAGCCTAACATCTACTTTTGCCCTAGGCTAAAAGTAGATATGATTTTGTCCACTAGGAACTTACATTACTGTTAAAAGACCAGATAAAAACCAATGACATGCTGGGCACGAGTGGCTCATGCCTGTAACCCTAGCTACTCAAGAGACTGAGACCTGAGGATCGTGGTTCAAAGCCAGCCCAGGCAGGAAAATCCATGAGACTCTTATTTCCATAATCTACCCCCAAAAAGCCAGAAGTGGTGCTATGGCTCAAGTGGTGGAGTGTTTCCCTTGAGTAAACTCAAGGACAGCACCCAGACTCAGAGTTCAAACCCCAGGACCAGCAAAAAAACAAAACCAAAACCACAAAACCACCCCAAGGATATGCCAAATAACAGTGGGAATTTAGAGGAGGAGAGTAGGAATGAGGCTAGAGGAGTCCAGCGGAGCTTCTGTCACTGCACAGATGGGACTTTACAAATGGGTACATTATGTGGTGAAGAGATCATTTCAGCAGGAGTGCAGGTGCTAAGCTAAGGAAGAGCACAATCTATCCATGGAAATAACCAACTTTGCCTCCCAAGGTGGTCTCAAGTCTAAGGAAGATGCAACCATTCTATTCTTCTATAGGCCTTCCTTGGAGTTTGGGAGGTAGACTAGAAGGCTGGATCTGTAGGACAGCAAAGAACTCATCAGTGAGATTATAAACAGTACAAAGGCCACATTCAACATAATTATTGTAACCACATATGGTGCCCATGGTGCCACTCACTCGTGGGCAGTTCAAAGCCACGCTTCAAGGCTAGCCTGGGCTACACAGAGAGCTCAAGGTCAACCTGAGCTGTCCTTATTAAATAGTTATCTCTTATACTCTTCACAGGGACACTCAAGGCGATTTTCTGTAACTAATTCACCTACAAATCAAAACACCAAAGGGGTAAAGCTATATATTGAAGGTGTGTTACCCAAATCCAGCTGTATTACCTGCCACAACTATACTCTGCCCACCACACCCCCACTTCAACTAGTGATTCTGATTTCACTTGCTTCAGGAACAAGAGAAGGCAGTGGAACTTCCTACTCCACACAGATGGTGAAGGTGCCATACAAGAGACCTTGAACCAGTGTATCCAACACCACCTCCCACATATATTTTTCCCTACCCAACAGAATGAAGGGAAACTGAGGGATCAAAGTAAATGACAACAAACCCTTTCTGACTATGATAGTAAATCATCCCCTTGCCCCATCCACCTCAATACTCGTGTTTGAACTCAGAGCCTTGTACTTACTTGTCTTACTTGCTCTACCACTTGAGCCACACATCCATCTTTACTTTTTGCTGTTCATTCTGGAGACAGTTTCACAGGCTGGCTTCCAGTTATGATCTTCTGAATCTCAGCCTCCTGAGTAACTAGTATTACAGGTGTGGGCCACTGGTACCAGACTGATGGTTAATCATGATTGTCAATGTGATTGGATGGAGAAGCACTTGGGAGATGAATTCATCAGGAGTGTGGTGTGTTTAAAGGCTGGTCTAGAGAGGATTAACTAAGAGGGGAATACCTGTCCTCAACCTAGGTCTTACTATCTCTTTCTCTCCTGCCTCTCCGTCTCTGTCCTGACTGCCATGAGGAGAAGTGCTCTACCATGATGGATGGAAGATGCTCAAACTGTTAGCCGAAATAAATCCTTCCTTCTTTCAGTTGCATCTCATGGGTATTTATCAGCAGCAGAAAGGCTGATTGATAGCCTAATGGAGCTATACAAGGAATGATCACAGAAGATGATAGCAAGCAAAGCTTTTTTTGCGCTCAATCTGCCATGTCCTAGCCGTGACTGAGGTGTTCCTAAAAACTTGGACCAAAGGAGCTACAGAATCTACCTTTAGCTGTAGCATTCTGAAATAAAAATGTAAAAACCGTTGGTGTTAGTGAAAACATGCACTGTCTCTCTTTTCTCTGTACTTTGTCCCATTAGCTGACATCCCTTCTGTCTAGGGAAGGGGTAAGAGGCAATTCCCTGGTGTTTGCTCCTTAGCCTTCTGCTGTCCTGTGTCATTGGTCTGCCTGGCTTGTCTGGATATGACCAGGAGATTCAAAATTACAATTGTATTTCTCCGGGGTGGGTTGAAGAAAATGGGCCTGACTTTTACTCTCAGGTTCAGGCAAGCTAGGGAATAGTTGGTTATTATTAGTGTCAGGATCTTTAGGAGAGGAGCTGGGGGCTTGGCAGAATTTCCTCACTGCTTGGAGCCCCCTGGGGGCCCGGGGCACTGCCTGCCCGATTCCCAGAGTGCAGGCACAGATGGCCCCCATCAGCCCTAAAGAAGGGGGAGGGCGAGTCACTCCAGTGAATCTCAGGAGGGATCTGTAGAGGCCTGGCCCAGCTGGCCATCTCCTGCCTGAAAGTGTTTAGTGAAGGAGGAGGAAGAGGAGGAGGGAGAAACACCAGATGGGCTATAGACTTTGAGCCTCAAGGTGTAAATTCGGTCCCAGTCTCAGTCATATTGGGCAGGGGAGGAAAGACACCTCTTTATTAGGCTGGGTTTGTTTGGCAATTAACCTCAGGGACTTGGAAAGCATGGAGATTAGCAGCCTGCTCTTTGTGGGGGTGGGGAAGAGGCCCTGGAAGCAGGCTAGCCTGGGATCTGTGGACAGCAGGACCCCTAGCAGGCCCAGCGCTGGCTGTCTGTCCTGGGGCTGTGTTGGTGAGGGGGTGAATGGGAAAAGATGTCCTGGAGGGGGAGTGGATGAAGTCAGCACTTCCCCAGATGCGGGGTGTACTGGTCCAAGGCTTCGGGGAGCAGTGTGCTGCCAACAGTCCACAGGAAGCTGCTCAGGCTTCGTGGGCCAGGATGTCCCTGGCAGTCTGTCTTCTCCTGGGGCGGCTTCTGGAAGCCTTTGCCTGCTCAGCAGCCATTCCCACCCCCAAAGCACACGTGAGACAGGAAGTGGGGGGGAACAGGCCTGTCGCCAGCACACGTCATTTCATGCCGGTGTGGAGCCTCGCTCTCCAAAGTTGGGAGCTCGATAGCTCGGCTTGTGGGGGGCCAAGGGCAGGGCCTCCTGAGACGGAGGCTGGGGAGGGAGGCCGCAGGGGTAGAGGGCGAGCACACCCGTGTCCATTATCCCAGCCACTGGCATAGCAGTCTCAGTCAATCTGCTTGAATCTCACCCAACCTCGGTTTCTTGGAAAAGATGGCAGGAATCAGGCCCATGACTTTGGGGTGCACTTGAAGATGACGGGGGTTAACACAGGACATGAGCTGTGTCACTGTCAGGAACTGAAGAGCATTGCTCTTGCTGTTGGAGAGATTGTGTGTGTGCGTAGTAGGACCTGAACTCAGAGGCTTGTACTTTTAGCTTTAGTGTTGTTCAACATTGGTGCTCTACCATTTGAACAGCTACACCTTCACGTCTGGCTTTTTGCTGGTTCATTGGAGATAAGAGCCTCATGGACTTTTCTGCCCAAGCGGGCTTCAAAGCTGGATCCTCAGATCTGAGCGTCCTGAGTAGCTAGGATTACAGGAGCGAGCCACCAGCACCAGTACCTGGCAGGTTGATTGGTTTTGAGAGAGAAAATTCGGTCATAACTTCAGGTCCCTACAGGCTCCCCAGGCTGGGTGAGCGGCTGGGCCCCCAAAGGCTGTGCTAGAACTCCAAGCAAGGGAAGAGATCCGCTCAGCTTCCCCGGTACCACTTCTCTCTGGGCTAGTGGTAGAGAGCTACGGGGATGGAAATCAGCAGACTCATTTCCAAGGAATTCCCAGGTGAATTATTTCAAGGGTATTTTTTTTTCTAATTCTTGGGCACAGGAAATGTTTTAGAGAGTGAATAAACAATGTTTCTCCCCAGAGACTATTTTTCACATATGCATAGAGACTGTTGTGATTACTACAGTATGAACTAATTTAAAAGTATCTGGGAGTTCATGGTGGCGTTTTGGGTGTTAGTTTTGTTTTCTTTTTTTAACATACAGACTATTTGGCGATGATGGTTGGAGATTTATTAACTCTAAAAGATGAGAGAGGGGCCATTATTGGAAGAGAGGGACTATTTGTAGTGGCGGGACATAATGCGTTTGCTTGTTTTTGTCTTCTGGGGGGAGGGGTTGTTTTGTCTTTGACACAGGGTTTCATTGGGTAGCTCTCGCTGGCTTGGAAATCGATATTCTCCTGTATCACCCTCCCCAGAGGTGCGATTACAGGTATGTGCTACTATACCTGTGTGACAGGAGACACTTGAGTGGAGGGAGCTGTGAGGCAAGGGAAGGAGTTGGGAGGGTGGGAGATGAAGCTGGCTGGTGGGCTTTGGGGAGAGATTGGAAGAACGTGGGTCCTGGTTCATTCCCAGCTGGCTTCATATCCCAACGCAGCCCTTGTGCTGGTGCTGGGTAGTGGACATACCTTCAGAGCCATTCGACTTTTGTAGAGTTCATAGGGATCAAATAAAACACTGTTTCAAGGCCAGGGCAAAGCCTTGAAAATGTTGGTTGGGTGATGAAAAGCTAGCCTGTTCTTGCTAATGGAATATTTTCCTCCTTGTATTTCTCGAGTCCACTTCTCCAAGAAGCAGCTCTAAACTTAGAAGGTTTAATTAAGATGAAAAACAGCCTACTATTTTTGTTGTTCTCTCAGAAGCAGGGAACAGGGTGGGGA
Organism: Dipodomys ordii; assembly: GCF_000151885.1. Lineage (NCBI taxonomy): Eukaryota > Metazoa > Chordata > Mammalia > Rodentia > Heteromyidae > Dipodomys > Dipodomys ordii. The sequence goes on along the minus strand of NW_012267220.1, from coordinate 725,487 downwards.
GGGCTGGGGGGGTTGCCGATGCTTTAGCTTCTCCTTCCTAGAAGGAGGACATGGAGAGTCAGCAGCAGGTTTTCTGGCGATATCATGGTTGTTTGGTGGATGGTTCAGTGGTTGAAGTAGACATCTCCAGCAGTTGATGTTGAAGGCTGGATCATCCAAGTGTCTGTTCCTGCCAGGGGTGGAGTAGGTGCCCAGTATGTGGCTGTGTGAATGAATGAATGAATGAAAGGATAAGACCTGTCTTGTCCACGTCCTCTTATTCCTTGGATAACAGCTGCTAGGGTTTCTGTGTGCGTGTGTGTGTGTGTGTGTGTGTGTGTGTGTGTGTGTGTGTGAGATTGGGGATTGAACTCAGGGCCTCACACTCCTAATGGGCTTTTTTGCTCAAGATGGGTGCTGTATCACTTGAGCCACATTTCCACTTCTGGCTTTTTGTTGGTTAATTGAAGGTGAGAATCTCTTGGATTTGTCTTCCCAGGCTGGTTTAGAACTGGGATCCTCAGATCTCAGCCTCCTGAGATCACCTGGGCAACCGCCTGTGTCTGGCTCCTTGGGGGAAGTCTGAGGAGGCTTTCTTCAGCCTGTGTGGTCAGCCAGGCCACTGCTGAGAGGCCGTGGGTCATCCCCAGTCTCTCAGCGAGACCCAGGGCGTGCATGCAGGGTGATGTGGGGAACACTGCTGCCCGCTGCATGGTGCAGTCCTAGAACACGGATCTCAGCCCTGTTCTCAGTGAGAGGGACACCTTTGACCCAGAGCTAGGCAATCGGAGCCACAGAGGAGCTGCCCAAACCCCACGCCTCTCCCTTCTGTGGAGTTTTATTTTTGAAAGGAGTAAAAGGATGGATGTTTGTAAAAACCAATTCACCTTGCTGAGTCTCAGGAGTTAATAACCAAGCTTAGACATCTTGGGGCTATTTGCATTTTAATAGAATATGCTTAGAGCCATTACAGCTCAAAAGAGGGAAGAGCTAGTCTCCAGTCTACAAGCAGCTCTTCGTTTTGGGGAAAGTCATTTCTGTCTCATAGTCTGCTCAGTTTCCTCGACCTGAAAATTAAACAAACAAACAAACAAATAAAACTTGAACTAGAGAGCAGATAAAACCAGCCAATATAGAAGATTGTGGATTATACCATCTATTACTACTACTATTTGTACTGAGTCTTAAAGTTGGGGCTTTGTGCTCTTACTTGACTGACATTTTTGCTCAACGTTGGTGCTCTACCACTTAAGCCATAGCTCCACTCCCAGATTTTTGCTAGTTCATTAGAGATGAGTCTCATGGACTTTCCTATCCAGACTGGCTTCACACCCAATTTCCTCAGATATCAGTAACCAGTGATTGACCCCATGTGTAATTTGTGACAGTCTTCTTTCTGTGAAATGGCCCATCAATGCCACCATTTCACAGATGGGAAAACTGAGGTGCTGAAAGGTAAGTAGGTCATTCTTAAGGTCAAACTCCACTAAGATGCTGAAGCAGAACAGAAAGCCAGCCACTGTAGTGGCCTCATGTATTCAGGACACACCTTCCAGCTTCTCTCTCTCATCTGCCTACAGATAAACAGTTCACTGTGGTCCAAGAGAGCTTGGAGTGGCTGAGGGTGGAGGAGGAGGACGCCCGGAGCCCAAACAGGCCTCCCTGCCTTCCCAACTCTGTGCTTTCCTTCCTCTCCACCCCCCAGCTACACCAGCTTGACTCTGTGCTGCCTTTGACCCTCTCTCAAGCATCAGGTGACATCTGTGCCCACATTCACATCTGTGCATTTGACAGCAAAGAGTGTCTCATTTACAGGGGACAGTGGGCTCTTGAAGACAAAGGTTTTTCTTCAAAATCCTCTCAGTAAAAAACTGGAGGGTAAACCCTGTGAGATGGAAGTGATTGGATGCACGTTCCTCAGGGCTGGGGACAGGTGTGGGAGATGTGTCTGCCATGCACAACAATGTGTGGTTGAGAATTGAGTCAAGGGAGAGGAGGAAGAGATTTGCAAAAGAGCAAGACAAGCCGGGTGCTCGTGGCTCATGACTGTATTCTTAGCTATTCAGGAGGCTGAGGGATGAGGATCATGGTTTGAAGCCAGCTCAGGTAGGAAATTTTGTGAGACTCATATCTTCAATTAACTACCAAATGAGTTAAAAGTGGAGCTGTGGAGCTGTGGCTCAAGTGGTAGAACTAAAAGAGTTTCAGGGAGAGTGCTCAGGCCCTGAGTTCAAGCCCCAGGACTGGCTTGAGAGAGAAGAGAGAAAGAGAGAGTGAGAGAGAGAGAGAGAGAGACAGACAGACAGACAGACAGACAGACAGACACAGACACAGAGAGAGAAAGACAGAGAGACAGAGACAGAGAGACACACAGACAGAGACAGAGAGACAGAGAGAGAGAGGAGAAAGGAGAGAGAGATGAGTTCCTAGATCAGAGGTCCATAGGCCCATGTTTTGGGAAGCTCTCCAGAGAGTTCAGGAGCAGCTGCTAATGACAGACACAAAGGAACTTTGGTCCGGATAGATTGGGCAGTGTGGTAGGAACGAAAAGGAAGAGCATGAAGGCTCCTCCTCCATACGGACCTCTTCAGACCAGAGCTCCAGCTGTCACAGACCCCTCCAGGGTACCACGCACTGCCCCAAGTTGTAATCACGCCGCTCAGTACAGCTAGGCAGTTACGGGGCTTGACTTACACGGCCACAGAAGGCACAGCTGAGACAGTCACTTCCAGCCACAGCGGGAGGCTGGCTGGGGGAGGGGCCTGCACTTCTGTCCTTTCCGTTGCGCCCTGGGCAGCTGGTTGGCGGTGGAAAGGGCAGTGGGCATGGAAGAGAAGGACTTTTCTTAGGAGAGCCATATCCAATCCCTAGGGACACCTGTGGTCCTGTGGTCTTTAGTCCACTTTCAAAGAGGGGTGGGAAGGGCTGGAGAGGCAGGTGCTCTGAATACAGGCTTCCATCCCGCCTCCACCTTCTCAGCTACCTATCTACAGACAAATTACCTCTCATCTCTTTGCTATTCCTCTCAGCAGGCCCGAAGCTGTGAGCCTCGTCTCTCCCGTAAATCAGATGCCACTCATCTCGCTTCCTTGAGCACATTTATTAAGGTGTAATTGACATAGGATAAACCACGCATTTAAAGTCTATTCTGTGATTTGTTTTGACATGGCTCACACCTGTGAAGCCACTGCTCCAATGAGGAGGTGAGCATGCCCTCACTCAGTAGCTTTCAGACCACGCCCCTCTCCCCGTTCCTCTTCCCCTCACCTCTGCTACAGGCACCCCCAGCCCTACTTTCTACCACCCGATGGTATGTGGGAATAGAACCAAACGGTTCGCTTCTTTCATTCAATATAGTATGTTGATAATTCAAGTATTTTGGGTTTAGAAAATAATAAACCATTTTAAATGAAAAAAAACCTATCTGTTGAGAAATTATTTTTCTTATCCTCTTTCTATCAATATGTTTTTCCCCTATAAATATGTTATATGTATATGTGTGTGTGTGTCTGTCTACCTGTCTGTCTGTCTGTCTGTCTGTCTGTCTGTCTCTATCTATCTATCTATCTATCTATCTATCTATCTATCTATCTATCTATCTATCTATCTGTCTGTCTGTCTATCTCCCATTGGCTATTTCTCTGGTGATCTTTTAGTAATATACCCCTTGTCTTAGTTGGCTCAGGCTACTTTAACCACCATGGATTAGGTGGTTTAAATTGTTGTTCACAGCTCTAGAAATTGAGGGCCAAAACTGAGGTACCCACAGATTTGATTTAAGCTCTCTTCCTGGTCATCATATCTATAAATCTGTATCTTCTTGCTGTGTTATTACATGGGATGGGGAGAAGGGGGGGAGGGAGATAGAAGGAAGGAGGGGGAGAGAGAAAGAGAGAGAGCATGCACAGTTTGGTCTCTTCTTCTTCCTCTTGTTCCTTTCCCTCCCCCTTTCACGAATCGCATCATGACAGCCTCACCGTCATGATTTCATCTATATCTAATCACATCTTTAAGTCTACCTCTAAGCACCATCATATCTGGTTTAACACATGAATTTTAGGGGACCCCAAAATTCAGTTGATAACACCTCATTATCTCCATCCTCAATTAATCCTTATCTACTGAGGGCTTATGCTCATTAGTCATGGTTCTAATTCATATGTATTAACCCATTTGGATAATTCCATGGTAACCAACATGCGCTATTATTGTTCACATTTGATAGCTGACTGACATTAAGGCTCAGAAGGTTTAGGGAATTTGTTCCAAGTCACAAAGCTGGTGAGCTTTCATGCTTTTTCCTCCTAGGGTTGTGTCTTTGTGTGTGTGTGTGTGTGTGTGTGTGCGCGCGCACACACGTACACACACACACACACAAGTACTGGGGCTTGAAGTCAGGGCTCCCAGTCTTGCTGAGCTTTTTCACTCAAGGCTGGTGCTCTACCACTTGAATCACGGCTCCACTTTCATCTTTTTGGCCGGTTACTTGGAGATAAAAGTCTCTCAAGATTGAATCTGGATCCTTAGATTTCAGCCTCCTGAGGAGCCAGGATTAGAGGTGTGGGCAGTTCTCACACAGCTGGTCTGCTTTCTTGACTTCTGTATCATTCTGCCTCCTGGCTACAATCCCACATGCCTGAACACACTGGGAAACTGAGTCCCTCAGTACTCATACCTGTACAAAGAGGAGAGACAGCACAGCTTCTCAGGTGCAAGCCCAGACACTCAGCCAGAGGAGGTGCTGCAGGCTGATGAACTCTGTCCTTTGCGATGCTATTCCTGCCAAACTATATGGACTGAGACCTTGGGTCCCTCCTGTCCTGCTCTTCTCTTACCTGGGCCATCTGCCATAGTTAGGCACTTAGGTGGGTGGTTAGATATGCTGTCATTGTAGAAGCAAACCGGGGGAGGTGAGGAGAGTGGCTCCAAGGTGGAGAAGGTAGGTCTTTCTGCATCCTCTAAAAAGGAATAAAGAGCGGCAGGTGAAATCCTTGGTTCACGTCTGCCTCTCCCGGTTCCTGAATTCCACGAACAGCAGAGATATAAAAAGGAAGGCAGTCCATAGCCATGCTGGGAAGAGCAGCTGGCCTTCGGTGTGCCCAGACACGGTCGCGGATTTCTGAGAGACAGGAAGTAGATGGGAACATATGGACGGATAAACTGGGGAGGAACAAGCTACAGCTCAGACAGAACGTGTTCAGGAAAGTGTTGCAGAAGATGTGGGAACAGATCGCCCCTAATACTGCTGGAAGAATAGTCGTACTGGGTACACAATGATGGTGACAGTGATGAGAAATAGGAGAAATGACATCTTTCCCCACTTTCAGTTTCTGGGGACTTATATCCTGGTGACACGGTGATGTCTTCCTTGGGGCATGTTAGCTGCCTTGTGTACCTGCGGTCTGGGATTGATGGGGCCCGCACACAGGCCTAGAGAGGCCAAGACATGTCTTTGCTCACATGCTAATATCATGGGTTCCCTGAGCATTGTACAGGAGCCTAGGGGACACAGCTCCAGAATGGGGGGTCTGATTTGTTGAGATTTACAAACATTTCCATGATTGAGGAGTATTGCTTTTGGTTGGAGTTTCACGATGACTTTCCCAGTTTCCCATGGCTGGGTAGTTGGTGGTTGCTGGTTGATGAGGAGTCGATGGGTCTTCTCAATTCTTTGCCATTATCTTTGTGACCCTGTGACTGAGTCTGGGCTGTATGGAATGTTTCTGTGTATTTCATCTTGCTGGACTCTCACAGGAGTCCAGGCGGAAGGACCAAACAGTCATCCAGGTTTACAAAGTAAGGTCATGGTGGAGCCAATGTAGACCCACAGGTCTCGAGGCTTTGGTGCTTTCTAAGAGTCTTTACAACAAAAATGACCTATTTGTTCTCTTAAAGAGAACAGCAGCTGGATGGCTCATACTTATCATTCTAGCTATTCAGGAGACTGAGATCAGGGTTTGAAGCCAGCCTGGGCAGGCAAATCCTTGAGATTCTATTTCCACTTAATCAGAAAAAGCTGGACTGGAGGCATGGCTCAAGTGGTAGAGTAACAAGCATGGGTAAAAGAGCTAAGGACATTGCCCAGGCCCTGAGTTCAAGCCCCAGTACCTACCTATCCACCTACCTACCTACCTACGTACACACACACACACACACACACACACACACACACACACATATCTGGTAACCAGGGTGTGACCTCAAAAGAAAATTTCAGATTCCAAACCCCTCACTAGGGCCTGTCTCAAATGCCAGCTACCATCACAAAGGGAGTGGCAGTGGCTAAGGAAATTCTAGTTTGTTTCCCAATTCCTTAATGCATCCCCAGGCATTTTCTTTCTCTGGACACCCAGGAAGAGATGACCTTCCTCTTCTTCTGTCTTCTGTCACTGAGAGTCAGTGTGTCTGATGGAGGCCTTCCCTTGGCTTTAATTAATATCATTGGGTAATCCTTAATTACTGCCTGCCTGTCCCCCAGCATGTAGCAAGTGGTGAGCCAGTGCGGCCAGGATCTAGCCAGCAGCTCTCAAAGATTCCCTGTTTGTATGGACAGCCTGCCCGCCCTCCCCTCCTCTCGGCCTCTCTCCTTGTCTCAGAGCTGCTTTGGATCAGAGCTATTTGCCTTACATCTGCACTCTGACCCTCTGAGGATGCTGAGGTCGTCCATCTGTGGTCAGAGACCATAGCAGCCGGCTAAAACGGGTGTAATTGTGCGTTCCTTGCCTCGATCCGTGGGTATATCCAAAGATTGGGCCTTGGGAGGTTTCTAGCAAATTGGCTAGCAGCTGGCTTCTAGAAAGACAACTGTCTTTTGTGGTTAGTCTATTCCGGCCTAGGTGGACATTTTTAAAGTTCTACTGAGCCTTAAATTACTCCTAGGCATTTGAGAGGAATGAGTAAGAGATTGTTCACAGCGACATTTTCACAGTAAATTTAAGGAATCTTGGTGCTGGAGGACGGGTGTAATTTCTGGATTCCAACGGACTTCCACTTGTTTAGAAGATTAAAAAAGTTAATACAGAGCTGGGCACTGGTGGCTCACGCTTATAGCTGTTTAGGAGGCTGAGAGCTGAGGATCCCAGTTTGGAGAGAATCATGAGACTTTTATCTCTAATTAACAAGCAAAAAGCTGGAACTGACAATTCTTTCAAGTCCTTTCCTTTGATGAAAAAAAAAAAACAAGAGATCTCTGTCTACATGGAAAAGGAGGTGCTGTTTCTGGAGAGCCTAGAAGGGTCCTCTCTTCTTTATGAACTCATGATCTGAAAATGGAAATAGCTCAGTGGTAGAAGACTTGCCAAGTATGTGTAAGGCCCTGGGTTCGATTCCAGTACCAGGTTAGAAAAAAAACAAGACTGATGACTAAAACCATTAATATGAGGCAAGCCATGCAAAGACTGATTTTTAATTCTAACTTTTATGGGTGTTTGAGATAATTTCACCATGTCCTCTAAAGATGAATGATTGTATACACATCCATACACATATTTCTTTTGAAAATGTAACTTTATTGTTATTAAGGTGTGATACCAGAGGGGTAACCATCTCACAAGTCAGGTAAATGAGAATATTTCTTTTTCTGGACAACGTCACCCCTACCTTTGTTTCTCTCTCCTGTCCTTGCCCACAAATTCCATAGGTCATTTTCCGTACAGTGTATACTGAATAGCGCGATTGCATTTGTTCACCTTTCCTTCCTCCCTTTCTGTGCCCCCTTTTTGCTTCCCCTAAATAAAAAACCCAAACACAAAAACAAACACCACCATCAGTACCAACAATAGCAGCAAAAAAACCATGTTTCCATTTCCTGGAATTTGTTTCGATAAACAGTATTTTAAAAGTTCTGAGAAGTTACACCTTTGGGTTCCTCTCCCAAAGGTCTCCTCCTGTAGTCTAACTGTTTGGGTATGAATGCCCAGAGTCCTTGTTATCATGTCAGTTATAGTATAGATCTAGCTTCTACACATGAGAGAAAACGTGTGCTGTTTTAGACTGATTTTTTTTTTAAGGAAAAATCTAGAATGTTTTGTAATATTTGGAGATAGGAACATATCCAACTAATGATAATCACATAAAGTAAATACCCCATTTAATGAATTCTGATCTGTTTCTTGGTAGAGTTAAGAGCCCAGACATTCCCATCATCCACCCACAATGATTTCCTGATTTATAACTCTTTCTTTACTTCCATCTCCAAGCAACCATTGAGCTGCTTTCTGCCCCAGTAGATTGGTTTCTATTTCTTTGGGCTTTATATAAGTGAATCATACAGCCTACTCAGTTATCTGGCTTAATTTCACTCGACATAATGATTTGATTTGTAGAGTTTTCATGGTGCTCTTTGTATTGATAATACATTTCTCTCTCTCTCTCTTTTATTGCTGAGTAGCATTCTGTGGCATGGATATACCACAGTCTGTTTACCCATTTGTCTTTTGATGGGTTTGGGGCAACTTTTGGGAGGTGGGGTTCAGCATTGTTTTTTTTCACATAGTAACCAATACACCCTGTCACACTTGGACTCACAGCCTGTCTGAGCGCCTCTGACCAGGGTGCTGACTTAAGTTCTTCCTCTGGACACTAAAAGGTCACCTCCCAGGTACCAAGAATTCTGGTAGTCAGTCTTTTTATGATTGGAAACACAGCTTCATGGGAGATAGTTAGAATGGAAGGATTCTAGACAGAATGTAGCCAGGAAGGACTAAAAAGGAGCAAGAAATAGCTATGTTTTGGGTGTAGTGAATGATTTTCAAATTGACTTCTAAAACCAGATGTGGAAAATTCAGCCAAAGAAGTTATGTTTTCTGAGTACAAAGCAGTTGTTCCTCAGGCTGATAATAAATATTTAGCAAACAAAACAGAAATCCTAGTGTTACTGTTTTGTTTGGTTTTTGATGCTAAGTACGAGGGCTTGAACTCAGGGCCTGGGCACTGCCCTTTAGCTTTTTCTCTCCAGGCTGGGTTCTACCACTTGAGCCATAGCTCCACCGTTGGCTTTTTGGTAGTTAATTGGAATTAATTCAGATCTGATCCTCAGATTTCAGCCTCCTAAGTAAATTGGATTACAGACATGAGCTACCAGTACATTGCCTAGAATTTTAAAATCACTTAAAATTTTGGAAACACTAGGTGAAACCCAGTTCAATGAATTTAAGTTTTGCAAGACTTCTCAGAGCCTTTAATATGTCAATGCTCCTATAAATTCCAAGGATGGGAGGGTCAGATTGTTTTTTTTTCTTTTCTTGTTTTTCATTTTGTTGTTGTTGTTTTTTTCATAGTTGTGGGGCTTGAATTCAGGGCCTGGGCTTTGTCCATGAGCTTTTTGTTCCGGGCTAATGCTCTACTGCTTCAAGCACAGTTCCACTTCTAGCTTTGTGATAGTTAATTGGAAATAAGAGTCTCATGGACTTTCCTACTCTGGCTGGCTTCCAACCAGGATCCTCAGATCTCAGCCTCCTGAGTAGTTAGGATTACAGGCATGAACCACCAGTGCCCAACTCTTTTCTTGTTTTAAAAATGTCTTTAAGGGCTGGGAAGGTGGCTCAGTGGTAGAGCGCTTGCCTTGCATGCCTGAGGCCCTGGGTTTGATTCCTCAGCACCACATAAGCAAAAGGAAAAACCTGGAAGTGGTGCTGTGGCTCAAGTGGTAGAGCACTAGCCTTGAGCTGAAGAGCTGAGGGACAGTGCCCAGGCCCAGACTTCAGGTCCCACGACCAGACCCCCCCCCAAAAAAAATGTCTTTAAATAATAGATCAAGGGGGAGGAGTTTGATTTAACATGCACAATGCACCTTAAGCAGAGTCATTGCTTCCTCCTCCTCCTCCTCTTCCTCCTCCTCCTCCTCCTCCTTCTCCTTCTCACATTTTTTCCCCAATAGGTATCCTGGTCCCAAAGGAACCCTATAAACCATGGATATATGGCTGTGTCATTACATTAAGGCAGTGCATACATGTCACCTTCCCTTCCTTAGTTCTTTGTCCCCAACATGACCCCTGAATGTTTATATTATTTTCTCTCCTTGTTGGGTTCTTTCCTTGGCGTGTCTGAATTGCCCTAGCCATTGCTTGGTGTGTCCTTCTGCACTCCTGGGGTGTGCAGTGGGGCTGTGGGGTCACTCCTCTGAGGATGGAGGACCCACCCGTGCCTCAGTTAGGCCATACCCAACAGGTGCAACCCCCATGCTGAGAACCTGGTCCATAAAGCACCGCATTGGGCTTTACAAACCTTCCACTGGAATCCAAACTCCATAAATGAGCAATTCCTTTGCATAATGAATGGATGGGGTTGTCTTGTGCACTTTTATGTTGTTCCAAGTCTGTGGTTTTACTGAATTTCTACCTCAAAGATATGTAATTAGAACCTCCACAATCTGCTCTCCTGGGCCTCCCCACCCGGCTGTGGAATCCACAACGGTCTTACAGGCTGGTTTCTGACGGGAGCAAACACACATGGCGTCGGGCGTGCATGCCTGCGTAAGTGCACACGCACACGTCTGTCTGTCCATCCATCTCCTGTGGGGAGACAGACAAGGCTGTCATCTCCAAGGAAGTGGTGTGTGTGTGGGGGGGGCAAGGGGGTTGGAATCTGAGTACCACGTGTCTCCCTTTTGGGGACCTCTGCCTTCTTAACCCCTGTAGGGCGTTCAGTGGGCACACAGGGCCACTGTCCCCCACTCAGGCCGGGCTTTTCTACCACCTTGGCCTTGGCTCATGCTCACCTTGCTAGAAGGGCCCTCCCTTCCTTTCTGGTCCCACATGTCTTTCTCTAAGGCCCAGCTCAAACTCCTTATGTTCCATGAAATGTCTCTTCTGTCTTCCTTTAGTTTTTCTTAAGTTTTCTTAAGGCTACTACCATTTTGAGCTACAGCGCCACTTCTGGTTTTCTGGTGGTTAATTGGAGATAAGAGTTTCATGGACTTTCCTGCTTGGGCTGGCTTTGAACCACGATCCTCAGATCTCAGCCTCTTGAGTAGCTAGGATTACAGGAGGGAGCTACCGGTGTCTGGCAATCTTTGTTTTCTTGTTCTTGTTTGATAGTAAGTTGGTGCCATGTGACTTAGCATTTATGTTATTTGTTGATGATTTATGCTGACTTCTTTGGATTGGAGGGCCATGCCTTACATTTCCTTGTAGAAGTGCCCAGGGCATAAAATAATATATGGCAACTTCTAGAGCCTGGAAATGGGATGTATTTCATGAGGCTTCTGACAGGGGCTGCCAACTTCTGTAGCTGTTTTTATTGGAGTTATGTAACATCTCCATTTTCTAGAAGAAGAGCGCTGGGGATGAAGCAGATGTACGTTCGTGTCCACTGGGAATGTGTAGCGATTTGATAAGTCAGAAGACATGCCTAATCCCTACGTTCCCAGCCCACGTACCAAATATGCTATCAGAAAGTTTAGAGCAGCTAAACCACTTTGCTCCTGTGTCTGGCAAGAGAAGAAGTCAGGCAAGATACAAGCCTAAGAAAAAGTGATAGGGAAGTTTATCAAGAGAGACATATGAAAAGGAGAGCATGTGGCATAGATATGCCCCGGGGTAGACAGGCAGTTCACCTCATTTCTGCCATCTTGGCTGTCTTCCTTGTTGTACAATTAGCCTTCGATTACATAGTGACAATTGGATGGCTTTCGGATTGGTGAGTTTTCTTTCTCTTTCCTGTGAGGATTGTGGCACCAGAGATTGACTGTCCTATCCTTACTTCCTCGTTCTCTCCTGGTCTCCATTTTGTTGTCAGGCACAGACAGGTAGGTTCTGGTTTATCAGCCTATCTTGCCATCGCAGCAACTTCTATAGATTGCAATTTCTTGATTGGCTGTTTTTCTTCTAACCTGTATCCAGCCCCTCATTTGAAGCCAGCCTGCCCAGTTTTTATGCCCCGAGACCCAGGTGTGCTAAATGTGTTCCCCTGAGCAACACTCTTCCTTTCTTGGCCTTGGCTTTTCTCTGGAGGAAAGAGAGTGTTCGGGCTGCAAAGGCATGATGACAAGGTGGAGTGTGTAGGCCCTGAGTTCGAGCCCCACTACTGGTACAAAAATAACCCCTTCCTCCCAACCCAAACAACCACCACCAACAACAACCTGAGAAGGGGTTAGCTCCTCGAACCGTTCTCAGCTTGTGAATTCCATCACAAGAAGATCCTGTCAGTTGTGGCCAGGAGGATGAACATCATGGGTCAAGGAAGAAGGCAGGCTCAGAAAGATGAGTCCAGTGTGAACTCGCTCACATGTGGAATCTGACAGAGCTGGGTGCAGGACATTGCTCACCACAAGGGTGTGTATGTGTGTGTGCATGTGTGTGTGTGTGGGGGGGTGATAGAGGCTGGATGAAGGCGACCAAGTCCTAGCCAGATAGGAGGAGTATCCGGTCTGGTGTGCTTATGCAGAAGTGACTATAGTTCATAATATTATATTGTGTGATTCTAAAGCGCCAGGGGAAAGCATTTTGGATCTTCCTCATAGAGAGGCATGATGCATGTTTGAGAAGATGGATGACCTATAGATCCTGAGTTGATTAGTACACGATGTAGAAATGTATTGAAATATCACACTGTGCCGCCTAAAGAGGTTCATTTGTTACCTGTCAGTAAGAAGACAAGTTACACCTGGTTTCACCTTGTGCCTCGAGAGCCTCCTTCTGGGTGTCCTGTCCCGGAGTCCCTTCCTTGGCAGGGCTGGGCGGCACGGGCAGGTTGCTCTGAGCTGTCCTGGCTGCTCCTTGACGGATGGCTTCTCTGGAGCCCTCCAGCCCCCACTCCAGCCTGTGTCTCCTCTTTCTTTCAGAACAGCAGGATGGCTCCCACAATCCTCTCTGCCACCGGGATGCCTATGGCTCACAGGAGGCCTCCGGCTCTTTAGCCACAGGCAAAACCTGGCCCAGAAGGTTTTCTCCTTCCCTTTGAGGTCTGGGACCACCTGCTGCATCTCCAAAAGCCCCAAGCCTCTCACTTACCTTAGGGCCCAGAGTCACCAAGACCCAGAATTCTAATCATTCAGATCCCAAACACTTGGTATTTCCTTCCTTCCTTCCTTCTTTCCTTCCCCCTCCTCCCTCTCATTTCTCCCTCTTTTCCCCTCTCTTCCCCTTTCTCTCTTTTCTCTTTTCCCTCCCTCCCTCTATTCCTTCCTTCCTTCCTTCTCTTGCTTGTTTGCTTTCTCCATTTCTGGCGTTTTGGTGGTTAACTGGAGATGAGAGTCTCATGGATTTGTCTTCCTTAAATCTCAGACTGCTGAGTAGCTAGGATTATAGGCATCAGCTACCAAGATTTTTCTCTTGGTCTTTCTGTAGCTTGCACTTCCTCTTTGCATAAAAGCTCAAGGAATCTCATCTTCCAAAACATGTCAAAGGGAGAAGAGAGAATAAGGTCAAACATGTTTCTCCCAGAGACTGTCAAACACTGTATGGCATGGGTGACAAACTTAGACTAAAGTTCCTTGCTTTCTGGGGATTTACAGTATGCTGAAGAGCTCAAATCCCTTCACAGATAATAAGAATATAGTGAAGAATAAGGTTGCCTTGGGCTATTTTCTCCTGCTGTAACAAAATACCCGAGACTAGGTAATTTATAAAGAAGAGAGGTTTATTTGGCCCAGCTCTGGGTGAAGGCCTCATGCTGCATCAGAGCGTCATGTGACGTGATAGAACAAGCCTGCCAGCTCAGTTCTCTCTTCCCTTTCTTAGCAAAACTCCTAACAGTAGTGGGCATGATGCTCCTGTCTGCTGTCCTTGCTACTTTGGAGGCACAGATCTGAAGAATCAAGTGTAAAGGCCAGTCTAGGCAAAAAGTTAGCAAGACACCATCTTGACAAACCAGCCAGGTAGGTCAGTGCATGCTTTATATCTCAACTCTAAAGGAAACACAGATAGGAAGATTAAGGTCTGAAGCTGACCCTAGGCAAAAAGTAGCAGATTGTATATGAAAAATAAGTAAAGATAAAGGTCTGGAGATGTGGCTCAAGTTGTAGAGGGCTGCCTAGGAGGTGTGAGGCATGGTTTCAATCTCAACTATCCCCGAAGAAAACACTACTGATGTTCTTGAGTCCTCACCCTCCTGACTCCCTCCAGTCCTAATTACTCCCCAACCCACCTTCAAATACCAGTGCCATGTGACTTTGGGGGTTACAAAAGTCCTAACATAAGAACTTTGGGAAACACAGTTAAATCACAGTAAAGGGTTTATGCTGTCTCACCAAATATTCCTTACTTTATTATCTCTTTGACTCATAGTTCTCAGGTTCCATTGTTCAATCCATCCAAGCGTCCATCCATCCGTCCATCCGTCCATCCATCCATCCATCCATCCGTCCGTCCGTCCATCCATCTGTCCATTTATCCATCCATCTAGGCAGCCAGCTATTCATCTATCCATCCATCCATCCATCCATCCATCCATCCATCCATCCATCCATCCGTCCATCTATCCATTTATCCATCCATCTAGGCAGCCAGCTATTCATCTATCCATCCATCCATCCATCCATCCATCCATCCATCCATCCATCCATCCATCCATCCATCCATGCAGCCATCCATCCATTGTTCCATCCATCCAGTCACACAATCATTTATGAGTACAAGCTACTAGTCTAAAGCCTGGAAGGAAAAGAGCTGATCAAGTGGTAGAAAGCAGTAAAATGTAGTACAAGAAAGAGCCATGGCTTAAAGGAGAAGAAAGGCTGCAAGCTTGCGCATGCATATCATCCCATGCACCTGAGTCTTGCGGTATAGTCTTAGTATTGTTGCTCACATCACTGCCTGGTCCAACGTAAGAGCTCAGCAAATGTCGAATGAAGGGAGGAAGGAAAGAAGCAAGGACTATTTTAAGTCTGTTTCTTTCTTTCCTACTGTGGGAAGGGGGCATAAAGGGTAGTGGCTGGGTTGATCCTTCCTTTGTGTCTCTTCCTACTCACAACTGTATAGAAGGGGCCAAACTGCCCGTCTGAGTCCAAATTCTAGCCAGCGAGTACAGGGCCAAGTTCTGCTGTGCTTTTCAGAGATATTACACAGCAGCCACTGCATATTAATTATCAATTAAATATGAATCATCTGTGGGATGCTTCAGGCTCCTCAGGGATTGTAGCTTTGCTGCCTAGAAAAATAGCATTTTCCTAACAGCAAGTGTAGTGCCCACAGCAGAAGTTGCTTTTCTTTTTTCTTTCTTTCCTCCCCTCACCTATGTGGGCCACAGGGTACAGTTTCAAAAAAAAAATTCAAAGCTACTGGATGAGATTATATTAATGAGTATTCAAGGAGGAGATGTTGCATCAGGGAGATTTTCCCCCTCCCCCCCAATGGCTTTTGGGAGCCCCCTGCTGTTAAAGAACCTAGAATTTGCACAAGAAAACTCTGGTACCTGGTCTGTACTGCCTCCTGGTGGCGTGATCAGTTTTGACATCCAAGAATGCTCATTCCCTGGGCCAAGCTCAGCATTAACAGCAACACTGAAGAAACAAGAGAGCACCAGCCTAGGAGAGAAAACTCACGGAGGAATTAGGAGGTCCCAGATACTGGGGAGACAGACACAATAAGAAGAGGGTGCCAATCCCACCCCCCTCCTCATCCGGGGAGTCTGTTTCTTGGCCTTCTGATTTTTCCTCTAGAGAATTACCTTTTTCTGGAGATTCCCTTCATTCATTCATTCATTCATTCAAGTACCTTTGGCTTCCAGACAACATATTGGAGGTGACAAGCTTGTCCTCAGGGAATTCTCACACACTTGAAGCCAGCCCCTGGCCTTGGAAACACACAATTTACATTCTCCTGTCAAATGTCACTAATGATGGCCTGTAAATAAATGGATCCCTGGTCAAGCCACCTGTGCTCATCTTCTTTGCGGAAATTAGAGTTTATTTAAGAGGGAATTGCAGAAAGAGAGCCACCTCAAAGATGAAAAGGAATGTAGCACCAATGGGTGAATTTCAGGTGTGGAAGGGCAGGAGACTTAGGTGCAATAGGAAAATTCTTGTAATCCCCTAAAATAGCTCTCCCAAGCCATTTTCTAATCTACCGACAGTGTCTGGGTGGTGATCTAAGAGCAGTGGACTGGAAGACAGAGGTGATGGACTTTGTCCTTTGAAGGAAGGAAAGAAATCCCAAGTAGAATTGTGCTCAGCTGACGTCTGTCCTCAGGGGTTGTACTCTTGTGAGAGGAGAGAGAGGTTCTGTGCACAGCATGGGTGAGGTACAGGTGCAAGGGGCAGGGTTCTGAGTAGTGGGTCTCTTTACAGCTGGAAGGGTGGGATAGAGGAGGACTTCAGGAGAAAACAAGTATGACCCCTCCTCTTGGGGAAGGTGATCTTGCTGCAGGAGCAAGCTTGGGGATAGAGCGGCGTCATCTGGACAGCCTGATCAGTGCTCCTGTTTGAAAAGTGTTGTTTTTCTGTTTGTACCAGTACTGGGCTTCAACTTGGGGCCTGGTGTTCTCACTTAGCTTTTTCTGTTCAACCTACACCTCCACTTCTGGGATTTGTGCTGGTTGATGGGAGATAAGAATCTCGTGGACATTCCTGTCCAGGCTGGGTTTGAGCAGCGTTCCTCAGACATCAACCTCTTGAATAGCTAGTATCACAGGTGTGAGCTCCCAGTGTTCTCATTTGACCTCTAAGGTGCCATTGGTCTACTCAGACTGCCCCTCAGTGGGCCTCCCCCCTTGTGGGTGGGGGTCACCTCTTCAAGGTCGCTGATCTATGAAAGCCCTGAGTATAAGAATTCTGCACTCAGTGGCATGTCAGCTCTACAGCAAGCTTCTCCAAAGCTGTCTTCCTCCTTCTCCAGATATCTGCCCCTCTGCTCCCTCCTGTTCATGGCTGCCACAGTTAACTCGTGTGTGTGTGTGTGTGTGTGTGTGTGTGTGGTGTGTGTGTGTGAAGAAGCGGAGGCTTTAATTCAGTCCGCTTGTCTCGAAGCTGTGTTGGGAGCTGGGGTGCTGTTGTTCGGTTGTATACCTTGTAGACTCTTTGGAAATTTGCAAAGGTGGGGCACCTGACACACTGGCTGGGGGTTGTGTTTGGGTTTTTTTTCCTCCCCTAGGGCTTCTGTTCAAGGTTACAGAAGGAATGACTCACAGGAGCCAGCTCCATGTCAAAAGAGAGACTTGTTTACATCAAGGGCTCTTTCAGGGACCTCGTGGGAGAAGCCACAAAGCACATTTGTTTGTTTGTTGTTGGCTTTGTTTTTGCTAAAAGATCGTTCCTTGTAGTCCAGGTGGGCCGTGAATTCACAATCCTCCCAAGTGCTTAGATTACAGATGTTATACCATGCCTAGATAGAGAAGTTTTGTTTTTTGTTTTCCGCTTGCAAAATGTTCCCTTCTCTTGACCACCTAGCTGAGTACACATGTTGGATGCCCCTGTGTTGTGTGCCTCTAGGGGGCAGGCTAGGCACAGATCTTTCTGTGCTGCATATTCTAGGGTGTGAAGGTTAAGTCAGGGCTGGGCCACACAAGCCTTGTTTCTCTCAGTGGAGACAGGAGTCTCACATGGATCTGTGAACTTAAGTCATGTGTGCAGCTCTGCATTGGTGTAGATAAAGGCAGACAGATCCAGCAGACAGGGCATTTGTGTGTGAGGGCCTGCTGAGGAACATCAAGGCCAGCACACACGATTTGGCTTCCAATAGGCATTGCTAGGTCTTCAATCACCAGATGTCAACAGCTGTTTGTTGGCCTCCCTCTTTTCCCTCCCTCCTTCCCTTCTTTCCTCCCTCTCCCTTCCTCTCTCTTTCCCTTATTTCTTTCCTTCCATCTTTATCGCTAGGTTTTGATTGGAAGAATCCCTCCTTCCCTTCAACATGCAGCCCCAACATATCAGCTTGGGAGTTATTTTTGTCTCTATCTGAGCAGCCTCAGTTGGACTCCTTTCTGTCCTGATGCTACCCTGTGGAGCTGCCACCTGCATACGCGGCCCTCCCCTTGGAAGTCAGGGGCCCTGCATAGGCATCTTTGTGCCCTTAGCTGCAAGGATCATACCCGAGCACTTGAGAAGCTTTAGTCACTGCCTGCTGGGGTGCTGACAGGTGTGACTGTGTGTCAGCACACGAATGGCAGCCTTGGGGTGAAGGACAGGGCAGGCGAGGAGCCCCTGGGTGAGAGGGAGCATGGTGTCCCCCGCTCTTTGTCAGTTGGCCGCATCCATCAGGGCAGACCTACTGCAGTCCTCGTGCATTACAAGAGGAGAATTCAGGCAAGACATGAGCTGTCGTGAAAGTGATGGGAAAGTTTACTAGAAAAGCAAGGCGGCAGAGAAAGGAGGTGATTACAGGGCGTAATGCCACAGGAAGATGGTACTTCAGTACTTCAGTTCCTCTTCAGCCATCTTCTGGGTCCAGCCATGAGCATTAGGGTTAAATAGAGCCAAGGAAGAGGGGCGGGGGACAAGAGTCTGGGTTACAGGCTGGCTGCTCATTATCTCAGTTCTGGTACTCCTGGGTTTAGGAGAAGCTGTTAAGGGATGTATCATTTGAGGGGAGCCCTCTGGCTCCAGGGGGTAGCCTGAAGGCTATGGGTAATTAGGGTAATTGCCCTCACTAGGGGGAGGGGCTTGCCTGTGAGGCTCTGTGAGTCCTCAGCTGGTCTCAGGCTCTTGTCATAAAGATGTTATTCATTAGTCCTGTCTTTCCTGGAACCTAAAGTATTGCAAAGTGACAAAACATGGAGGCAAGGATGCCAGGCTTCTCTCCTGCTTCCAGCTAATTCACAGCAGCAAAAACAGTTTAAAACCCTGTTACAAATATGGTTTCAGTAGACAGAAAGTAGCTTGTCTTTATGGTGGTAACAGCACCAGTCTGTGGGATTTGAGGATTTAATGATACTGCCTGTGAGGAATTCCTATCCTCAGGTACAGCTCTGAGGCTCAGGTTACCTCTGAGTCTGGCAGCGGTATTATTATTATTAATTAGTGCCTATACTGGGGCTTGAACTCATGGCTTGGCATTCTTCTTGGCTTTTTCTGCCACTTGAGCCACCCTCCCACTTCCAATTTTTGCTGGTTAATTGGAGAGAAGAGACTCCTGGACCTTTCTACTGGAGTTGGTGGCTTTGAACTGCAGTCTTCAGATCTCCACCTTGTGAGTGGCTAGGATTAAAGATGTGAGCCACCACAGTGGGGCTAAGAAGTTTAATTATAGTCCTTTCTCTTAGAAACCTTGTGATCCCCTCTTCAATTTGACATTTCCTTTGCATTTCTCCCTGGTTCATGGCTAGCTGCTACATCAGAACTTATTTCTGTGGGGAGCAGGAGATCTCTGAGCATCTTGATCCAGCTAGGCCTGGGTCATTCATTTCTCCTCTACCCCACAGATGACTATTACACACACACACACACACACACACACACACACACACACACACACACACACACACACACACACACACACTTCAGCACAGGACTTTGTTTTTGGTTGGTTGCTGCTGTTTCTAGAGAAGGCAGAGGATGCCCGGCTGGCTGTAAGGCCACAGGTTTCCACCAGAGGGCGCTGCTGCCATTCTCTGGCTGTCAGACCCACCTTCAGACTTCAGAGCTCACTCACCTTTCTTGTCTTTGGCCCACAGCTTTAGGGGCCTGAGGATGAGGGGTGTGTGTGTGTGTGTGTGTGTGTGTGTGTGTGTGTGTGTGTGTGTGTGGTGTGTGCGCGCTCAATCTTGCGGATTTGTGATTTTTTTTTTTTAAAGGAAGCATCCAGTTTCTAGTAGTGTCTTGAATGTGAAAGGAAGTAGTACTTATTCTATTTCCCATTGAGCCTCTCTGCCAACTTCCTGTGCAGGGGCTCCAGTCTCTGACCACTAGACAGGATGCTCACAGCTATGACTCCACTGGTGACAGCTGACTAAGCCCTGAGAAGAAGCACCTCCCTTCCCTTCCCCTTTCCTCCAGTCCCTTCCCCTTCCCTCCCCTCCCCTTCCCTTTCCTTTCCAATTCTCAGGTCTGGATTCTATCTGCAGAAGCAGAAAACAGCCCCTTCGTACAGGACCCAAGCCTCCTGCAACCAGACGGCGGTGCCTCTCCAAGCTCCAGGAGATGTGGCTCTGCTGGCTGGGAGGCTTGCTGGTTGTCACTGCCCACCCTCCCATCCCTTCCTCTGCCCTGTCCCCTCTGGCCAGGTCTGCCAGCCCAGCCTTGGCCTTCCCAGAGTGTGTAGATTCTCATGATTCTCTCTGGTCCCCTGGCTCACATCCCCACCTCCACCCCAGACCACCCTAGTTCAAGGCACAAATCCCACACCCAGGACCAGTACTTTCCCCAGACACACCTGTGATGGATCTCCCTTGCGTTGCTGAATCTAGTTGCTGAATCTAAATGACTGCTGGCCTTTTAGGTTGTTTCATATTCTGCTCCTGCTTTCATAGTCAGTCAACTGTATCTCAGTCCAGTCCTCTAATTCGTCAGTACAGTGGCCTAGTCATCTCTATGTTTGCCCCAAGTCTCCTGCTCCTGAGGAAGAAAAACCTCAGCACGGAAATAAAAAAGAAACCCCAAACAAAACGGATAACAAGCTGGGCTCAATGACACACACCTGTAGGCCCAGCACTCCAGGAGGTGAGGCTGAGGTAAGGTAAGTCCATCCTGCACTCCTACAGCAAACCACTGTGTCAAAGACCCAACCTCAACAGTGAGCCCACATGAGAATGTATTGGGTTGTTTTTTAAAAAGAATTATGTATGGCTTTTGTAAGGGTGGTATACAGAGAGGTCACAGTCATATATGTTGAAGAGCACATTTCTTTTTGGACAATGTCACCCCTTCCCTTGTTCCCTCTCTCAGTTTTTCTCTCCTGCCCCTACCAGTGATACAGGTCCTTTTATACAATAGTGTCCAGAGAGCATCACTGCTGCACTGGTTCACTCTTTGTCCCACTGTTTCTGTGTCTCCTCCCTTGCCCTCCCAAAGACAGATAAACTAACAAACAAGACAGAAGGAAATGAAAAGCCCCCCTCCCCCAAACAACAGCGAAGAACACCAAACCCTCTTGCTTCCCTTTCCCGAAGTTGTTTCCATAAGAATTATTTTATAGGGTCAGCTGCACATAACTACGGTGCCTATGTGATCTTCTCCTAAGAATGCATATCAGGTTGTTTTCATGCTCTGATGCTAGAGTCTTCACTCATGTTTGCTTCTTTTTTCTTTTATCTTTTTGTTGTTGTTGGTCATAGGGCTTGAACTCTGGGCCTGGGCGCTGTCCCTGAGCTCTTCAATTCAAGGTGAGTGCTCTACCTCTTGAGCCACAGAGCCACTTCTGTTGGTTTATTGGAGATAAGAGTCTCTTGGACTTTTCCTGCCCAGGCTGGCTTTGAACCTCGATTCTCAGATCTCAGCCTCCTGAGTAGCTAGGATGACAGGCGTGAGCCAGGGGTGCCTGGCTTCATGTTTGCTTCTTGATCCCAGAGCCCCCCCAGCTTTTGAGTCAGACTGGAAAGCTCGCCTCTTAGGCACTTCCACATTGCCATTCGCTCTCTCCCTCTTGGTCCCCACTCCTTTGAGCTAAAGTCACCCAGGCTGGACGCAAACCCATGAACTCCAGTCACCTGCCGCCGCAGCCTTTGGAGCACTGTGGATGACAGGTGTGCGCTCCCCCTCCTGCTTTTACATGACATCTTTCCTTATGTAACAAAACCAAACCAAACCTTTTTTTTGAGACGGAGTCTCTTTATATAGCTCAGACCAGCCCCCAACTTTTAATTCCACCCCTAAGTTTGGGGGTGGCATCTGCTTTGATGATCAAGGGCAGTGGGCATGTCTCACATTGCTCTTGATGTTTGCGGGGCTGTTTCACGCTCATTTATCTGTGTGTTCAGGAATTGTCCATCAGTGGTTATGATTATGTTTCAGGAGCTGGGCTCATTCATTAGTCTGGATGTCAACCATGAGTCTCTCATCTCACAACCAAGCCATGGCACAGACTGAGAGATGCTTCCAGAAGGTGTCCTGTGCCCAGCCACTGTGCTGCTCCTCTGGCCATATCTTCTACATCTTGCCTGAACTTCTACAATGGCCTTTAACCTTGTCTTCTGCCTCTGTTCATGCTCCGTGTGAATCGTTCTCTGTAGAGACAGTGATTTTTTCCCATGTGTTTTCTTACTCTTTGTGCAAACACTGGGCTTTAAGCTTAGGACCTTATGCTCTCATTTGGCTTTTTTTCCTCAAGGCTGGCACTCTACCACTTGAGCCATACCTTCACTATCCAGCATTTTACTGGCTAATTGGCAATGAGAGTCTCACAGACTTTTCTGCCCAGGCTGGTTTTGAACTGGGATCTTCAGATCTCAGCCTCCTGAGTAGCTAAGATGATGATCATGGGCCATCCGTGCCCAGCTTTCTCCAGTGATTTCTAAAGGGAGAAAGTCAGACCATCTGGCCTCATCCACTAGGTGCGGACCCTACAGCGCTCTCCTGCTGCACAGAATCGAGTAGCACAGGAGTTCACCTCCAGGTTGCGCTGAGGCTGTATGCCATCGGCTGTTGTTCTGGCCCTGTTCTCTGTGTGTCCCCAGGCTTATTCTAGCTTCCGGCCTTTGCACATCCGGCTTCCTCCTGGGACACTTCCCAGCATCCAGGCCGCTCCTGGCCCCTCGTTTGCATTTGGCTCACGAGCCATCTGTGTGCAAAGGCTGGCATGGGTGGTGTTCTCCGAGGTTCTAGGGTCAGCCACTTTCGCTGTGCTTGCCTTTATTCCCTGCAGAGGACTTGTTTATTCTGTTTTATGGCTCTCAGCCTAATCTCTTTGGAGATGACAGACCCAGGAAAGCTGGGTCTTGTCTGTTTTCCTTGCTGCTCTATTTGCCTGTGCCTAGACCAGCACCTGCCTGGCCCCCCCAAAATCTCCGTATTTGTCTGAGTCAAGGAAGGAAGGAATGATGAAATGATTGTGTGAATAAATGCATTTGAGACAAACGAGCCTGGTCCCTGTCTTCAAAGAGTTCGTTAGAAGCTGATAAAGGAAAGACACTAATAAATATTTCCAATCCAAGCAAACAGAAGCCATAATAGAGATACGTCTTATAAAAAGAAAAAGAAAAGGAAAAAAAAGCTCTATTTGAACACAGGTGAGGGAATAATTAAATTTGCCTTCTACAAATGAGTCTTATCTCTGTGCTTACATAGTAAGCTCCTTAAGGACAGACTGTATCCTACACTTTTATTATATTCCCTGCTGCAGCGGTTTCTGAAGGCCAGTCTCTGGATAAGCTACAATAGAAGGATCTGGGGAGCTTAAAAAAAACAACAAAACCCACCACCACCAACAATCAAAGGTTTCTGCCTCTGCAAGGCTGCAGCAGAGCTGAGGCTCTGTCTTCCCAGGCTTCCTGGTCTTTCTGAAGTGCTCTGGTGTTGGATGGTCCCAGCATCTTCTGACCCAGAGCTGGGCACGCTGCGAGGGTCCAGAATGGCTGATCGAAGAGAGGTAAATCCCTCTCTGTCTGACTCTGTTCTTTCCCTACCGGCTGCGGCTGAGCCCAGAGTTAACGACCGACCGCGTGTGGCTGCCAGCACAGAGAACAAGAGAGACAGAAGCAATCATTTCTTTTCCCTAGCATGACGGCTTTAGAGCTGCCCATATCTCTTCACAGGGATGATTATTACCCACCTTATGGGTTGTTTGATTTTTTTTTTCCTTTTTTTAACTGCACAGCACACCGGCCTTCTCTCCTTTTAGTCCTACCCTGGCTGAATAGGCTCTCTCCTCAGCCTGGAGGAAGCCACCTCCAGGACCATGTGGTTATCACTGGCCATGGGCCCTGAACTGAAGGCCATGGGGGAATGAGCACGGGTGTGCTGATATAAGGAAAATGGCTCTAGCCCGGACCACCAAACACCACTGGACTGACCTGCAAAGGTGGTGCCCACGTGCAGGCAGCCTGGAGGGCAAGGCAGGCAGAGACCGGCCTCTGGCATGGGAAGGCACTGGTTGGAGGGCGGGGGGGGGGGCGGTGGAGCTTGAGCTACCGTGGGATCTTGTCATCTGAGAATGGCTATGAAGCCAGGGTCTGGCCAGCAAATTGGAATGTTCTCGTAGGAGAGGGGTCAGGGTGGTGGGATTCTTAAGGGCGAAACAAGAGGCCTGTCTAGAAGCTGCATTGGGTAATAAGCACACTGGCTTATTACCCTGCCTGGGCCAGGGCCTGGGGCTGTGTACCGTGTCAAAGGGGATGCTCAATCCTGCATGTGGAGGGACTTTAGAGAACTAGTGCTTAACCATGAGAGAGAGAGACAGAGACAGAGATAGAGACAGAGACAGAGAGACAGAGAGACAGAGAAACAGAGATAGACAGAGAGAAAAAAAAATCACTCAGAACCTACCAAACAGAAGTCCAGGAATTGGTAAACTCAGCTAAGAAATCAAATCTATGCATAATTAGGATCCAAGAGGGGAAGAATTTAATATGAAAACATTGCAAACCTATTCAGTAAAATAATAGCTGAAAACTTCCCCTCTTTTTTTTTTATTTTTTTTAGCCAGTCCTGGGGCTTAAACTCAGGGCCTGGGCACTGTCTCTGAGCTTGCTTTGCTCAAGGCTAGCACTTGAGTCACAGTACCATTTCTGAACTTTTCTGTTTATGTAGTACTAAGGAATTGAACCCGGGGCTTCATGCATGCTAGGCAAGCACTCTATTACTAAACCACCTTCCCAGCCCACTTCCCACTCGTAAGAGAAAAAAATCTCACGTGACTATCAGAGGCATATAGAACCCCCAGTAGCCTGGATTCAGGAAGACACACTTCTAGACACATTATAGTAAAACCTTTAGGCATGAATAGCAAGGATCTAATTTTAACTGTGGCAAAATTCAAGAAGGAGCTATATTACAATGGAAAGAAAATCGGAATCACCTCAGACCTCTAACCCTCTGTCTTAGGTATCTGATGAGGAATTTTTTGGTATGTAATCACAAATGGATTACTCTCCATCACACACACACACACACACACACACACACACACACACACAAATGGGTCATTTAAAAAAATGAGCTGGACACCGATTACTCATGCCTATAATCCTAGTTACCCAGGATGCTAAGAGCTGAGGATTTGGTTCAAAGCCAGTCCAGGCAGGAAAGCCCATGCAACTCTTATTTCCAACTAACTTCTAAAAAACCAGAAGTAGAACTGTGGTTCAAGTGGTAGAGTGTTATCCTTGAACAAAAAAGCTCAAGTACAGAGCCTAGGCCCTAAGGTCAAGTCTCAGTACAGGCATGTACAAGTAAAAGATGCATCTTCTGTGTTCACTGCTATATTGTTGTATATTGGAGATTTTGTTTTATAAGGCTGTCTAATATTCCTCGGGAGAAATGGCAGTTAAACATAACAATGCTTCTTCAGAGGACCTGAAATTCAGTGCTTTTTGGAGTTTGATTCTTGGAACACAAGCCTTTAGAGACCATCAGAGACAAAAAGAAAAGCTGAGAGGCCAAACACACATTACATTTCAGATGTCCTTTTCCAGTAGCCTCTTGGGACTCCTAGAATAATTCAGTAAGAGAACTAGAACAACATGGCTTCTCTCAATGTTCCCCTAACTTGTTCTTTTACATTTCCACCACTAAAATCCTCATCACCATAACCTATTTATGTCCAAATGTCAGTGTGTCCAGGAAGTCTACTCAGGACATTGCTTACAGCTGCATTGTAGGAAGACATTGTGGAACATGGACATGCTCTATGGATGAGGAGCTGGCAGCTCAGACACAGGAAGTTACATGGACAAGAATACAGAGCTAGCAATCGGGGCTGAAAGAAGAGTATTACACACAGCCTGCAGTTTTTCTACTAGAAGAATTTCTGCATATGCTGCATACGCATGAAAGCCATAGAATTTTATACCAAGTTCAAGACAACGGTGCATCATGAAATAATCTCAAACTGACACAGATGGAAAAAGTTTGAAGAATGCATTCATGGTGCTTTGAATAGGGACAGTGGGGTGAGTTGGTTTGTAACTAGATCCACATTCACTGAGCTTTGAGTGTCATTTGTGTAAAGCCTCAGCATCTTGCCTGCAGTTATCCAATGGGAGGAAATCCCACCACAGAGCCTTGTCCTGCTTGACAGAATGTGGACATGCTGCTGGTGTGTGTGTGCTTATTGATGATATTTCAATGTGTGTGTAAAATGTGTAGTGATCATGTTGGTTAAATGATGTATCTACCATCTCAAACATTTATTATTTCACAGTATTGGAAACACAGTCTCTACAGTTTTGCAAGTTTTATACTTAACTGTACTTACCTTCCTGTGCCATAGAACGTTACATGTTATTTCTCCTATTCAAATATATTTGTGTATCCATTAGCCATTTTCTATCCCTCCCTTGCTCTTCCCTTCCAAGCCCTTGGGATCTTTTCTAGCCCTCCCTCTTTCCTTCCTTCCTTCCCTCCCTCCCTCCTTCCCTCTTTCCTTCCCAGCCTGTTGAATGTACTACTTTACTCTTTCTGTCTCTGAGACCAACAATTTTAGTTTCCAGATAGTAGTGAGAACATAGGGACTTTTGTTTTCCTGTGTATGACTTATTTTACTTAAGTTAATATCTTCTAGTCTTATCCATGTTGATTCAAATGACAAAATTTCCTTCTTATTTTTAATAGCTGAATATTCCATTGGGCATATACACTACCTTTTCTGTATTCACCCATCCATTGATAGGCACCTTGGTTGATAGGCACCATGGTTGATTCTGTATCATGTCAGTTATGAGAAGGACTTTAATAAACATGGAGTGCAGGCGTTTCTGGGACATGCTGATTTCCCTTCTTCTGATGCGGACCTGGTAGGGAAAGGGTGAGATTGCACATGAGAAGAGGACAAAGGTAATCCTGCTCAAGGGGACTATTTGTACCGTCCGGATTCTGTTAGAGCTGAAGAAGGAGGAAGTCCTCTAGATGAGGAACTGACCTGCAAACTTCAGCTGACAGCCTCGTTTAAATACCACTCTTCAGGGCATGATTATCTACAGTTCAGAGGAAAGGAAGTCAAGGACACAGATGTGAAGCGATCACCTTGGGATCATCAGTAACTCTGTCTGTGCCTGTGGAGTTGGGTGCACATGATGTAGTTCAGTCTTCTGCCAGCCTTTTCAAGCTATGATATTGGAGAGCTGAGATTTCCCCAGCTATAAGACAAAAATAATAAGATTGAGTGCCTTATTTTGTTTGGATTTATCAAAACAGAAGTTAGCCATGCCTAGCCCCAGACTTGGCATATGTGTTTTTCCTCCTACTGTTTCCAAAAAACAAATATATACATATATATTTAAATATGTTTTTATTATAAAAATACTGTACAGAGGGGTTACAGTTACATGAGCAAGGTAATGAGTACATTTCCTATCAAGCATTGTAGCCTCCCTCTTCTTTTGCTTTTCCCCTACCCTTCCTTCCCTCCCACCTCCACAACTACATCTCCTCCCTACCCTCCATTTTTCAACCGAGTGTCTTGTACATCTCATTGTTACAATGGGTCAACCTGTATCCCTATTTAAGCATTTTGTGTTTGATAACCATTTTTTTTTTATTGTAAAGATACTATACAGAGGGTTACAGTTACATGAGTGAGGTAATGAGTACACTTCCTCTTGAACATTGTTAGCCCCTCCATTGTTTTCCC
>NW_012267220.1:667696-691715 GCF_000151885.1 Dipodomys ordii | reverse complement strand
TATCTGCAACCGGTACCTGGTATCTGCGAGCGGCCCCCTGTGTCTCTGGGGCTCCGGCAGCCCCCGCCCCGCCGGCTGGCCGGCGGCTTGGCGCTCTGCCGCGCGGCCAGTAAAGGTTGGGGGAGGGGTCTTCGCTCTACTCTGTTCTGAAATTCTTTTCTTCTCTTTCTTTTTTTGTTATTTCTCACCTCTGGTTTTTCTCTGAGTGTTCGTCTTTTTGTTGTTGTCGGTCTCTTGGGGAGATTAAGCGTTGGAACTCGAACTCTCTTTTTGGTTGGAGAGAGCTGTGGCGTTTCCCTACTGCCCCGTCGCCATCTTGGTCCCCCCTCCTGATAACCATTTTTTAAAAATTATTTTTATTGAAAAGTACTAAAAAACAGAGGGGTTACAGTTACATAATTCAGGCAAAGAGTTCCTTTTGGACAATATCATCCCTTCCCTTACTGCCTCCCTTCCTACTCACAAGTTGTATCCTTCATTTTCAACATAGTGTCCAGTGAGTTCGATTGCTGCATTTGTTTACCTTTTGTCTCTCCATTTCTGTGCTTTCCCTTATACTCCCAATGATGCATAGACAAAACAGATGAAAAGAAAAGAAAACAAAAACAACAAAAAAGAAAAAGGCTCTTGTTTCCATTTCCTGGCATTCATTTCGATAAATGTTATTTTGTATAATCAGATAATCATGCAAAGAATCTAGAATGGAAGCCATCTATAATTAAAGAACCTAGAATTAAAGAAATTATTTTAAGATGGGCACTGGTGGCTCACGCCTGTAATCCTAGCTACTCAGGAGTCTGAGATCTGAGGATCATGGTTCAAAGCCAGCCTGGGCAGGAAAGTCCATGAGACTCTTATCTCCAAATAATCACCAGAAAACCAAAAGTGCTGTGGCTCAAAGTGGAAGAGCACTAGCCTTGAGCGCAAAAGCTCAGGGACAGCACCCTGAGTTCAAGCCCCGTGACCAACAATATTTAATAGGAATAGAGAATCCTGTAGCATATAATAAATTGTGTACTGAAATATATCTTAAGGTAACTAAAGATCCTAAGACATCTTAGACTCTTCAGGAAATTTTCTTTTTTCATTCTGAAAATTTGATAATACTAGCCCTACCAGAACTTTCTGATCATCTTTAGAGCATGATATATGATTTTTGACCCACCATGCTGGGTCACGCTGATCGCTCCCATTTTTTTATTTCTTCACTTCAGGACTGTCCTGTTCATTGGGCACATCACATGTAGCGATGGATCCTGAAGGATTTCTGTTTGAATGTTGAGTGATCCAGACTAGGAGGTGAGTATCTGCTACATGAAGGACCTTGTATGTTCTGCGCACTCCAGAAAGACATAGAAATACGTGTTGGCTGATTGGATAACAGATCTCCTTTTCTCCTCTATCACTACAGCGGGCTTTTTCATCCTCAAACTCTCTATGCATTACCTGGCCAGATGAGTGCAGCTGATACCCAAGGACAGTGAGGTCAACCCACTCCCGTGCCCCCCTTCCCCCAAACTGCCCACCTACTGTTACTCTTGTAGCTAAGACAATACCTTCCTCCGCATTGGCTATGGTAGTTTTCCCTTGGGGCTTATAGTTTATTCTTAATCCTGCATTGCATGGGTTGGTATCCCATGAGGTTACCTGGCGCTACCTTCTAGGCTGTGGCACTTACTGCCCTCATAATTTTTCATGTCTTTTTTTGTCTGTATTGATAGCTGTGCGATGCTGGGTTGCCATGACAACTGATTGATTAGCATCCAATTCCGGACCAGGAAACACGCAGCCATAAAGAATTACAAATGATGCCTGATTGTCTGCTGCCAATAGCCTGATTGCTGCCATTTTCTGGCAGGTAGCTCAGCCCTAACAGGAAACCTTGTGCTGTGCAATTATTGAGACGTGATTGATGTATCACTATAGTTACAGTCGGTGGTGTTTCCAACTCAGAGATTCTTTTTCTTTTTTCTTTTAATCCTCCCCACTTTCAGATAGAAATGCTTATAACTGTGGATGGATAAAGTACGGCCTGGAGGAGGTGAGAATGGACTGAGCAAGAGCCTGGGTGGATTTTCCGGGGAAGTGAAGGGAGAAGGGATGGGAGCAGAGGAGTCTGGCTTGAGATTGGAGCACAAGGATGACCCTCTGCCTGCCTTACCCCTCAGACTTCGGTGCCTCCCAGCCCACTGAAGCATGGTGAAGAAATCACTTCCCAATGAGGGGTCTAAAGTGCGGGGGTATCTATGAGGGAGGTACACGATGGAAAACAAAGAATCCGAGGGTCACAGGTGGTGTGCTGCTCAGGCCAATTACTGAAGCAGCTCTCCAGGGTTTAAATCATTTGCAATGGCCACAGAGAGAGCACTTGGGCCTGGATGTTGAACAGGGAAAGAGGCCCTGGTGCCAGGTAGAGGAGGACTCAGGAGTGGGCCAGCTTGGAGGGTTCAGCCAGCCCCGGAGGCCTTGGGGACAGAGAGAATGTGTCACTCAATCCAGAAACAGCGGTCTTGTGTTGCTCTACTGGATGCTGCGTATTTCCCAGGCTGAGAGAGAAGGATAAAAAGAAGGGAAATGTTTGGGATTCTTAGCCAGGCTTAGTGCTAAAGAAGTTTATCTCTACCTTGTGAACAGTGCCTGCTAGTGAGAAGACTACTATCTTTGAGTATCTTGTAAGTCATGGTACCTAATCAATGGTGCCCAAGTAATTGCGCTACTGTAATCCTTTGCTGTGGATTAGGATGGGCCTTCCTTCTTCAGGATTTTTTCAGTGGTGAATGCTCCTAGATTCAGGCTCAATGTGAATATGCTCTGGTCCTCACCTTTCAGAGCTTCTGAATTTTTTCTATCATAAAAAAATTGTTTGCACATGTTATTCCCTGGGAGAAGAGACTCAGTCATTAATTCTGAGAAATGAAGACATTGTTACATGAGTGAGTAGAATGTAAAGATGGATACAAGGATAGGGTTGTGACAAGCTACAGGTTGAAATTGGGTACAGTAGGGTGTAATGGAAGAGGGGCCCAGTACTAAAATGGGAACTCCAGAAGATCATTTCTGGTCTCATAAAGAAAGGCTTGAGTCTAGTCTTCAAGGAAAGCTTAGGCTATGGGTCCAGGAAGACAGGATGGAGACCCAGGCAAGCCATTATCTGTGGTGCCTGGCACCTCTAGCCATCACTTTCAGGTATCATGACAAAAGAGAGCTTCCTGTAGACAGGTGACTTTCATCTTGGCTACTAGCTATTACTTGCTCACAGTATGGAGTTACCTATCTGAAGAATACCAGCATCTGTCAGTTGATCCTAATAGCCCAATTTCTTGGTAAAGGAAGAAAAGTAGATTAAGCTCTTTAATTTACTATTTGTCTTACTATACCGGAAGTATAGTAAAAGCAGAAACTCTTCTGCATTTAGTCAGCACCTAGCACACAGGAAGCATTTGCTACATCAGTGCTGAACTGAATAAGCAAATTAGGATTAAAGTGGCTCCTTGTGGCTGTGGGCTAAGAAGAGGAAGAATAAAAGCGAATGTGGGAAATTATTTAGGCAAATGGAAAATATTGACAGGGGAAATGGGATGTGCACAGGAGCAACTTACCTGTGAAAGCTTGGGCAGATTATTTAGGCTTAGCTTTTCTGTATATAAAATGTGTGTGTGTGTGTGTGTGTGTGTGTGGCTGGGGGTGGGGAGTGGGGGGAGAACACAGCTGATTTCGCAAAGTATTTAGAGAGAAAAACCAAGAGAATACATGCAAAGTACACAGCATGTCAGAATAATTGAACGGTGTTAAGTGGTTATTGTTATAATATCTAACTCTTGGTCTAGAAGTTGAGTGTTTTTATATAAACTATCCCCAAAACAAGTAAGTGATCACTTGAAGAGATAACAGAGCTCATGGTGGCTTTCTGAGCAACCATCTTGCAGGGTGATAAGAAGTAGGCAGAAACAGGGTGGCTATTTAGTTACTGCTAATACCTTTAGCTAATGTCACCCTCGCTGTTAGACAGCATCTATAAAGTACCCACAACATGACCCAAATCTAACTATACATCCATTTTTATTTAGGAGATCAACAATATCCACTTTTGGAGGATCATTTGAGGCTATTCAAAAACCATCAGGACTGGTGTCCCTGACTTCAGATTACACAAACAGATAAAAGCTGGTTTCCATGGGAACAAGTTTTGCTTTCTCTTCCAGCCAATTAAAATCCATTCACACTAGCCGGCAAGCTTTACAAATCCTCAAAGAAACAACCATCTCATTAATAAGTGGGCTAAAGAATTAAAAAGAGACTTTGCTGGAGAGGAAATAAGAAAGGCCAATAGACATATGAAAAAATGTTTAACATCTCTAGCCATAAAAGAAATGCAAAGATTCCACCTCATCTCAATTAGAATAACCATTATCAAGAAAACAAATAATAACAGATACTGGAGGGGGGGATGTGGCCAAAAGGGAGCGCTACCACACTGTTGGTGGAAATGAAAACTGGTTCAACCACTCTGGAAAGCAGTATGGGAGTTCCTCAAAAGACTAAATGTAACGCTCCTCTGTGATCCAGCAATCCCACTTCTGGGCATTTATCCAAATGACCATGAACAAGGCCACACTAAAGCTACCAGCACAAGTATGCTCATTGCTGCATTATATAACCATATGCTTATAAGTCTTCTGAGTCAGTTCTCCATTTGGTTCTCCAACCTCAGCCCAGGCACTGGTAACTTAAATACTTGCTACATCAGCCCACTTGTACCAAACAGGTGCACACTTGAGATTGATGTGATAGATTTTGGTCTATTTGACTTATTCACAGGTCACATGAGAAAGAATTGATTCCACAAAGTACTCTAGGCAAAGTGCTGTATCTAACACTCTGCAAGCAATCTTTTTGAGACACTGTAGTGCCTCCATCTATTTTTCTATTGATACAAAGTACCCAAAGCTGGGTTTTTTTTATAAAGGAAAAAGGTTTCTGTAACAAGTGTGGTGGCCCATATCTGCAAGCTGAACACTTTGGAGACTGAGGTGCAAAGATTGCAAGTTTGAGGCTACCTTGGTTCATGGGGAGTTCAAGGCCAACCTGGGTGATTCCTCCTCCCCCTCCCCGACTCTCCTCCAAAGTAAAGAGGTTTATTAATCTCACAGATCTGAAGATTCAAGAACAGGGCTTTGTGAGAGACAGATAGACCACCTAGAGAGAGAGAAAGAGAGAGAAAACAAGCACATTCTCTTCATTTTGTTATTACAGGACTTTGTCTAACAGCATTGTCCTACCCCATGAGACCAGCATCAGATGGAGCACCAATTCCTCTCCAATTCATTCTTTAACCTTCCTCAACATTGCCACAATCAGGAAATGCTTAGCATGAACTTTAAAAAAGAAAACGGGGGGGGGGGCACATTCCAGTTACAGTTCAAAGGTTAGTGAATTTTCTGGGCAAAGACGTGGTGTAGAAAAGAATCACGAGGTGGACATAGAAACCACATTTCCTCCCATATCTGCCAGCAGTCATTTTGATCTGTCCCTTCAGTTTGGCCATACCAAGTTCAGGGCATGCACTCCAACACCGCTTTCCTCACAAACCTGCAGGCTCAGCCCTTTGGGGGCCCTCCTTGGAGAATGCAGTAGAAGAGCATCCTCAGTTCATTGTCTGCCACCTTCTGGCATGGAATCACTTTCCTCTGTTTTGTTCCTGGTCTCAGGAAGGCAGAACCATTTCCAGGCTCTCAGAGTAATGGACACAGGCCCAGCACTGGGATAGGTTGTGCAGATTTTGGAATGAGAGGCTCTTCCCAGCTCAGCCTCACTCAGAAACAAACACCCTCAGAGCAGAGCATCCTGCTGCCTCTCTGTCCCTCACTGTCTGTCCTGCGCTCTTCTCTTCAGCTGTTTTCCTGTGTTGAGATGGTAGCTTCCCAGAGCCAGGCAGCTACCATGGTTGCCTGCTCTCTTCCTGCCCATTGCACTGGTGGATGGCGGGAGGCACCTGGGCTTCTCTGGCAAGCTCTGGGGTCTGCACATGGTGCCTGTGCTCCTTGTTGCCAGGTTCCTGCCACCTGCTGTGCTTGGAGGAGACAGAGAAGTGCGCGAGGGTAGGAAAGCCTTTGCCAGCTGGCAAACTGGCCTGGGGACCTGATGGTGGTTGAGCAACAGCAGTCTTGCAAGCTAGAGCTCCATGGAATGACTTGGTATGGGGAATGGCCAGATCATGGCGCAGAGCAGAGCAGTCCAGATGGAGAAGGAAGCCTGTGAGGTTAACGGACTGAGGTGGGCTTTCTTGAAGGGAAGTGTAGCCTGAGACCCTGTTCATGTCCCCTTCAGCCCTTCAACAGAGGCTCCTGGAAGGAGATGGGCACATTTCCCATCTGCAGAGGTCTCTGTGGTGACTGGTTTGCCCAACTGTCTAGCATTCTAGACTTGCGAAAGGCAAGAATTGCTCTTGGATCCTTTCCGGGCTTTTAGAGATTAGTCACAGCCTTTCTTAACTTCTGTCCCATTGATTGGAAAAGGAATGAACTCGGTGAGAAATGTTGAAGAGTAGAGGGGGCACTGGTGTGTCCCACAGAAGCTAAAAACTTGCTACTGCTGGAAGCCATATTGTTAAATATTTCCTCCATAATTATTTTGAGAAAAGGTTGAAGGCCAAGTGAGCACAAGGCTTCTGTCGCACAGATACAGGTCCGTGGCTGGTGGTTTGCTTAATGCTACCCTTTGGATGGGGGAGAGAGGGTCTCAATGCACAGGGGTCCATTGTAGGAGTTCTGGTCTGGGTTTTCTTTATCTGTTTCTGGTGATGTTTTAACACCTCTTGGATCAGTACCTGACAATTGCTTGGGTGGTCTCTGGCTAGCCCAGTGGTGCAAATGTGTTTATCTTAAAGATGGGGTAAAGTCAAGCGACTGCTGATGTTGTTTTGCTGTGTTTAAAAATGTATCATTCCAACCACTTTAAAAGACCCTTTTACAAGAAAAGTAGCAAATTGCTTTCTCTCATAAGACCCAGAAAATAGGTTTTATTTTTGTGTATTCATAATGCTACCAGTCTCATACATATTTTATACCAGTGTAATCAGTGTGCACATAACATTTTCATTGTGCTCTATTCTCTGCTCACACCATTCAACGTTTCTCTACCCTGTGCTAGTCTCTCTTCCTACTTCTCTTTTCTTTTTAGCAGGATTAAGGTTTAGACTCAGGAACTTGTACTGGCTAGGCAAAAGCTTTACCACTTGAGCCACACACCCAGTCCTTTGATTTACCAATTTACCATCTGCATAGTATTCCATGGAGAAGAGCAAACTGCTTATTTACCTTTTGTTTTTGGTTATTATAAGTAAGCATGTGATGACAATTTTGTATATGGAACTCTTTATTTGCTTAAACTATTTCTGTCTCCCAATTTTATTAAGATATGATTGACAAATAAAATGATATTTATTTAAGCTTTACAATGTACTGGATCAATATCCATGTGAATGTTGAAATGATTACCACAATTAAGCAAATTAACATATCTATCACCTCTTACAGTCATAGTAAGGCACAGAATTAATTTTCTTTTTTCTACAACCAGCATTATCCTGATCCCAGAGCCAGGTAAGGATATCTCAAGCAGAGGATATGATTGGCTAAAATTTCTGATGAATATAGATACAAAAGTCTTCAACATAATACTAGCAAAATACAAGCCAGGCACTGGAAATCCTAGCTACTCAGGAGGTTGAGACTTAGAGGATCACAGTTCAAAGCTAGCAAGGGCAGAAAAGTCCTTGACATTCCATCTTCAATTAACAAATTTAATTAAAAGCTAGGCTGCAGGCATGGCTCGTATAGTAGAAGCCAGCCAAACTAGCAAGCAAAGTGAACATGAGAACATGTTGCTTCTTCTTTTTTTTTTAATACGTTTTTTAATTGTAAAAATACTGTACAGCGGGGTTACAATTACATGAGCAAGGTAATGAGTATATTTCTTATCAAGCATTGTTACCTCCTCCTTTGTTTCTTTTTTAATATATATTTTTTATTGTAATGATACTGTACAAACGGGTTACAGTTACATGAGTAACGTAATGAGTACACTTCCCCGAAGCTGTAGTTTTCAACATAGTGTCTTGTACATCTCATTGTTATAATGGGTCAACTTGTATCCTTATTTCAGCATTTTATTATTTCCCTTCCCCACCCCAAATTAGAAAAATGTATATATAAGATGCAGGGAACCGGAATCAAATACAGTGAAAACAGGGGTTATACCATGGGGGAAGAACATACAAAGAAACAAGAAAATCACACAGTACATTATAAGTACATTAAAAACAACAGCAAAAAAGATGTGTGTCCCTATCTTGGGGTTCATTTCACTTAGCATCATCTTATATGGTCATACGTACATAGCTTTTGACATTTTCTGCTTGTCCTAGACATATACTAGTTATTGCAAAAAGAGAAACCATGGGACCTATGTTTCTTTGGGCCTGGTTTACTTCACTTAGTATGATTTTTTTCCCAAGTCTTTCCATTTCCTGACAAATGGGCTGGTGTCATTCTTTCTTATGGAGGCATAGAATTCCAGTGTGGTGTGTGTGTGTGTGTGTGTGTGTGTGTGTGTGTGTGTGTGTATACATATATACATGTATGTATATATATACATATGTCACATTTTTCTTGATCCATTCATCTACTGTGGGGCATCTGGATTGGTTCCATATCTT
The DNA here is from genome assembly GCF_000151885.1 of Dipodomys ordii. Classification (NCBI taxonomy): domain Eukaryota; kingdom Metazoa; phylum Chordata; class Mammalia; order Rodentia; family Heteromyidae; genus Dipodomys; species Dipodomys ordii. The sequence goes on along the minus strand of NW_012267220.1, from coordinate 682,999 downwards.
CACTAGCCAAACAATGGACAAGGTGTCATATCTACAATATACTTAGAACTAAAAAAATTAAATACCCCAACAACAAATTCTCAAAGCAACTACTGCCCAATTAATAAGTGGGCTAAAGACTTGAAGAGAGACTTCTCTGAAGAGGAAATAAGAATGGCCAATAGACACATGAAGAAATGTTCAACCTCTCTAGCCATAAAAGAAATGTAAATCAAAACAACATTGAGAGTCCACCTCACCCCAGTTAGAATGGCTATAATCAAGAACTCTAACAACAACAGATGCTGGAAGGGATGTGGACAGAAAGGAACCTTATTTCATTGTTGGTGGGAATGTAAACTTGTTCAACCACTTTGGAAAGCAGTATGGAGGTTCCTCAAAAGACTCCACATAGAGTTCCCCTATGACCTAGCAATACCACTTTTGGGCATTTACCCAAACAATCACAAACAAGGCCATACCAAAGCTAATAGCTTTGTTTATGTTTATCGCTGCATTATTCACCATAGCTAAGATAGAGACCCCAAGTTTAAACCCCAATATCACACATAACTCCATCCCTTAAAAAAAGCCACCCCAAAACAGCACACTGAATTCAATAGTACATTAAAACTGGCCCTGTCTTGTCATATCGTTAAAGTTGGGCATGATGGCATAGTTCTATAATCCTAACATTCAGGAGGCTAAGGCAGGATAATTGCAAATTTGGGGCCAGCTGGGGCTATATAGTGAGTTTGAGGTCTGCCTTGGGCTATTTATCAAGGCCTGTCTCAAAAAACAAAACCTCCAGCTCATTAATAAGATTAACCACAAAGAACTCCTGGAATGTACAGAAGCTTCTAGATATGCAAATCAATGCATGCCTTATACCTCACTAACTGACTGAATGATAAAGGTCATGTGATTGTTTCAATAGATTTAAGATAAAAGCATTTGGAAAAATTAATTTCTTTAGGATTAACTTCCAGGAGTGGATCAAAAGCAGTGGTACAATGGAGTTGGCCCACACCTGCTTGTGAAAACCCATTTTGATCTCAATTCTATATTCAGGGAGTTCTTTTACAATCAGTGTGAGTAAGAAGGCATTTTCTCACTGTGAAAACTGACAACAAATGCAACAAATCAGGACCATTTTATTTTATTTTGCTTTTGTTTTTGAGAGTTGGTTTGCCAGTATACCACTGATCAAAGAGCTTCAACTTATTACTCTTGATTTATTTATGGCTGTTTTTTTTTTTTTCAGAGAAGTTGAACCAATGCATTTGTTAGTCAAGTTTTTCACTGTTGTGACAAATACCAGAGAGAAACAATTTAAAGGAAGAACAAAAACCCCTACTTATTTTGTCTCCGGCTTTCAGAGGTCCGCTATAGTAGAAGGTGTGGCTTGGAGAGGTTACTCAGCTCATGAGGGACAGGAAGCAGAAAGGGAGACCTGAAGGAGCCAGAGAGAAGCTACTCTTCAAAGTCACCCTTGCAGTGACTCCCTCCCTCCAGCCAGGCTACTCCTCCTAAAATTTCCACCTACTTTGAAAATGGCACCACTAGCTGGGAAGCAAGCCTCTAACACCTGAGCCAGTGTGTGTATGTGTGTCAGAGGACAGCCTGTGTGTGTGTGTGTGTGTGTGTGTGTGCACATTTCCTATTCAAATAGATGGCTCATGTTTTAACTTGTTGAGGTATAATCATTACCATATTTTTCTAACAACTGCTCAGTTGTGTTTTGTCAAAACCCTCTTTCAGTCAGCTTCCTTCCTGTATTTAAGTCCACAGTATTTTTAGATATTTGAAACCAAAATGACGTTGGTTATGAAGATCCACTTCCATTAAAAGCTTTCCTTTTGATACAAAGCTTATCCTATTCTTCTTGTAGGTGAGGGCTGACCTCAGGGTTTGGGGTGGGAACTGATATGTGCCCTCTTCACTAGCTGCTCTTCTTCTCATCTTCTTTGCTCTCTTTGGGGTTGACTTGGGAGAGATGGAGAGGGGTTCTTCCTTTCAGGGAGAAGCTATTCAAGTAGTCTGCCTTATCATATCTATTGCTGGGTCCTATAGATCATTGACTGACTACTGGTTGAAAATATCTTATTCAAAGGACCCAAATCCAAAATTTACTATGTGTTCACATGGTATCACAATGGTCATTTCCATACCTGACCTTAGAGGTCACAATAGACAGTCAGGTGCATCTGAAACACTGCATGAAATTATTACCAGGCTTTGTATACAAGACATGTAGAAAGCAGAAATGATTTCCATGTCTAGGCTTGGGTCCTATTCCCAAGATGCTCATTATATGAATATATATTCCAGTATCTGAAAAACTTAATCAGAAACACCTCTGGTTTCGAGCATTTCGATCTAACCTGTAGTGCATTTCTGCACTCTTTGTCTCTCTGAGCTTGGCTTACCTCACTTCGCGCGATTTGTTCTAGGTGTATGTAATGCATTTCTGTATGGTCAGTGTCCAGTGATTAATTCTTTCCCTATTGAAACAATCCCAAACTGGACACAATATATGAAATCATTATCAGTACTTTGATCAGTAAGCAACGTGTCACAGCCCATCCCTTAGAGATGGGCAAAACAGGGTATGCCGGATCATTTTCTAGGTCATAGTGCAGGGAAGGAAGGTCCGTCCAGGGAGCGCCTGAGTGGAGGGAGTGCAGGTGGGAGCGTGGAAGACCAGAACAAGCAGGGAGGAGAGCTCAGAGAGGGGACTCTGAAGGGCTGCAGAGAGTGCCCCCTTAAGCCCCAGTGCAGCTCCGAGCAGTATGAACAAGTAAGAAACTAGCTTGGCCAGAAACATCCAAAAGAACTGGAGGAATGCATGATGAAGACAATGAGGGCTGGGAATTATTCTTGTTCACAAAAGCCAGAGTGAAAAACTCTTAATGCATAGGTCCTTGAGTTTGCAGAAAGATTTGAGTTGGTGTTAGGGAGCTGTAGTTTGGATTTGTGTGTGTGTGTGTGTGTGTGTGTGTGTGTGTGTGTGTGAGAGAGAGAGAGAGAGAGAGAGAGAGTATATGTGAGAGAGAGTATGTTGTGGGGTGTGAACTAGGGCCTGAACACTGTCCCTAATCTCTTTTGCTATAGGCTAGTGCTCTACCACTTTGAGCCATAGTGCCACTTTTGGTTTCCTGGTAATTAAAAAAATTAAAAAAAGTCCCATGGACTTTTCGGCCCAGGATGGTTTTGAACTGTGATCCTCAGATCTCAGCCTGTTGAGTAGCTAGGATTACAGGCATGAACCACCAGCCCTTGGCTTGGATATGCTTTGATTGTGTCCTTCAAGGGTTTGTGTATTGAGAGCTTGGTGTTTAGCGTGGCTATGCTGAAAAGAAATAGGGTCTTTAAAAGTCAGAGCTTATACTTAGGTGACTCGGAGATTGGAGCCATCACTTTGGGTGGAGATTAATGTAATTCTCACAGCACCAGGCTTGTTCTTGTGAGTATTTATAAGCAGAGAGATCCTGGCCCCTGAATCTCTCTTACTTCCCATCTCACCAGGCATCTCTTGGCATCTGCCAAGTTGTGATGTAGCCAGAAGGCCTGCACCAGAGGATGAAACGAATGGGACTACCTGATCTTAATGTAATTAATGTAATTAATGGGACCACCTGATCTTGGACTTTCAGCATTCAAAAATGGTGAGCTAAATAAATCTCTTTTCTTTATAAAGTATCCAGTGTTGGACATTTTGTCATAATGACAGAAAATGGATGAAGACTTAGAACAAAATAGATCCAAACCTAATGTAACTCTTGTTGCACCTAACAAAGATGAAAGGCCAGACGTAAAGGAATCAGCTGCATCCAATTAGCTGCAACTCAGCACAAAACTCCAGTAATTTAACAGGAATATAAAAATATCCACGTAATAATCTGGTAAATATCACAATGTCTTGCATCCAATAAAAAAATCAAAAGGCATGCAAAGAAATAGGAAAATAGGACTGGTAATGAGAAGAAAGTTTGGTTTAACATTTACAAAACACAACAACACAAAGTGATGTGCCATATTGGCTAATTAAAAGAGAAATCCAAATGATTATCTTAATGAATGCAGAATAAAGATTAACCAACTCTAGCATCAACTTCTGACAAGAATTGGCAGCCAACAGGACTAACGTGGAATTTCCTAAAGGCAGATTTGAAAAAATCTGTGACAGTCATTGCATTTTTCTTTCTTTTAATCTTCCCTCTTTCTCTTCCTTCCTTCCTTCCTTTTTCTTTCTTTCTTTCTTTCTTTCTTTCTTTCTTTCTTTCTTTCTTTCTTTCTTTCTTTCTTTCTTTCCTTCCTTCCTTCTCTCCTCCCTCCCCCCCTCTCTCTCTCCCTCCCTTTCTCTCTTTTTCTTTTTCCTCCTTCTTCCTCTCTCTCTCTTTTCTTGCTGGAATTGGGGCTTGAACTCAGGATCCTGCACTCTCGCTTAGCCTTGGATACAATTAATATTGAGAATATATTCATACATATGAATACATATGTATTCATAAGAATCTATATATAGAGAGAAATTAATTAACTAATTAATTAATTAGAATAGATAGCGGAGATAAATCATAAATGTATGGTCAACTGATTGTCAATAAAGGTCAAAGAAAATTTGATGGAAAAAGAGTTTCTTTTACATTCAGAGAAGTAAATACAATTTATAAAACTGTACAATCTTCCAAAGGGAACATAGCATAAAATCATAGTGATTTTGTATTGGGGAATGATATCTTAGAAATAACACAAAAACTATGATCCAAAAAAGAGTAGCTTGATATTGGACTTGAGAATTTCTACTAGTTGAACTATTCCATTAAGAGGTGAGCCAAAGACTGGATGAATTCATTTGCAAATTAGAAATCTAGTAAGAACTTGTATGCAGATTTTTAAATTTATCTTTCAGTAGTAATATTTTGATTTTTTGAAGAATTCACAATAATAAGACATCCAGTTGAAAGTGTTCCAGAAACATTGATGAAGGGGAACTATTCAACTTATGGGTAAGGATGGGAGGGAGGGAATGGGAGGGAACGAGGGAACAGATGATACTGTGCAAAAGGAAATGTACTTATTAGCTCATGGAGGTAAATGTAACCCCTTTGCATATCATCCCTAAAACAACAAAGAAGTAAGTTAGAAAAAAAGATTTTGCCCAATAAACATATATATGTAAACTATAAAAAATGTTCTAGAAGATTTGAACAGATACTTCACTAAAGAATATATTGCTGGCAAATAAGCAAATGGAAATGTGATTGATATTACTAGTCATGATAGATACCATTAGTCATAGGAGAACTGCACATTAGAGCCATAATTGGTACCAGTACACACCTGTTAGAACGTCCTTTTGTTCTTTTCCACTGCAGTATTTTATTTGTATACCTGTTTTACATACTAGAAAGAGTCCTAGGACTGTTCACTGGAACTCTAAAACTGCTTTCTATGCGAGAGCTTGTTTAGCCTCCAGCTTCTCCTCCGTCATCTTCCCAGAACTCCTCGAGTCCTAGGATTTCCTTTGCTATGTGTTTTCATCTTGCTTCTTCGTGTCCACGATGCCAAGCTGACAGGATAGGAACAGATTCTGCTGCCACAAATCTTCGAGTTGCATATCAAATCTGAAGCTCATAACTTGTTTAATCTGCCACTGAGGTTCACAACCAGCTTCTCAGCTCTTGATCATATGTGATTTTAAATTCACCAATGTCATCATGCTTCATTATCAGAGTTCAAAACCAGGCAATGACTTTGGAGCAGAATCTAGTAAGGACCTGGACTTTGCTTCTCTTGTTGATATTCTTTTTTTCCCCCAGATTTTAAATGTTTTTAAATTTTATTGTAGAGATGCTGTACAGAGGGGTTACGGTTACATGAGTAGGGTAATGAGTACATTTCTTGTCAAATATTGCTACCCTCTCCTTTGTTTTTTTCCTACTATCCCTTCTCTCCCCTAGCTCCCCCATCTTGTTGATATTCTTGAGAGCATCAGCTGGGGCATTCATGGGCACCATTATGGCAGCATGGAAAGATAGCAGAAAGAGAGCATCTTGAATTAAAAAGACTAATTATACTAAGTGTTGGTGAGGAGTTTTAAGAGCCGTGATTCTCAATACTTCTGTGTTGAAAATATTCTGTTTGGGGCATAATCACTTTGGAAAATAGTTTGGCTATTTCTTTAAACTTAGTCACACATCTCTTACATGATCTGATTATTCTATTTCTAGGAATGTCTCAAAGACAAATGAAAACATCTGTCTATAGGATTTATACACAATTACTTAGAGAAGCTATATTGTATAATGGCCCCAAACTGAAAACAGCCCAAACATCCATTGACAGGTGAATGAACAAGCAAGAGATGGCATATCTATCCATCATTAGCAAAACAAAGGAACAAAGCATGAATCTATGGTGCAACTGGGATACATCTGTCACCAAGTAATATTGTTAGGTCCGACACATAATTGCTCTATGCTGCCATTCATATACAATTTAGAAATGTGAAATAATCTACAGTGAAAGAAAGAGATCTATGGGGCCTAGAGGGGCAAGTGATGTGGTGAGATATGAGATCCCATTTTAAGATGAGAAAGAGGAAGCTTCTGGAGGCGATGGGCCAGTACTTACCTGATTGCACTGATGATTTCGTGCATTTGTGTACAAGAACTCTCAGATTGCCTGCTTTAAATATGTGCAGATTTCTGCATGTTAATTATACTTGGGTAAAGTTAAAAGTATTGCACCCGTGAGTGTGGGCTAATTATGCTATGATACATAATACCCATAAGTAGCAATTGGAAAGATTCCACCTACAAGAGGATCTCACAAAATAATGGCCAAGTTTCCTAGGAACATCCAAAATTATTGGTTAAGGTGAATGCTAAAATTATATAAACAATGTGCACCCGTGGGTGGTGGGAACAGCTCTCCAAATGTTTCTCTACTAGATTAAATAATTAATTAATTTGGCAGTACTAGGATTTGAACCCAAAGCCTAGGCCCTTGTCAGGCTGGTGCTCTATCACTTGATCCATGCCTCCAGCCCCATGTTTTGCTGGTGTGTGTGTGTGTGTGTGTGTGTTTGTGCGTGTGTATGCACGCACACACGCACATGCATGCTCTGGTTTTGAGGATTGTACTCAGGGCTTGGGCCCTGTCCCTGGGCTTTTCTACTCATTCTATCACTTGAGCCACCTTTGTCTTTTTGGTAATTAATTAAGGCTAAGAGTCTCAAGGACTTTCCTGTCAGGGCTGGCTTCAAACTGCTCTTCAGATTTTAGCTCCTGAGTAGCTAGGATTACAGGTGTAAGCCATCAGCACTTGGCAGCGTTCTGCTTTAACAGAATAACCTGTTTTAACAGGTAAGACCATCTCCTCACAGCTCTCCTACACCTTCAGTGAAGTCTACTACTGTGCCTGAGTGTTAACTGTCCACTTGTTTATTCATAGTGGAGAATTCATTCGACTATGAGTTTGTTTATTCGTAGTTGGATTTCTGCTCTGGGTCAGCAGAGGACAGGCAGGAGAGGCACAAGCAAGGTGATCAGGAGATTGGGAGATGGAGAGGTCCACACACTGTGCCAACAGGAGCACAGAGAGCGGAGTTGGGTGGACAGGAGGAATTCCCTGGCAGCATTTCACAGGTAGTTTGCAGAGGCTTTTAGGTTTTCATGGGGAATGAGATCAGAAATTTATATTTCCCCAGAGAGAGTTCAATGGTCAGGAAGATGTAGATGAGAGAAGGTTAATACTGATAAGCACTATTATTCATTGTTTACCTAAGATATATCAGTTTTTATTTATTTTTTATTGTCAAAGTGAAGTACAGAAGTACTACAGTGATATAAGTAAGGTAATAAGAACATTCTTGTCAAACTTGTTACCCCTTCCCTCATTTTTCTCCTACTGTCTCTCCCTCCCCCACCAGATCATTTCTGACATATTGTCTTGTGCATATCACTGGTGCATTGGTTCTTTGTCTCACCATTCTGTTGTTCCCCTTCCCTTCCTGAATTCAAATAAATGCATATGCAAAACCAGGGTACTACAATCAAATACAGTGACAACAGGGGATATACCATAGGGGGAAGAATGTACAAAAGAAACAAACAAAAATCACTTACTACATTAAAAACAACAACAAAGAAAAACCTGTTGTGTCTATGTCTTGGAGTTCATTTCGCTTAGCATTATCTTATAAGGTCAAATATATATAGCTATTGAACTATTCTGCTCATATGTTAAGATTATCCTTAGAGGTATACTTATTATTGCAAATAAGGGAAACCATGGGACCTATGCTATATCTTGTGTTTTTGAGAAGTAGAGTCTTCCCTCTGACTTAAATCATTACCATTTGGTTCTTACTGTGTTTCCTTTATGTACCTACAAGCATTGATCCCAATCTTTTATTTGGGAGGACAGAACCAAGTTCTGGATGTAGGGCTTGTGCTTGCTTGGTAGGTGCTCTACCACTTGAACCACGCCTTCAGCTGGCAATTTGTGTTTGTAGGCTAGATTGTTCACATATGTCTTTCTTCTTCCATGTTTTGTCAATGACTCCCTATTCCATGAAGGTTTATTTTACTATTGTTTAACCAGTACCTGTCACCAAGTCAGCCTATAGCTATGGCCCAATGACTGGTATCTATTGTTATCCTAGTAAGTAGTCTAGGAAGGGGTAAAATTAAGTGAGCAAGTAAATGCAGCACATGAATGATTTTGTGGGTGATGAAACTGGGGTCTGAGAAGCGGCTTCTTTCCCCAGGCCACACAACTAACAAATGTGAGAGCTGTGATTACACCCCAGGCCCCAGGTCCTGTGTAAACATGCTTGTGGCCATTCTCTTTCTACCACTAGCATGGAAGTAGCTTTTCTGGGAGCATTTCCCAGCCTGGCGCAGGAGTAGTTCACGTTCCTGTGCCAAATGTGTCTCCCTAGCTCACAAAATCTGGGGCTGAGATGTGGTCAAACTCTCCCAGAGACTGGCAGACAGCTGTAAATGATGACAGCCCACCTGCCAGGTCTGATTTCTACACAGCTACCCTGGAGGGGACAGGTCCATGTGGAACTCAAGCCAAGATTCCCCTGTGGGAGTTGTGAGGGGGTGCGGACACTCAGGGACCCCATTTCCACCTCATCTGAAGGCTAAGCCTACCTCACCTTGTTTGTGGGGAGAGGCACCATGCTGAGAACTATTGCTTCATTCTCTTGTTCCTGAGAGCCAATGGATCCTCTGTGTGCCTTTGCCAGACTGACTTAGAGTAGATCCGTGTATATTCTGATGATTGCTCAACCTGCAACATGATGCATAGAAGCTCTTTCAATAGAAATGCCAAGTGTATCCCTGGGCTTTCAGTACTAAGGAAAATGAGAGGATGCAACTTACTTTTCTAGGTAGGTGCTCTACCACTTGAGCCACAGGCCCAAGCTTACAAGGTATTTTTCTGTTTCTTTTCTTGGTACCCAAGCCTTGCTCTGCACTTAGAGGTCTCCAGGGATTGAAGTCCCCATCTACACAGCTCCTGTGCATCGTGGCGCCCTTATCAAAGTAGGACTCTGAATCAGATAATGAGACGCTGAGGACCTCATGTCAGGAGCTGTCTACAGTGGGCTTTTCACGGCTCCCCCCACCTCCACCCCAAGCTGCATCAAGAAAACAAATCACTGCTACTTCGATGAGGTAAATCTTGAACTTCTGCGAATGATTGAGTGCTCCTCAGACTCCCCATCTATGCAGACCTCTGAAGCAGAGCCAGATCTTTGCCCAGTTGTTTTTAAGAATTCATCTGGTAGCTTTTAGACTAGGGATAGGAATGCATACAGCTGACTGATATTCTAGACCACAGGGAAAAAGAGTACAGATGTGACCTTAGGAATTCTGGGACGAACCTAGTGTTGTTCTTACTACCTGATAGCTTTGTGTGGTTAATGAACCTCTCTCTGTCACTTGTTTTCTTATATAATGTGGACAACAAAACCCTTCTGTAAGGGAGATGATGAATGTAGATATACATGATGATCATGGTATTACATATCTTCCCAGTGTTACAGTGTATTTGATATGTGGCTTATAGTAGGAGCTCAGGATGGAGTACTATTATTAGTCATTGGACAAGTTCTGTGCACAAAGATGTCCGCTGCAACATTTTTCTTTTTATAAAGGCAAAACTTGGAAGTGGCATAAATGTATACCAATAAAGGAATGATTAAATCAATGTGAGACATTCCTATGAGAAAATGTTTTTCAGGCATTGCAAATCATAATTTTTAAAGCCATAGGAAAGTTTCCACAAAAGAAATGTCAAGTTAAAAAAAAGATCCAATAATATATATATATATATATAAATATGCAAAATGAACAACATGATACTATGCATATATATAATTGAATAGAACTCTACCCATTTTCCCCAGAGGAGTTAGAAAAAATACATCCCTAAAAGTTAGAGTTTAAGTGGTGAGAGTATAGATGGTTTTTAACTTTCTACTTTATTCTATTTGGGTCTCCTAGGTTTCCTACAATGAATGTTTTTCTACACTTATAATAGGAGAGGAGAGAAAGCAAACATTGTTACTTTTAAAAAAGATATGAGAATCTACACACCATATAATATATAGTTATATATGTATATATATATGTATATGTATATATATATATACACACACGTGTGTGTGTGTGTGTGTGTGTAGATTTTACAAAACAACAGCTTCTGGAAAGTATTAATTTTTGTTTCCATCCATCCAAGTCTCCCCTTCCCAGCCCTGCCCCGGCCTGGCACAAATGGACTGCAGTAGCTTGCAGTCTTCCAGGGCAGACTCACAGATGGGTTCCTTCAGGCAGGGGGTGTGTCCTGGCCTTGCCAGGTTGTGTTTCCTCCTCTTCTTTGTTGGCCCATCCTCTGGTATTCATCCACTCACATGGCCTACAGAGTTCAAAGAGGTTTGTTTCTTTTCAGGCTGTTGAGTGCAGCCAGGGTAATTTAGTAGAAAAATGTCATGCTAATGCAATTCAAAGTTCAAATGATCTTTCATTTCCAGGGAAAGAAGAATATGTGTGCAGTTGGAATGTTAAAACTCACTACTTGCCCTGCAATTCAAATAGAAATATGAGCTGCAGGGGCTACATAAGTCACATGAAGTGCTGTGAGTGAAATGCGCAAAATGAATAAAAATGATCCGGAAGCCGTTTATTAGCATTGCTGGGGGGCCAGCACCAAACCAAAGAGAACGGGAGGCTTCCAGAAGCTGCGCTGGGAAGGAGGCGTGTTTGCATGAAATTACAATAATCCTGAAATAATGAGGAAGGAAGTGATCAGCAAGGTCCTTGCTACCCACCGTCGCCAATGCCGCCCTCGGCTCCCCCCAGAGAGCTGTTCCCTTTTCCTGCCCACATGTCCTTTCATCCAGGCCAGCTCCTGTTTGACTTAGATGCACCTGGCAGGTGGGTGGGTGGGTGGGTGGGGGTGAGGCCAAGAGAGCTTGTTTGTGTCTGCAGGGCTGCCTGCTCACCCAGTGATTCGAAGGCTGGGTGGAGAAGGGAGGCTGGCACCCAGGCAGTGGGCAGGGCTTCGTGTGGAGGGCGAGCTGAGTCTCCTCCCACTACGTCCCAGGTCACCTGTTTCTCTCCATGGGGCGGAGGTGTCTGGAGAAATGAATTTCAGTTATTTATATCTTAATATGAAGTTGCTGTCTTGTGTTTGCTCAGAGGGATTCACATTTTCTGTGGTTAAGCTGAGCCACTGACATTTTTAAAATTTTCATCCCACTTGTGAAAGAGATAGGAGGCAGTAGTGTGGGGGGAGGGTACCTTTGCCCATGTTTCTTCCTTTAGTTTTTAAAATCAATTGTGATCTAATGCTAAGAGACCATCTGTGGCTATTTATCAACACAATCGACTTTATATCCACTGGCATTGTTATGGACTGAATTATCTCCCTGCAAAGTTTATATACTGAAGACCCGACTCCCAGCATGCTTGAACTGGGAGATGGAGACTAGAAGGAAGTAATTAAGGTTACTGGAAGTCACAAAGGCAGGACCCTGGCCCACAGGCACGCAGAGAACCCAAGTGAGCGAACATTAGAAAGCTGTTTACCTATAGAGAGAAGAGGCCTCAGAATGAAACTTCTCCCTGGCTCTTTGATCTTGGATTTCCAACCTGCAGGATTGTGAGAAACAAATTTCTGCATGTTATTCCACCCAGGCTCTGGTGTTTTGTTATAACAGCTCAAGCAGACGGAGGTAATCTTTTACAAACCAGCAAATTTCACAGAAATATAACTGATTTTCATTTAGGCAAAAGACAGTACCATCCTAGCCCTAAGAAGCTGGAGAAATGTTCAAGTCCTGTATTTGTGTGTGTGTGTATGTGTGTGTGTGTGTGTGTGCGTGTGTGTACTCACATTTGTATAGGTAGAAAGGCAATACAATAGCCATTCTTTCTTTGAAGAGACTTTGTAGCAGTAGGACTTTGTAGCGTAGAGACTTTGTAGCAGTAGGAGGGGACATTAGGGGATGAGAAGGAAGGAAGAAAAACCACTGTTTCCATTTTTCATTTTATATCTGGTCACAAAAGGTAAGAGTAAAGAACTCTATTTATATGCAGGTATCCCACTATATCTATTCCACACGCTTTCTTAAATTGACTTCCATAGACTGCTACTTCTGCAAGAGGATATTAATGGATGGGTATTAATTCTTTGGTCAAGTGAGTCTGTGAACTCTTCATAGATTTTCAAAGCCTGCACATCATGGCACTCCAAGAGGCACACCCCCATATTTTTGACCAGAACCCCATTTTCACTACCTATTTTGGCTTTCTTAAAATGTGGTTACTGAGGAATCAAATCCAGGGCTTCGGGCTTCATGCATGCTAGGCAAGCACTCTACCACTGAGCCACCTTCCCAGCCCACTACTTATTTTGGGACTATGCTCAGAACTATGGTGCTGTATGGAAGGGTGTGGGCAAGAAGTCATAAAGTCCTGTTCTAGACCTGTGTTCCTGTTTATTTGCTGCATGGTCTTGCGCTATCCCCTCATGGCTCCTGAGTTATCAACTGAGGTAGCAAATGAATGGCTGGTTTGAATGACCTTGTCTTTCTATCTCCCTTTGAGCATTCTGTGATTCTGAGTCCGTGATTTCATGACCTACCACTTTGTATTGTTGGCCAAGGCACCCATTTCTTTGATCTATTTATAGATACAGAAATGTTTGGCCTTCCTTGCAGAGAGGCCTCTGGCCAGGGTTAATTCCAAGTCTGTATAAGCTGGGTTGAGTACAGTGTGAGGAATGACCAACCACCCAGAGCTCAAGCTCTGAAACCTGAGAGCTGGAACTCAAACCCCAGCTTATACTTCTGCAATGATCTTGATCAGGCTAGAGATGTTTTGTGACTCCGTGCCTTCAGTATTAGCCTGGCAATACCTTTTTCCTGTAATTGCAGTGTGAGTTAAATGCAATATGAGCAAAGTGCTGAAAATGCACTTTAGAATTTAGTAAAATCCCAGCAAATACTAGGTAGTCTTCCTCTGTTTTAGCATATGATCATCCTCACATTACCACTCTTTTCCTCCTCATCCTTACTATGACCATCATCACCCTCACCCCCCCTCCCAACCATCACCATAACCATCATCACTGAATAAAAGGAATAACAACAATAATTACAACCACCTACTAAATAACAAAATAAAAAGATAGAGTGATAGGAATGGTTATTATATGGCTAGCCTAAAGTCTTCCAACTCTATGGATGAGTGGGATATTACTCTCTCATCTGTCCCGTGGTCCTTGCAAGCTAAGTTAGGCACCCAGATTGGTCTTACTGTATTCACATTTATCAAGCTCTCCATTCTATAAGCCATAGAGCTGTGAGACATAGATCAACAAATAGTTACCTCTTACTTAAAGAGATTATGATTTAGAGAGCTAGAAGCACTGTTAACTCCCAAACAATGAGAGAGGAAATCAAACAGTTGACATCTTCTGCCTTTCGTTTACTAAGTTGGAAGGGTAATAGGTGAAGGCTCTATAGAAAAGGTTGGGCTCCATATTGAGAGGCAAAGAGGAGCATCCTGAGCCAGGAATCGGAAGTAATCATGAGGTATTCGTGGAAGAAGAGGAGGTGGAGGCACGTAGCTTCTGTGTGCGTGCCGTGGGATGATTGCGCTTTTGGTGGTAGGTACTTGAGTATGAGGCAGAGGAATTCAGATCTCATCGGGGAGAAAAATCAGCAGAAGACAGATTGCTTTTGCGGCTCCACTGTCTGCTTTCTCCTTGGGAAAGTAGAAAGGTCACAAAACAAAAGTGAGTCATCATTCTTTTCCACTCACTTAGCATTTAGCATAAATCAATGTTTGCCTTGGGTGAACGGGCAGGTAGTTATTTGCAAGGCTGAAGGAAATCACACAGCTGGGTATGGGTGCTACCAGGCAGCAGTTCCACCAGAGAAAGCATCTATCCCTGGAGGGGGACTGGGGATGGAGAAGACTGAGAAGGGAGCCCTCATGTGGCTGGGACTTGCTGGAAGAGCTGGGTTCTGAAAGCCCAGGGAGGTCAGGACGGTGGGATGTGGGTATCTGCAATTTCATCTTAGGTGACTGTGCAGATTGTATCATACAGCAGGGAGAGTTGCTTTCACAGGGATTAATAAAGCGAGAATGAATCATTCTCCTCATATCTCTTAGACACTTGCACTTCCATTTGGGGCTTTTAGAAGTCCATTAAACATGATCGCGGTGCCCCTGTCAATGACATCAGCCCCGTGTCCTCCACTGTCAGAAGTAGCCTCACTCCTTGCCCTGTCCAGTCACCAACACCAGCGATCTGCGGCTATTGAGGCAGGAATGATCTTTCATTAAAATCTGTATATTATTTAATGCCTCCTGCACCTTGCCTTCGCCTTCATGTTCTTTCCAACAGCTTCTCAGCCAGCGTTTCAATCTGCTTTGGATGCTGTGTGAAGAGAAATTCACAGCACACCCCTGTGGGAGCCGTGGCTTTCTGTGTCCCTGTACAGCGACTCCGTAATTTACAGTGCTTTTGTGCTGGGGCATTGTGGCATCTTAATGGGGTCTTGTGGTAAAGTTGAGTGGAGAGAAGTCATGGTCTCTGATTTCCTGGAAAAAGTTGTCTTCTTCTTCTTCTTCTTCTTCTTCTTCTTCTCCTCCTCCTTCTCCTTCTCGTTCTCCTTCTCCTTCTCCTTCTTCTTCTCTGATTTCCTGGAAGAAGTTTTCTTCTTCTTCTTCTTCTTCTTCTTCTTCTTCTTCTTCTTCTTCTTCTTCTTCTTCTTCTTCTTCTTCTTCTTCTTCT
>NW_012267220.1:519677-666401 GCF_000151885.1 Dipodomys ordii | reverse complement strand
CCTTCTTCTTCTTCTTCTTCTTCTTCTTCTTCTTCTTCTTCTTCTTCTTCTTCTTCTTCTTTTCTCCTTCTCCTTCTCCCTCTCCCTCTCCCTTTCCTCCTCCTCCTTCTCTTCTTCCTCCTCCTCCTTCTTTCTTCTTCCTCTTCTCTTCTTCTTCCTCTCCTCCTCCTCCTCCTCCTCCTCCTCTTCTTCTTCTGAAGTTCAACGATCAACTGACAAATACTTGTCATCACTAATGCACGTACAAGTATTTGTAGTCAGTTACCACATGTGAGTCATAATGCTAGGGGCTCTGGAAGGCATCTCGTGTGAGTAAAATCTTGCTCCTTCAATACCCAAAATGGAGCAACTTCTCAGGTCTTCACAAAATGCAAGCCAAGCATTTACCCTGGCATCTAAGGCCTCATCTAGATGCCTCCTGCTACTTTTGTACCTACCAACCTGGGTTGCCTCACAATTGTTTCAACTAACTGAGGACAAATGCCTCTGGGACTTAGGGGGCACTAGTCCTGCTACTCTACCTACTCAATTTTATTCATGTTTACAAGCCAATTTCATAGACCATGAAGTGTCTTCAGGCTCAGTTGCATGTGAACTTTGTTCTATTGTCCTTCCATAGCACTTTGTTTTGCTTTTGTTTTCTCTCAAGAACAATGCTTGGCAGAGTACAAAGATGAAAACATGTTTGCTGATTAACAAATTAAATCATGTTGAAGCATTCTCAACAATACTTGAGAACTATAGGTTAAAGTGGTAGAGAGAAGATAGTTTGAACTCAGATACCAAGTCTGAGAATGAGACCAACAAGGGACATGTAACTGAATCACAAGCAGACAGAACGGTAAGACTTTGAAGATGTACAAGCTCCTTTCTACATGAGTGATTTTTGTTTTTTACAAACAGATTGGAGTGCATCCAGCTGAGATGTGTTGCTCTTCATGGTCCCTTTCAGAGACCTACTTCAGTGTGCCTGCCACCTAAGTAGTTATTAGCAGTAGGGTTCCAGTCCTTGGCATTCCCACTCAAACCCACAGCCTCATTCCTGCCATTGTGACATGAGCTAGTCACCATAATTTCCACTCATCTCAAAGTGAGGATGTTGTCAAGATCCACAGGACTTTGTTGAACACTTGGGAGATGGTAAAAGGCAAACTGTACCCACGAGGAGTTTACAACTACATCGGAGAGAAATCTACGCAAACCAGTCAATGCAGAAGTGCTGGCATATGTTACTCCTAAAGAAAGGTGTGGGTAAGATCTGAACAGAATACAAGGCTAGAGGTGGAAAGCACATAGGCCTCTGAAAGACTTCAGAGACTGGGAACAAGGGCTCAGGCACTCTGGCTTCAGAGTTTAAAATGTCTACAATCATACCCTGCTATTTCCTGCCCACAGTTTTCCCCTTCTCTCCCCACACCTCCTTCAGGTTAATCTTGCTTCCCATCTCTTCATTTTGGGTACCTATTACCAGAGGACTCCTAGTCTCCTGAGAAAATCACTCCAGTCAATTTTGCCTTTTTGCGGTCAGAAGCCACCTGTGATCCATCTCATTATTCGCTTCCATGCAGATTGCTTTTGTCTCCAAGTTCAGACGGTAGGTAGAAGCACAGTTCTCACAGCTTCTATCTCTACTATATTGTTCATTGGTTGATAGCTATGAGACAACAGACTACCACCAAACTGAGAAGCTTCAAACATTCACGATGTTACCATTGTTCACGACCGTAGGGGACATGAGTCTGAGAGGAGCAATTATTCTGTCTCCCACGGCATCAATAGAGGCCATTTACTAATGCCCACTGCACAACATGCAGGTTTGAAGAGTTCAACATGGCCACTGCACTCTTACGTCTGCCTCCTTGTTGTGGGTAAGGAGCTCAGCTAAGATGGCTCATCTCCCAGAACGCAAGTTCAGTGAGGAGGTGGAAAGCTGCTACTCTCTTAAGGCTGGATCTAGAAATGGGGCGCCATCACTGCTTCTCAATATTAGTGATCATGCAATCAAAGAACCACCCCAGAATCAAGGGGAGGGAAAGCAGAACCCACTTTCTGGATGGAGAGGGTGTCAAAAAGGAATTGTGGCCGTTTATAATCACTCACAGGTTTCTACTTCTCATTTTGATCACGGGGACCAATGGAAAGACCTTGCGTGCCATGGGGGCTGGCAGACAGCCATACATGTCTCCAGGCCTCGGAGCTTCCTCAGGCATGAGGGGCTGAGTGGTCCTCAAAATGTGATCATCAGGCCACCAGCAGCAGCACCATCAAAACCCTGTTAGAAAAGCAAATTCTCAGGTCTTTTTACAGAGTCACGGAGGGCAGAATCATGGGTAGGGTCCCCAATAGTACGTATTTTACAGAGCCTTTCAGGTGGCCTTGAGATGCTCATGAAGTCTAGAGGACCCTGGGCGAGGAGATCTCAAAGGTCCCTTTCATCTCCCTTTCTGAGGTCTAAGTACAGAAACTGTTTCTCATTCCACACTATCACAATGGATAGTCAGTTAATTAAAGAAAATAATTAGTATCAAGAAATTCTGTAAACATATACTTGACAGGAATGTAAAACAGATCCCATCCAGGGTGTGGGCATTAGTAGAATGGAGGAGGGTGAGGGAGCATGGATACAAAGTATTTTATGTACATATGTGAAAATGGATCAGTGGGATTTGTTAAGATTGATGAGAAGTAGAAGGAGAAAGGTGCCGATTTGTTCAATAGATACAAAGTTACAGCAAGGAAGACTAAGTCCTGTTTTTTTTTTTATTACAAGGCTAGGGTGTCAGTCAATAATAATATATTGTACATTACCGAATAGCTAGAGGAGAGGATTTTGGATGTTCTTACCACAAAGAAATGAGAAATGTTCGAGGTGCTACACTGATATTCAGATTTGATCATAACACAAGTCATACATGTTTGGAAATACAGTACCATATTGTATTCCATAAATATGTGCAGTTTTAATTTTACTTAACACAAAATAGAAACATCTATTTACTTTCTTATTTTTATTTGCTTAACATACTTGTAGAGTCTTGCTATGTAGCCTAGGCTAACCTCCTTTGCAACCCTCCCACTTTTGCCTTGTGAGTGTGCGCCATATACCAAAGGAAAAGAACAAAAAGTAACTTTCACTCAGTTACAAGAAAAAAAAAGCCAGTTACACTCTTATAGTTTAAGTGAGGCACTCAGTACTGTCTGTTAGGGTCCCATTCAGAGGCAAGGCCATAGAAATGGTGACTACTTTTTGGGGCTTCAAAAAGAGGAAAATAAGGGATTCATGAATTAGTAGTAAGCTGTGCTCTGGAATGAGGTCATCTCCAGAGGCAGCTGCTCAGGCAGGTCATCAGAGATGAAGGGCCATACTTTCTCCCTACTCTATTAACTTTATCATTCTTAGCTTTTGCCTTTCATTGCAAGACAGCTCCCGTGCCTTCAAGACACTGGCTCCTATTCCAACTAGAGGAAGAGAAAAGGCAAAGAAATGCAGTGGATGACACTCAGCCTGTTCCTGGAAAGGCCTTTCTTGGAAGCAGGGCTCTCTTTATCAGCACTTTATACCTAGTACTTTTCATAATTGGTGGTCATTTCTTTTTAATAGACTTTACACTTGAAAGTCTCACTGAACAACTTCTGCTTTATATTATTGTTTGCAATCAGGTCCCCTGACACCCTCATCTGGGAAGAAGTCTGAGAAACTATATACTTTTACCTGAGAACATTTGCTACTCCCGAACAAACATCCTTGGCTACAGATAGAAAGAGCTAAGGATAGAGATGGAGTAGGCAGTGAGTAAAGTCTTCCACAGTGCCTAAATTCAAGCTTGTGCATCATCACTAAATTGTACGACTGTGTATTTAAAGCCTTTGGGCTTCAATTATTTTAGGGGTAATTATTAATCAAAGAAAGGAAGTCTCATTTTAAAGCATTAGCTTTTTTTTTGTTTTTGGAGGGGTGCTTCAGGCCATATGTCTTTACAGACCCAGTTTAAATAGGACAACCTTTACAAAACCTCACTCATTACCACCACACTTGTCTATGCCCTGTTCATTTGGCATTGATCTTGGATAGTGATCAATACTTACCCCAACCAACTTATAAGCTCCCTGAGGAACGGGTTCACATTTTCCTCTCTTTTTCATCCCCTAAAGACTCTGAACAGGAGCGAGTGTGCCATAGGTGCATTATATCTATGTATATAACGGTCAGTTGTGGGGCCTGAGCTCTGGGCCTGGGCACTGTCTCTTAATTCTTCAGCTCAAGGCTAGTGCTCTACCACTTGAGCCACAGAGCCACCTCCGGCTTTTTCTGCTTATGTGGTACTGAGGAATCAGACTCAGGGCCTCAGGCATGCAAGGCAAGCACTCTACCACTGAGCCACCTTCCCAGCCCGAATATTAGATATTTATTGCTTGATTCACAGGAAATGAAGGAGGTAACACTGATCTAGGTATGAATGCAGTGGTAAGGCGGCTATGTTTCTGGGACCAAATCTAGGTAAAGGCATAATGGGAGATAAAACAGAAAAGGTCACCCTTTTAGTTTATCCCTTGATGCATATATTGAATACTTACTTTATGCCAGACCAAGGGAAAAAAACCTATCTTCCATTTATTATTCCCACAGTACAGATAGACTCAAATACCAACAAGATAATCTAGCAAAAACACCTAGTTCCACATGACTTAGAGCCAGAACACCCTCAGCCTGCCCGGCCATGTGGACCAGATAGAGATCACTAGTCACGTCATTTCTAGGCATCAGACTTCATCTTCCCCATCCATCATGTGACCCCTTTTGCTTCTCAGAGTAACCCTTTCCTGTCCTGGTACACTTGAGAAAATAGAGGCCCAGGGAGATTGGGACAGGGTGGGGGTGGGCTCTGGTTCTGTGTCTGGCTAGTAATGGCTGGATTCTGTGCAGTGTGGCTCCTGTTCCTCCCACAGCAACTCTAACTGGCCAGAGGAATGATGAGGCTGTCTCCTGGGAGAGGTAAGTAGAAGGCAGAGCTTATGTCCTGAGGGCTCACAGCCTCTTATCTACTGCATGGTCATTCTTTGTTTGGTTTTTGTTTCTGTTACTGTTGTTGTTAGTGCAGCAAGAAGTAGGAGCAGGGAGGGAGCTGTGGGCAAAGTCAGGACACTTGCAGACCTTCTAAATTGCTGTGTTTTGTCTTCTTTGACTTCATTGTAGCTGGCTCCTCCTTAAACACAGACAGGCACACTTGCTGGGGGTGAAGGCTCCCTTTCTAAGCACCTCTGTTGACTCATGCTCTGATTCCAGTGCTCAAGGCTCAGTCTACTTTCTTGTTGCTTCTTGTTGTTGCATCTGAATTGTTCTCAGATATCTCCTGCCTTGATGTGGACAGGACATCCCATGATCTGAGCATTCATTGAATGCCTAGGGAAACAAGCTGTGAAAACACCACAAAGTTCCTGACCTTGTGAAGGTTGCGATATAAATAGATCTATTCCATCAACCAGAAAGTCTTTGAAGGAGTAGGGTGGGGGTAAGATGGGGCAACAGGTAGTCAGGAAAATGTTTAGTTGCCTAGCAGTAGGTCTAAGGGGCTGAGGGGAAACTCAGACAGAGCTGCACAAGGACCAATTCTACAGTACCCACAAATGGAAGGCCAGAAGATGTAGTGACAAATTGCTCCTCGGATCAAACTTCCGTTGGGGACCATCCCACGTAGCCAGAAAAAAACTTGTTAGACATCAAAGCAAGGAAAAATGATATTGCGTTTTTGAAATGCTGCCTGGCAGTTCATACACAAGCAGGAAATACCTGCTGAATGCTCTGCAGGGTGTACTTGAGCAGGTTCACACACTCTGCCTTCACACCCAGCTCCATTTTCTCATTCAAGTGTAATGACAACAACACGAGGAAAACATGTTTTGTTGCGTTCTTCTCCCTGCCACAACTGGAATTCTATTTTTTTTTTTTTTTTTTACTTAGTCTGATTGTTTTTCCTGGGGAAACAGCTGAAGTACTTTCCCAGTGAAAGTGTCACTTCTCAACACACTTTTAAGACCTGCTCTGCTATGCATGTCGAGCGTGGACAGTCACGAGACCCAAAGGAAAGAGGACAGGAGTGTCTGCACAGAAAACCAGAGGAAAGCTGGCATGCTTGGGATTCACAGAGTTTTCAGAGTCATATTCTTTATTATTATTATTATATTTTTATTGTCTTTAGCTATTCAAAGGGATTACATTCAACATGTCTGCGTATGAGCATGATGCATTTTAATCAATATCATCCCTTTCACTACAATGGCAAAGTCCAGGAGTCTCGTGGGAGAACCAGAGTGGGTAGAATGAGAAACTGAGGCAAAGAGAAAAGCAGCTGGCAGAGACATAGTCCTGACTTTAAATCCCGAGTCTGCTCTGTGTGCCCTTAGCAGCTCTGTGTCCCTGGTATTTTAGGGAAAGCAGGCGTCAACATGTGTCCATAACAGAATGCTGGATGCCAACCAGTTTCCAAACCATGGATTTCTCATAGTTGTGAAAGATGAAGAGCCCAAGGTCAAGGCCGGCATAGATTTAGTGTCACCTCAAAGATGGCTGCCTGCTCATGTGACCTCATGTGATGGAAAGGGAAGGAGCCTCTTGTACCCATTAATTAGGACACGAATCTCTTTGAATGGGACATTTACCCATCATCATCTTCCAGTTCTAATACCATCACCTTTGGGGATGTGGAAGTCATTGCCTTGGGGATGATAGTTTAACTAATGGATTTTGTGGGGGCATGAATATCCAGACCACAGCAATGGGAGCCATTGGTCTGAACTACCGACCATCGACGCCCAGACCAAGGATCCACCATGGCTTCTCCAGCCCAGTTCTACACACATGCTTCCTATGCTAGGAGACCTGCCTGCCAAACACTCCCTAGTCTGGAGGCTTCTAGAAAGCACAGAACAGCTTGCAGTTCTGTCCCCTGAGGATCCATCTGTCCAGTTCACGGTGGTGTTATGTGTAGCTATCTTAATTCTACCCAAACTGGGGATCCTGTGAGACTAGTAGGAATATGTAGCCAGAAGGTGAAGACATCCACGACAGGTGATTTTGGTCTGCCAGGCTGTTCACACCCACCTGAACCTTCTCTGCACCCCAGGACCATGAGAATAAAACTTGAGTCATCAGATGCCTGAGACATACTTTCCCTTCTGCACTGTGAGTTAATCCTGCACCCCGGTGTGTCTGGGAAGACCTGGCATTAATGCCGGAAGAATGGAAGGGAAAGAAAACGGATTGATTTTTGCACACGTATATATGAAGCAGGAGAGGAGCTTTTTTCCCCGTTTGTCTCATTTTAGTACACGAGTCTTATTTGCTGTACGTAGCTAAATGGCAGGGTAAGGGCAAACGAGGAGCCAGGGTTGGCTCCATGCCCCTGCCACCCTCCTATCCTGACAATCCTGTTGACAAGTGATGGAGCCTGTCAGGGAGGAAGAGAGACCATTCCCAGCCCCGTTCTTCTTTTGAGCATAGAAGCCATTTAGCAGGGAGGGCAGAGATAGATCCCAAGCTTGTGTCTTCAAACTGAATTACAAAATGTACATCTCTTGATGTGCTTCTTCGTGTTGGTTTGAGCCCCCTAACCTGGGTTGACAACCCTTTCTGCAGCTTCTAAGGTCTTTGGACAGGACAGGTGGTTCACTTAAAGAAAGCAAACAGATTAAACACACACACACACACACACATACACACACACACACACACAGCAGTGAGCGAGGCTTGAATCCTTCTCATCAATATCACTGGATTCCGGCTGGGTTCTTGGTGGCACATGTCTGTAATCCCAGTGACACAGGAGGCAGAGATCAGGAGGACCACAACTGGAGGCCAGCCTCCGTGTAAAGCTTGTGAGATTCCATCTCAACAAAGCATCCCGATGCAGTGGTTCAGTTCTGTAATTCCAGCTACTTAGGGACCATTGGTAGGGGAATCTTAGCGCAAGGCCGATGTGTCAGGTAAAAATGCAAGACTTTCTGAAAAATAACCTAAAGCAAAAAGGACTTGGAGGGGTAGACTCTACTCAAGTAGTAGAGTTCTTGCCAAGGACAAAGAATTCAAACCCCAAACAGAACTCAAAAGATGGCTGGGTTCTCAAATCCTGGAC
Source organism: Dipodomys ordii (assembly GCF_000151885.1). Classification (NCBI taxonomy): domain Eukaryota; kingdom Metazoa; phylum Chordata; class Mammalia; order Rodentia; family Heteromyidae; genus Dipodomys; species Dipodomys ordii. The sequence goes on along the minus strand of NW_012267220.1, from coordinate 658,272 downwards.
TTCCTCCTTGTTCACAGGACCATACTAAGTTTCTTAAAAGTTCCAAACCTTGGGTAGCTCCTCTGTGAGATAGGCGTAAATACCAGCACTTCCGGTAAAAGGTGGCTCTGAAAACAGACAGAAGTAGCATGTGGAAAGCATCTGCCATGGCTGTCCATCAGTGACACCTCTGATTACGATCGTGGTCTTTTGAGGGGGAAGGTTGATGAGGTGACCATAAGCTATCATCAAAATTCACACATCCGCGTTTACTTCACACACAGCGGCCTTCTTAGCAGAGCAGGCCCTGCGGTAATTTATGCGGCAGATTTTCCTTATATTCTTCCTGACTCTCTCAGTCTAATATCTTTTCAGTTTTAATTTGCATCAGCCCACAGCCTATCTTTACTCCATCATCTAGGTTTTAAATGCATGAGATGCTAAAACCATTAACAAACCAGGGACTTTACAGAACAACACAGACGCCACCGCAGCCTGGAATACTGAGCAGGAAAGCCTGCTTGTCTGCGGAGGTGCTGAGTGCTTAGCAAGAATCTCAGTGTTCCTGGTGTGGACCTGAAGCTGTGTGGAATGGATTACAGGGTCCATGAGAAGCCTAAAACAGACCCATTTGAAAACAGGAAGTGTGAGAGGGGGAAAGGTGATCAGCTCTGGGAAAACCTGCTCCCCTCACCGCCCCCCCCCCAACCTTTACTGTCACCTCTTCCAAGTCTTATGCGAAAAGCAAGTTACTGAAAGGGTCAGCTGGCTAAAGAGAGCCAACTGAGAAAGCAATTTCATCTCCTGAGGAAAAGTCCAGGGCAGCCAATTCCCCAACCCAGAGTTTAGCTCTTAATGGGAAACCAGAGGCGAGCAAGGAAGAAGGAATCTGTGCAGCTGGTCTCCGAGAGCTTGTGGAAGAATGAGGCAGGAGCCCTGGGGTCCCGTGCACCTGAGCCACTCGTGGGGCACAGCCTGCCCTGGTCTGGCTTTGACCTTGTGGCACACCTGCCGTGGGCTTGAAGACCAGCTCTCTCTGCTTCCCTGAATGGATGCATCTGCAACACGTTCGGCGCTGTGGTCTCTCCTCTGTGCTAGGCAAAGCGCAGATGAAGTAGGGGTGGGGGAGGGAGACTTTCCATTTCCTTCCAGCATCCTCATTCTAGGATGTGCCCCCTTTGTCTGGCTGCCTGAGGACCGGGGCGGGATGCAGCTTCCAGAACTGTGGGATGGTTTCTGGCCCCGCATTTTTCCTTCAAGGATGTTTCTTGTTCCACTGTTGCCAACACCCGATGATGTGCCAGACATTCAATGAAGCCAGGGGCTTCCAAGCCAGCGTCCCCACTTGGCAAGAGAGACATACCTCTGTGCCTGGGGACCACAAGCCCCCTTGTGCTGACTGGCACAGGGAAGAAAGGAAGGAGCTGGCAGGGCTCGGGAGCCAGAGGTCTGGGACAAGAGAGATAGCAAGTTGTTGCCTTCCAGGTCCTTTGTGGAGGAAGGCAGAGGATGTGGCCAGAGCAGGGCAAGCAGTGGGGGTGGGGGTGGGTGCTGCCTCTCTGCTGGGTCCAAAAGCCTCACACAGGCCGGAGGAGAAGGGCGAAGACCCCTGGTCCAGACAGAGCTTAGCACTGTTCTGGTCGCTCAGCCACCGTGCTGGTGAACTGCGAGACTCCAGAGCTGTGGGGTCTGCTCTACCCCTCCCCCTCTCTGTGACTGAGCCCCTTCCAGGGCTGAATTGCTAATGAAGATGTTGGCCAGGCTGAATTCATATTAGCTGCAATAATTACGCTAACATTTGTAAACGTAGAGAAAAGACTAATTTATATGGTGGATGCCGGGTGAGCCTCTGATGCTCCAATTACAGGACAAATTTCCCTGCGAAGGGACTGCCAGAAAATGCCCTCGTTGTTATTCCGACAACAGGAGCTAACTCGTTACTCTCTCCTTTTAGAATAAAGGAGGCAAGAAGTAAAAAGGCAATGGTCTCCTTCTGTTAATAACCCGACTTGGTTCTTTTTCTAAGACTGAAGATGCCTAATGAGGTAGGTTCTGGGTACAGAACAGATGAAGGATGTTAAGCCTGGCTTAAGTGGCCATTCTTGGCTACACAGAGATTTCCCATGTAACCCCCATGCCTTTCCCTTATTATTAACGTTGTACATTAGTGCCCCACACTTGCTACAGTTGATGAGCCAAATATGGACACATTGTTATTAAACGTGTCCACCATTAGATATTGTGCAGCATAGTTCCACTGCCCTCCTGAGAGTGAGGCCTCTGCCATCTCCCTCCTCCACGTGTCCAGCTCCTTGCCACATCTTCCTTCCTCCCTTCCTTCCTCCCTTCCTTCCTTCCTTCCTTCCTTCCTTCCTTCCTTCCTTCCTTCCTTCCTTCCTTCCTTCCTTCTTCCCTCCTTCCCTCCCTTCCTCCCTCCCTCCCTCTCTCTCTTTCTTTCTTTCACTCTTTCCTTCCTTCCTTCTTCCTTCCTCCCTTCCTCCCTCCCTCCCTCCCTCCCTCTTTCTTTCTTTCTTTCTTTCTTTCTTTCTTTCTTTCTTTCTTTCTTTCTTTCTTTCTCTCTTTCTTCCTTTTTCCTTCTTTCTTTCTTTTATAGTTCAGGGCTTGAACTCAGGGCTTGGGCGCTGTTTCTGAGTTTTTTGCACTCAAGACTAGTTGGTCTATTGCTTGAGCTACAGCTCTACTTCTGACTATTTATTTATGTAGTTTATTGGCGATAAGAGTCTCATAGACTTTCTTGCCCAGGCTGGCTTTCAAACCGTGATCCTCACATCTCGGTCTCCTGAGTAGCTAGGAATACAGGTGTTAGCTGCCTGCACCACACAGGACATTTATCTGTTTAGTAGCTCTTTTTCTTTGCGGTTTAATTGGCTCTTGCTTCATCTTTCTGAGATGGAATCAAGTCCCTTCTGTCCTTCCTGGTCATCCAGGCGCATTCATGTAACAGAGAGGCTATGATGTACCAGATAAAAGGCTTCTCGCTTAGCAAGTAGGATAGATCCACTGGCAGCCCAGAGGGGAAAGATTGGATCTTTGCAGTTTCCTTGATTCAATAAAACACATTTAATCACTTAAATGCTTTTTTGATGATGGGCTGGGGATGATTTTTTTTTTTGTCATTGAAGCCAACTCCTATTAGTTCCTGATATGTTCTAGATAAAGAGAAATGAGAAGAAAACAGAGGCAGGGCCTTTTTGTTTTGTTTTATTCATTCATTCCTTTGAATCATTCATGTAGAGACTGGACACAATGCAAATTTGCCCAAGACAAAGCTTCCCTCCTTGGATTCGGGTCCTGAGGTGCTGGTGGACTGGTGGGCTGGGGCCTGGGTCCCTCCCCCCCACAGCAGCTCCATCACATGGAGGGGACTCTGGTCCTGTTCTTTTCCAAAGCACATGGAGACGGAGAGCAAAGGGGCCCTTGTGGAGGATGAGCTGTGTAAGGCAAGCGTGTATCCTTTCTCACTTGTGTTATTTGTCAGATTTATGACCACTAGTAGCACTTATCAAAAGTGACGTTTATTGGGTGTGAAATGTTTTCATTTGTTAGATAACACAAGCTGTTTAGCATTAAAGCGACTTTCGCATAGCACAATCTCCTCTGTCATTAGGGACCTCCTAGGATTAATTACTGAGATCTATGCCCTGACGCTCACACGCCTCCCAGAACCATAAACTTATAAATCACACATGAGCTGATTGCCAAGAAATTTTCCTCAAAGCCATTCTCTTTCTGTAAGGGGGACGGGGCCAAGTCAAGTGACAGTCAATAGCTTACAGATGAGCGCTCCCTGGAGATCTGGTTTCTTGGTCTCAGTGCCAAGACCATCCCTGTTTCTCCCCTGTTGGAAGTTGTTACAGTAACACCTTACAGTCGGGCGCCACTGGCTCACGCCTGTAATCCTAGCTGCTCAGGAGGCTGAGATTTGAGGATCCAGGTTCAAAGCCAGCCTGAGCAAAAAAGGCCATGAAACTCTTATCTCCAATAAACCACCAGAAATCCAGAAGTGGCGCTGTGGCTCAAGTGGTAGAGCGCTAGCCTTGAGTTGAACAGCTGAGGGACAGTGCTCAGGCCCAGAGTTCAAGTCCCTCTCCACCCCCCCCCAAATAACACCTTTTATTTAGTTGCTGTTCTTTTCAGCCTTTTAAAGCATTTTATCCACAGAAAGTGCTTTCTTTCTTATTACAGGGCCTTGCTACCATTTGTAACATCTTTGTTACCCAGTAGGTTCTTACCAATGGCCTTAGGTGAATTAGAGCCCCAGGAAGAACAAGGATCCATTTGGATCTTAGATACGGGTATGTGCTTATCATGAAGCATCTCTAGAGAGAGCTGGGTCCAGAAGCACTGTCTTTTTTCTAAATCTAATTCACCTGTTTTCAGACTCATTATACAACATGATAACGTCCTAGGCTCCTAGATACCCATGTGGCCCAGAGAACTTTCTATTTACTGAAACTCAGCACTTTTTAGGGAATGTTATGGTTTGAATATAAAATGTTACCCAGGTTCAGGTGTTGAACACTTGGCTCCCAGCTGGTAGTGCTATTTTGGAAGGGTCTAGAAATTTTACTAGATGGTTCCTCGCTAGAGGAAGTGGGTGAGGGGATTATGTGATATTGAGGGCTATGTCTTGACCTTGGCTTCCTCCTTTCTGTTTCCTGGCTACCATGAGGTGAATGATCTCCCCCAGATGTTCCTGCCAACATGACATTTAGCTTCACCTCCACTTTAGAAACACGAACCAGCCTACCTCTGAAACCAGGAGCCATGCTAAATCCTTCCTCCTTCTTTTCTTTTTTTAAAATTGCTTTTTTCTGGAATTTGTCATGGCAACACAAACTCTGATTACGTAGGGACCATGATACAAACAATATATCTTTAAATATAAGGAAATTTGCTGGGAGCAGAGGATCAGAATTACTTCAAATGAAGGTGGCGCTTCTACAAAGGAGCAGAGTACCCTAAATTATCAAAGCGTTTTGGTCACTAAAATGGATTAAAGTGAACAACTAGAATTTTTATGGCCATTTATAAACCCTGGTGTACATTAGGTAAAGTTTCTTGAATCTTGTCTCATCTAGCCACTGTGGAAATTGAAAACACCACATGTACCACAATCCCAAAGTCTGTGTATGCTAATTCTCCCAAAAGATGACCTGTCACCAATGTTGTCATCCCAGTGTAAGACATGATCACCTTTACCTTGCTGCAAAATCTTCCCGCTTTCTCCATTTCTGCATTTGCCCTGAAATATCCCATAGTCACTGAATCATTCCTAGTCTAATTACCTTACTAGTGCACTGGGTACAATCTGGAAACTTGGTCACAGCCCAGATGTTTCTCCTAGAACTTGAGTCTATAATGATTCCCAGCCCAGTTCCTCACCCCTCTGCCTTCTCCTCACTCCCCTTAGCCAAACTGGCCTTTGTCCAGTCACGCAGGTGGACTGGCATTTCAGTGACAAGGCCCTTTCCATATAGTCTCTACTGATACTGTTTCTCCTCTTCCTCTACATGGCTGGCTCCTTCTCCTTCTAATGTTTCCTCCTGATCTCACTGTAAATGGAATTTCCTCAGAGAAGTCTCCCTTCCACACAGCCTCAAATAAGTTCATCTTCACTATTATTTCTCTGTCTCTTTCTTCCTTCCCTCCTTCCCTTCTTCCCTCCCTCCCTCCCTCCCTCCCTCCCTCCCTCCCTTCTTCCTTCTTTCCTTCCTTCTTTCCTTCCTTCCTTCCTTTCTTCCTTCCTTCCTTCCTTTTTTGTGCTAGTATTAAGACTTGAACTTAGGGCTTGGGTTCTGTTCTTTAGCTTTTTCATTCAAGATGGGTGTTCTACCACTTGAGCTACACTTCCACTTCTGACTTTTTGCTGGCTAATTGGAGATAAGTCTAATGCACTTTGCTGTCTGAGCTGGTTTCAAACTGTGATCTTCAGATCCCAGCCTTTTGACTAGCTAGAATTAAAGATGTGAGCCATTGGTGCATGGCAATAAAATGCATTTTTAATGTTCCTACATAAGTTTACAGTCCATTGTAGTGTGTGTGTGTGTGTGTGTGTGTGTGTGTGTGTGTGTATGTGTGTAAAACAGTTAAACCCTAAAGCTCAGAGAATTTTACCTGTTTTATTTACTGATGTATTCCTAATCTGCAGAGAGATATCTGGCACACAGGATTTCAAATAAACATGAGTAAATATTTGTTGGATGAAGAATGTGCAGAAGTATAAGAAACTGTAAGAGCATTGAGCAAGGAGACTTAACCTAGTCAACAAGCCAGAGGAGAGATTTGAGAGACGCACGGAAGCAAAACTGGGCTTATGCACACAAAGGGAGGGTGTGTCAGACACCACAAGTAATATAGGGAAAGGCTTGAGGTCAGAGGCAAATGGGCACATTTTAGGTAGGGCTGAAAATTATTCAGTATATTTAGTTATCTTGGCAGAGAGTGACTAGTCCAATCCTGGTACCGGGGAAGGAGTTCTCTGAGTAAGAAGTTGTTTTTCCCCAGCATAAATAAATGAATGAGCATCTGCTTTATATACGGGCTGTTTGTCATATTGGTTAAGGGAAGGTAGTCACTCCAAGTATGACCAGTTTGATAACAGAAATGACCGACATGATCTCATCAAAGGTGTCCACCTTGCAAGGCTATGTAGGATGGCTAGAGGGCCTGTTCTTCAATCATGGCTCAGCGTGTGTGTGTGTGTGTGTGTGTGTGTGTGAGCGTGCACGCGCGTGCACACACATGCACGTGCGCTATGCTTGGCAGCATCCATTGCCTAAGGTAAGGCATGGTCTGAACTTGCTTTGAGGGAGGGGACAATGTCTAGCTCACCGGGAATTCCCCAATCTGGTTGAATCTGAAGCTTGCATGGCAAAGGCCTTCTGTACTCACTGAATCGCACGAGACAAGGGCATGCAGGAATGTAGTAAATCCCAGAAATAGATTGCTGCGCCTTAAACACCTGTCTTTGCTTCCCTCAATTCCTCCTCTACATCTCCTGCCTAGGTCTTACCCAGAAAGTTCTCCCATACCTTCTTGCAACTTCTTTCTTGCCTTCTTCAATCATGGGAAACTGCATTTATTCCTCTGATTTAGATCGATTTCATTCCTTCTGTGCTATGGCAGGATCCCCGACACTGGGTAATGTATGAAGAAGTTTATCTGGTTCAAAACCTCAGTGGCTAGCAAGTCCAAACAGCAGTCAGTCTCTGACAGAGACCCCTTGGCTGTGTCACAGCATGTCACAGAAGTGACAAAGGAGTTGGCTACGTGGCACATATATGATCAAGGAAGCAAGGCGGTGGGGGCAGTCTTCCCCTGCGATAACATCTCACTTTTGTGGGAACTAACTGGGTCCTGCAAGACCTCCACTTATTTCTTCCAAGGTGGGTTTCTATATGACCTGATGCTTTTATCTTACCATTTTAAGGCTCTGCCCCTTACAGGTGTACTACTCCTCCAGTTCCTGCTGGGAGAGCCTTTGAGAGCACAACCCCCTCCAGATCACAGCAATTCTTTTCTAGCCATCATCTCAGGGTCTTTACATTTGCAGAAATAATACTGATTGAAGGCTGATTACTAGCTTGGCTCCTATCTAAATACTGGGGAAGTAATAGACAAGACATAGCATACTCTCTGCCCTCAAGGGGTTACAATTTAGTATGAGAGGCAACTATTAAATTTAAATCCCAAAGTAACTGTAGAGGCTCAAATTGTAACACATACTATGTAGGAGAAACAGTCAGGACCCAGGTAGCCCAGGCTTGGTTGGAAGTCCCTGAAGACCCTTCTGGGTGACATTTGGGTGATTATGATATAGCAGCCTGGCACCATGAAGAATGGGGAAGGTTTCTAGTGAAGGAGAAGACCAATGTTCAGAGCACTATAGTAGAATAGAAGGAAGACAGCATGGAAGAGCAAATTAGGAGCCTTAGGCCTGGTTAGATCTGACTTTTTCCTCTGATTTTTTTCTACCTGTGTAAGTGTTTTGAACTTTACCTTCCATTCAGCAGCAGCTAGTGTAGACCTCTGAGCAGGGTATGGTGTAATCTGATTTGCATTTTTACAAGCTTCTTCCAGGGGATACATAGAGAATGAGTTTGGAAGATGTTAGTGTGGGAGAGCTTGTCTTAGACTATGTGAGAAGTAATAGCAGTTCACATCTGTTAGCCAGTTGGAGCTGGAGACCAGGAGCAGAGAGAAAAGTTAGATTTTTGGGGAGAGAGGTTTCCAGTACTGAGGCCTGAACTCAGGATCTCTCACTTAGCTTCTTTGCTCAAGGCTGGTGCTTTATCTTCACTTCAGTTTTTTTTTGTTGTTGTTGGTGGCTAATTGGAGATAAGAGTTTTTCTAGATTTGTGTGTCCTGGGCTGGCTTTGAACAGAGATGTTCAGATCTCAGCCTTCAGAGTAGCTAGAATTACAGCCCAAGACACCAGTGCTCAGCAAGAGGAGATGGATTTTTTTTTTTTGAGATCCAAACAGTGAGATTGGTGATAGCCTGGATATGGGATGAAAGGAAATGAAATGGCAAGAAAGAATCTCATATTTCAGGTTGGAATGTAAGAAAGCTCCCCCACATGCCTTACCTGTTCAGTTCTATTTGGCTTTGCAACGGCTTTGGAAATATTTGTCCAAGGGGACCTTGTCCTTAGTTTTCAGAGAATAAGAAAGCCAGAAAGAGAAATGTAGTGTCATAGGGCTGATTGGCTAGAGCCAGGACTAGATCCATGTTCTCTGAAGACACAAAATCCAAGCACGGACATCTCTTGGGATCCTTTGGAGCTGGAGTAGGGGCTTAGGGCATACCTCCTCCTCTCCCTGTCATGACCCAAGGTTATGCTACACAGTTGCTTTTTGGGCTGGAGGTGTCTCCCCTTCCCCTTATCTTGTCTATTAGGCCAGTCTCGCCACCAGCTCTGGGCTTCCATTGACTTAATGACTCAGTTCCCAGAGAATTCGTCTGCAGAATCCACAATGGGTGGCATTAAGAACTCCTCATGTCTGGTGATAACTTTTTATGAGGTTTTTATTCTTTCACAATATATTAAAGCCATATTTTTTTTTTGGCCAGGTTTTTAAACTTCATTTTATTTCTTGTCCTTGAATCTCTTCTCTTCTCTTTCGGGCCTCTACCTCACAGTTCCTTCCCCCACTCTTCACCTGGGCAGGCTCTGCGCTGGAGATGTTTAATTCTCCTTCAATCCCAATTCCCCGAGGTACATGAAAGCAGCTTTACGAGCCCATAAATCCAAGAAGATAAAGTGCATTTTTATTAGTTGTGTTGGCATCAAAGGGAAAAAAATGGAATCTAATGTGAAATAGTCAATAATGAATTTGCGTAATAGCCCTTCTTGTCACCTTAATGGGCCACACAGAGACAGTGGCCTCAGGGGTAGGGCATGGATGCTGGCAGGTTTGCTCAGAGACCAGGTAAGGGGTCCCACCCTGGTGGGTGTGTTTTTCTTGCCTTCTTATTTCTTTGCACTGGAGTTTAGGAAGCTTGGAGAAAGCATGTGGAGGCACAGACCATGGAAGAGAAGGATAGCTAGGACTTGAAGCCCATGGGGTTGTCCTGGGGGGGGGTGAGAGGAGGTCCTGTCTCCCTTGCCACCCATCCTGGCAAGCCTTCAGATACTAAGAGATGCTGTGGTAATGGGAAGATGGATGGCGCAGTCAGGACTGTAAGAGAGAAATGTGATCTGAGGGAGCAGGTGCAGCCCCCCCCATAGACAGCCCTGTGCAGTTGGTAAGGGTGGAGCCTTGTCCCCCACCACAGCAGCTCTGCCTTCAGGTCTGAGCCTTGTCATCTCACTCTGTACACAGGTTCAAGTTCTTTATTTCAGATCCTAATATGCGTCTCAACCGCACCTTCTTCCTCCGTCAGCCCAGGGCTTGGGCAGCTCATCTCCTCTCTTCTAGCTCCAGCTCCAGGGTTTCCAATGCTCCCTAATCTCCCGTGTCTCTCTCCAGCCTCCCTCCTTCCTTCTCTTCCTTTTCCTCCCTGCTTCTGCTCTCCTTTTCTTGCAGCTTCTCAATCTGCTTAGGGAAAGCCTTTTTGCCTAGGCTATTACTAGGCGGGAGGCCTTGCTCCTAAAGTCTATATTGGCAAGCAGTCAAGTCATTTCCTGAGAACTAAAGCTTCCTGCTGTCTTTGCTTATGAATTTTAGGACCATTTTCTCTTTCCCTTAAAAGAGAGAGAGAGAGAGAGAGAGAGAGAGAGAGAGAGAGAGAGAGGGAGGGAGAGAGAGAGAGAGAGGGAGGGAGAGGGAGAGGGAGAGGGAGAGAGAGAGAGGGGAGCAGAGCCTAGGGCATTTTTTTCCAAGGCTGAGAGAGGAGTTGAGTTGGTGCCTTATGCCCACTAGATGGCAATAGCTAAACACGCAAAGCAGCAAGCAGCTGAAACCCGTGTGTTTGCAGGCTCTAAGCATTCCTGGGGTTGGGGGTTGGGGGTTGAGGGAAGAGCCAGGCAGGTGACAAACAGGTGGGTGGGACCTGAGGTGGACATTTGTCTTAGCAAATGGTGTGTGTGTGTGTGTGTGTGTGTGGTATGTGTTTGTGTCTCTGTGTATGTGTGTGTGTGCTGTTTCTGTGTGTGTATGTGTGGCTCTCTGTGATTTGTGTGTATGCATGTGTTTGTGGGTTTGCTTTTTGTGTATGCATGGGTTTGTGTGTGTGTATGTGCATGTGCGTGTATGTGTGCATGCATGAGTGTGTGTGTGTGTGTGTGTGTGTGTGTGTGTGTGTGCACTCACTGGCTGCCAAAGGCAGAAGCATGTACGTGTGTGTCATCTGTAGCTCACCCGACAGTGACCAGGTTACCATAGCTCCTCAGCAGAGGCCTGCCCAGGTGGATGCACTGATCTGAGAATGGTCTCACCCGGTTGCTGCTGTTTTTCTGTGTGGTTTGGCGTTCTGGGTCTTTGAATAGGAAGATCCCTGGTTTTCTCCTTCTCAAGATGGCTCCAAGGGCAGCTGTAAACAGTTCCAGCAGGTCTGGGCTGTGCTGAGGTCACTCAGGGCAGGATGCAGGCACAGATTTCCAGGCACAGGTTGTCAAACTGGATTTAAGTGTCCTTCAGGATCTCATGAGAAAGAGGGGAAAGAATTAACTAGTGCATGGCTGTGGTTTGGTATTGGTGAAATTGAGTCTCAAAAGAGAAAGAAATCACACGGGGCTTGTGGGCTGGGAGCTCGGATTTGAAGGGTTTAGATAAGACGGAAGTCACAGACTAACTGGAAAAGACAGAACAGGTTCACAACGAGGGTGGTCTATCTGTAACAATGGAGAGTTCACACGAAAATTAGTAAACGAAGCCACAATATTCAAAACATATCCTGTGAAACTAGGAAGATGGAGATGAGGGCTTGGGTTGGGAGGAGTCAGGAAGAGGATGAAAAGGGTGATATGGCTCCTACTGCGTCGCCCTTATGAACAGATCTGTTGAGTGGCAACCCTTTTGTACAACTACTTAAAGACAATAAAAGTATAATGAAGAAATTAGTAACCTAAGGTGGATCTGGTTAGGAATGGAGGCTTGAAAGTCAGACTGAGGCATGGTTCTTGCTATTGAAGCAGGAAGGGGCTGCTGCCGGTGGCTTCGTGTTGAAAGTGTGGACTAAAGGAATTGTCAACTGTGGCTCATGCCTGGGAAGGGGGTGGAGGCTAAGGCTTGGCTTTGGGAAGTGTTGAACTGAACAGACAGAGGTGCCCCGAGGACACAGACACCAGTGGCAGACCCTCTGTGACAGTCGGCTTTGCCAGGGAGTACATGGACCAGAGCCAGCACCGCCGGTGCTTGGCTGACTGCTCCCAGCACTGAGCACTGGTTTCTCTGAGGCTCGCTTTGTTCAGTGGCTCAGCAGAGCATGTGAGATGTGATCACAAGCTTGAAATTACACACACTGTCTCTGCTCTCTGCCACTTCCAATGCTGGTGATCCACTTACTTGACAATGCCTACGCGTTCCTTTGCCCCCAGAGCAGCCCCTGTGGGAATCTGCAGCCCGAGGACTTGACTGTGCAAAAGGTGCATGGCCTTCAAGGCCCTCGTTTGGATGGAGGCATTGTTTGGGGTGGAAGAAGCACATGAATGAGTCAGTGCTGGCCCAGCCGTACTACAGGGGGATATGACCATGTGCCTCGGGCTCTCAGCCACTGTGCAATGGGGTCTCCCGCACGAGTGCTGTGTGGGATGGGCAGCTTTGTCCTGCAGCTGTCTGCACATTGGCTGGTTTTCTAGCTGCTCTGAGCTCTCATCATTGCATCAGTTGAGATAACTGAGGAGTGTCACCGCTGGTGTTTTCAGGGGACCTGGGAAGACCCAGTTCAGCCCTGGTTGCCCCATTCCTAGAGACCTTGCTACCTGATCCCAGGCTGTGTGGAGGGGGGCTGAATACATGCAGGGCCTGAGCCACCGTGGCTGGGCTCAGATGTGGGGCCAGGCAGGAGAAGGAGAGTACCTACCTGCAGAGCTCAGGAGCAATGTCAGAACGGGGCTCCATCTTCTCAGGCACTAAAAGGCTAGACCCGAAGAATGCTTACCCTACATGTCTCTGGCTGTCCAATCAGGAGAGAGATGGGACCCAATTCTGAGTGACAGCCAAGGAGTAGGGGTACTCAGATATCTGGGGGAAAAATGGACCAGTTGTCAGCCTACAAGTGCTTACAGGTGTTTCCTGAACAGCCAATTAGCAGGAGACCAAAAAGCTAGCAAGTACAACTTATTATGTTATTTGTGGTAATCATGTACCCCAAAAGTGCTTTAGGAACCTGAAAGAAAGAACAACTACATCTTCTCTGGGTGGTGGGAGGTTGGGAGCACATCAAGGGGTGATGTCATTGGTGGGGATCGGGATGGGCTGAACAGCTGGCCATGAATAGCAGAGACTCTCTGAGGTGCTGCCAGGCTCTAGGGGTGCAGAGACTGTGCAGAAAGGCATCCTCCTGTTTCATTTTTGTACCTCACATCATCTGCATGCTCCAGTTTCCCATGATTCCCTTCTTTCTCCTCTCATGCCTTAGAATTTAAAAACCTTATGCTAAGAGCTATAATCTGGTCACCATGACCATCTTCACACAGTTTAGGGACCCATGGCCAAGTGTGTCTTTCAAGTTTGGCAATGATGCTTGGGAGGAGCATGTGTACACTGGACTTCCTTTTCACCTACTAGATATACTTTTTTAAATCTCAGAGTAGTAGATAGTATTTATCATCCCGAGTTTCTGAAGACCCTCTGCGGCTTGCAACATCACATGCCCTGCATTCCATAATCATCTTAGCAACAGTGATGATAATAGTAACCATGATTGCAATTTATTGGATTTTTAACCAGAAGGGCAGATGTGAGCTTACCTGTGGCTGGTGCGGGTTTCCCACTGGGAATGGTGTTGCTGGAGATGGTCTGGTCCTGGCTTGGGGTTTGATGGACAGGGAGCAGGATGGGATGAAGGAGGGGCTGTGAGTCAGAGAGAAAGTCCAGGCATGCTCTCAGCTCCAGCATTAGAAGCAGGCATGGGAGGCAGCTTGGGAGCCCAGGCTTTGTTCTCATGGCTAGGAGGCAGCTCTTGGATCTCTCCATGTGGCTGTGGTCTCCTGCACACAGCACCTGAATCATTTAATAGATAGATCAAGGACTTGCCTATGTGCTTAACTGATCTCACTTGGTCAGGGGTACAGACCATTCTATTACATGACTGTGTTGACTTTAATTCTGTTCAAAGCCAACCAGCATCGGGTGAGTACCTACTATGTTTCAGTAATGGGGCCAAGTAATTTTCTATATACATTATTATGTTTAATCTCTAGAATAATCTAGCATGAGGTTTATCTAGTTGGGAGGCCTAGAATTTCATGATGGATTGCTAGCAGAGACAGTTTCTCCCCTCTGCTTTAGTTCTAATGTTCTATTATATGGACAATAGAAACACTGAACTAATTGATGCTAGGAAGTTTCCATATTGCAACTCATTCTCTCTCTCTCTGTCTCTCTCGCTCTTTCTTTCTTTCCTTCCTCCTTCCCTCCCCCCTCCCTCCCTCCCTCCCTCCTTCCCCTCTCTTTTTCTCTCTCTTTTTCTTTCTTTCTCTCTCTCTCTTTCTTTCTTTCTTTCTTAGATTGTACCTGGAGTTATGGTATGGGGCTCCAAAGAATTTGGATATTGGGGCCTTTCAGATTTCACAGTTTGGGATTATGAATATTTATCTGAGAAATTCTGTGCAAATATTTTCAAATCTGAAAATCTCCAAAATGTGAAACACTTCTAACCCCCAGCATTTTGGACAAAATGTTCAGCCTTATTTTCAAGTATTCCTGTACCCCTTATACCCGGCAGCTAGTGTTCTTAGTCCCATTTAATTTTTGGAGTAAGGGTCTAGGAAAATATGAAAATTAACAATAGGAAATTTGTGTGACGAAGGCTAGGATGTGGAGCTGAGCAGGAGGGAAAGATGAAGATGCTAAGTAGAAGGTAATTCCTACCTAGGAACAAATCTAGAAGCAGAAGCAGAGTTATTATACCTGAGACCCGGATACAAACTCAGCTTGCTACTTGTGGGCAGAGTTGATGGGTCTGTAGAGCATTAGATGGTTTGCTCAGTGGACCACCATTGAGCATTGTCTGGTTCTTCCCTAGTCACATTTCTGTATCCTTTAGACTTCACTCCCTTGTCCGGTGAGGTGTGGGGGAGTAAAGTGTGCTGCTTCTACATGTGACTGTCAAGAGACTCTCACCACAACTATCATGTTCCTTCTGCATTCCACGTTGAAGGTGGTGGAGCCATGGGTAGACAGAAAATTTCATGATGTGAAGCCACTGGGACTTGTGGGTTTATCTATGATCATGCCCAGCATCATCTATGATGATGCCCATGGTGAAAAACCTGAGGCTGGTAGCAAGAGTGATGACTGGAGTTCCTTCAGAATGCCATGTCCTCTGGTTCTACCACATCATGAAAGAGTATAGCACTGAGTGTGAGCCATACACTGTAGGCATTTCTCTGGCCAGAGAGAAACCAGCTGCTATAAACCTTTCTTTCCTAGCCCAGATAGAGCTGGCAGGACCCTTACCCATCTGTGAATAGTACATGATAACAGAGACCTCTCTGTTTTGAGAGTAGTATTGTAGATGAACTAAAATAATGTTAGCCAAAGATGGCTTTTGTGCACACTAAACTTATGTGAGGGACTATTATTAATTACAATAATTGAGACTCAGGGAGTCAACAAAACACTCAGGAACTTACAAGTGATCATTTTAAGTATGACATTTACTTTCAGTGACACAATATTAACCCAAATAATGGTATAATCTATTTTATGTAAATTCAATAGGTAGAGATTAAAACTTTCATGCACAGACAAATTAAAGAATAATTACTTTCAAGTTAGGGATCTTTATAACTATCAGTTTCTCTGATCTTGTTGTGATTCATACAGAGAGAGAGAGAAAGAGAGAGAAGCACTGTTAGACTGAGGTTATCAATTAAGGCTTGATTGAAGATAATGATTCCTTTTCAGATGGAGGAAGGATGGATCCACAGAGAACAAAATCCAACTTGAATATGATTTGTAAAAAGCAGTGCACATATGGAGCATAAGTTGTTAAGGTGGGTTTTCAAAGGTGGCCCCAGCCTTCTTGCCTTCCATGTTTTGGGAATGAAGCCATCGACCAGGATCAAGAAGTTCTTGCTCTCATAGGGAGGACAGACAATCCACCTATCCAGAGCTCAATGTCAGCTAAAAGTAGTCAATATCCATCACATCCCGCCCTGCTTCTTCATCAGTGCTTTGTAGCTGTTAACTGCATGAGCAGTTAGGCTGAATGCGGCTCCCCTCATCCCTGTTTTACACATGGGATCATCCATCTTCCATGAAGCTCACTTCCAAGACTAGGGATCTTGACTTTAACCACTAACCCAAACTGTCTCTTACTAGTGCTAAAGGCTAGTGAGGATATAGGTGAGAGTCTAGAATAGAACAGAGAACTGGTAGTTAAGTTTGTAGAATTAAGAAGAGCTAGCATTTGAGCCAAATCTCAGGGAAGGGAGGCCAGTGTGAGATGTGAAGGGAAAGGTAGAAGGAATAGGAGATGCAAAGGAAAAGAATGAGAAAAGGATGGTGGGTTCGAGGAGCAAGAAGACTGGCTTAAAAGGAATAAATAGGAAGGCAGGTGACAGAACATACGTTGGAAAGATGCTAGGGATAGATCCTGTAGGGCCTTGGAGTCCACTATAGTTTTGGCTTTTGTACAGAGAATTATAGGGAATCATTGAGTTATTGGAACAAGAAGGATAATGAGATTCGGTAGGACGTTTTCATCAATGGACCAAAATGGCTATGTATTTTGTGGCAGGAATACGTGACATCAGACACAGAAGCAGGAAGGCCTGGAATGGAGACTAGCAATAATTGGGGCATAATAATCTGAGAATGGGGCTGGGAAGGTGGCTCAGTGGTAGAGCGCTTGTCTTGCATGCCTGAGGCCCTGGGTTACATTCCTCAGCACCACATAAGCAAAAAGAAAAAAGCCAGAAGTGGCGCTGTAGCTCAAGTGGTAGAGCGCTAGCCTTGAGCTGAAGAGCTGAGGGACAGCGCCCAGGCCCAGAGTTCAGGCCCCACGACCGGACCCCCCCCCCAAAATAATCTGAGAATGGATGAAAGAGATTGTGATGCAAGTGTTGGCATTTAGAAGGATTAGAAGTGAGACACGAGAGAAAGAGGAACAAGTATGTTCTCAAACTGGGTACAGTGGTACACACTTACATCTTGACACTTATGAGGCTGGGGGGTCTAAGATTATGTGTTCAAGATCAGCTTAGGCTACATAGTAAAACTTTGTCTCCGAAAAAATTTCATCAAGCATTTTGGCTGGAGCAACTGGGTTGCTGTGGTGCCATTTGCTGACATGAGGAGGAACAGGAGTAAGCAGGTGTGTCTGTGGTAGTGGGAGATAATTCACAATACTAAATTTGCCTGTGCAAATGGAGAGGCTGAAAAAGAAATTCGATACTCAAGCCTGGAGCTTAGATGAGAGGGATTTAGACATATTAATTTTGGAATCCCAGCCACATACAGATGGGATTACCAAGGAAAACATTGTAAACAGGAGATATGCTTTAGGATTTCAATATTTAGTTCTTAAAAAGAGGAAGAGGAACCAGAAAAGGAGAGTGACAGAAGGGATAGTGAAATGAGGGGAAATCATTTTTGATACCAAGCTATGATTACACCACACCACACTGGCTGGTATAATGAAAGATGCTGATGCTGCCCATAGATTCAATAAGAAAGAGAGACAGTTGATGCCTGGATTTGGAAACATGGACATGTCTTTGTTAAGTGAAGTCTTTCTATAAGAAGACATGGACAACAACTTGTTTCCAAAGTCAGTGTTTGCTTGGTAAGTTCAGAGTAATAATCAGGACTTTTACAACAGTAATGTCGCGTTCATGATGCATGCTGGAGGCTATGAGTTTGTTGTTTGCTATTTACAGTTCTTCAGTTACTACGGGTAATTTCTCAGTTCAGTATTCAGACTGCAGCAATAGCTGTGTCCAAGTGGAAAAGCAAGATGCTAATGGAAATGGGACATGCCTCTGACAGCGTGGACTCACACATGGCCCCCTTCCTGTCTGCTCTGATTCTATTGGACAATGCCAGTCACGTGGACAAGCCTGTTGATGGGGTGGGAGATTTGGCACCCTGAAGGGAGGCACTGTGGATCACATGGTCAATGGAGAGACACAGAACCTTCCATAAAGACGGGAGGAGTCTGAATTGAAAGCAATGATACAATCTTCTACAAGGGGAGTTCAGAAAAAAAATAGATGGTAAAATTAGAGTTTCACATTAAAGAACATCCAGGAATTTTACTATAAAAGGAGCAAGGGAATAAACAGGGCAGCAGCTGGAGAGGGAGCTGGGGTCAAGTGGGAGCTTTTCTTGTTGGTAACATGGGGTTATGTCAACATGTTTGTATGTGATGCACTGATCTAGAGAGAAAGAAAGAAATTGAAGCAGCAGAGTGATAGAATAGCTACAAGGATAAAGTCATGTAGGTGAGAGACAACATGTTCCTCCAGACAGTAGAAGGCTGACCTTTGCTGAGAACAGTTAAAGTTTGTGATAGAAGAAAAGGCAGAGATTATTGGCAAAGAGCCTGGGAATTGTGGTCATAGGCAGAGAAAGGCTTTCAGTTGGCTTCTGGGTTCTTAATGAAATCAATCATCACTTGAGGGTGAAGATGTGGGAAAGGCTGGTGGCGACTTGAGTAATGGCAAATTGTAAGATATGGTCACACCGAGGGCATGAATGAAAATAGGAATATTCTGTAGGAATGTTTGATCCTGTAGGATTATAATCATGGATTTAAACACTCGGGGTATCTGCATGATTTTTATTTCCATTTAGCTGAATGCAGCTATGATGTAGATAGAGAGTTTGTTTTAGCCCATGATTGGAAGTGCCCAAGATGGTTTCCAGGATGGAGAGAGATAAAGGACAAATAAGTTGATAGTTTGTACAAAGGTTGATTTTAATAAGGGACCATGGAATGAAAATATGAACATTGGCATGATTAGTAAACAGGGTTTATCGTCTGGGAACTTCTAGAGGGTCAAAAATGCTTACAAGAGCCATGTGGCTCACGCTTATAACCCTAACTACTCAGAAGGCTAAGATATGAGGACCATGGTTTGAAGCTAGCCTGGGAAGGAAAGTCTATGACACGCTTATCTTCTACAAACTACTAAAAAAAGCCAGAAGCGGCCCCATAGCTCAAGTGGTAGAGTGCTAGCCTTTAGAAAAAAAAAGCTCAGGAACAGTACTCAAGCCTAGAGTTCAAGACCAAGGTCCTGCAAAAAGAAAAAGCTTATGAGACATCAGAAGGTAGCCTTGAACTTTGAGGGGGTATGACCATCATTGTTTGAATTAAGATATAAGAGGTTGTTCAAATAGTAGAGATGCTATTGTTGGCATTGTCATGATCCAGGTTAGGATGTGAGGATGGTTGAGGGCGGTAGGGATGAGATGATTACTGAGTTCTGATATGAGGATGCTGAGAACCTAAGGTGTTTAATGGATCAAATATGTGGGTATAGAAGTCACCAGAAGGGAAATGCAAAGAAAGGGGTATCATGGCAAACACAAATGAATCTTTCAATATGACTCTACAGATCTTGTCTTCTTCTGGGCAGTGTTGGGTAGGGCGCATCTGCAGCGGTGACTGCCGGTGTTTTGGTGTGGGCTGTCCTTATGGAGAGTGACTGGAGGCTTCAGGGCCTGGCAGAGGGTCAGACCTTTACCTTTGCTTCTCTCCTGACACCCACACTGATGGCTATTTGGTTGACTTCCTATAGCATGTGATCAATGAGAGGAGACAACAGAGGTCTCAGACTCAGACTCTGTCACATTATGACAAAGGTAGGGAGTGGACATGCAGTGTGTGTGTGTGTGTGTGTGTGTTCAGGAGAAAGACAACACAAATAAAGGAAAGCTATTTTCCCCCTCACCCCTTGAGCCACCATATGGAATTCCTCATAGGCTTTCTCTCTCTCTCCATCATGAATTCCAGTCAACCCCAAGCTAGGCAGCACCATTTTGATTTATTGGGGGAGAATTTGATGATCTGGGCTCTCCAGCCTCTTAGAATGGGGCATTTGTAGAAAGCCAGACTTGGGATATTGTTTAATATTATTGCTTGTAGGCCATTTTATCATGAGGACCTCGGATGGAGTTGATAGCATGTAATTGGACATTTGGCTCAGCAGAATGATAACTGTTTAAATAACAGGTTCTCCAAAAATATAGTCTTTTTCTTCAAGCTTATTGTAATGGTTAGGCACCTGAGCTTTGTTGTTTGTTTTTTTTTTTTTTTGAAGGTACTCTTCTCTGAGATTTTCTGTTTTTCTCCTTCAACCGTCAGAAGGTCGCAGCTGACCTGCCTCCTTTGCTATGTGACTCTTTTTTTTATTCCATTTTTATGAGGGGTCTTTTTGGCTCTTTGCAGCATTGTGCTCATGTGGTCTCTGAGAGTGCCTGGGTATGAGTGTTCAGAGCCCCACAGATCTGAGTTCCTGTTCAGCTGCAGCACTTGTTCCCTGTTCCTTACCTTTCTCTGCACCTCAGTTTCTTTTTCTCTTTAGATACTAGTCTCACAGGGCTGTGGTGGGAATTGCAGGGGGAAAGCATGTGGACATGTAGTAAGTCAGTGATTTTAAGATTACTATAATCAACAATGTCATGGCTGTCATCATGACCAAAGGCACTTCTGGGACCAACTTCTTGCAGGCTATTCAACCCTCATTCTCTGAGAAAGTGTTCGAGACACCTGTGCAACATGTATTTGAACATGTTTCTGTGAGTTGATTCCTTCTAAAAATTTTTAGGAGGGTTGGCTTATTATCAGGACTCAGTTGCAAGTTGCAAAAATTCAATTCATATTAGATTAAGAAAAAAATACAACCTTCAAATAAACAGGGATAGAAATGGTCTTAGATCCGGACAGAATTTTAATAATTTTTAATATTTCTCTCCTTGTTCTTTCCCTCCTTTCTCTCCCTCTCCTCTGCCTCGGTCTCTGTCACTGTCTCTTTCTTTCTCTGACACAGGCAATTCTGGAGTCACAGTTGGACCTGGAAATCCAAGGAGAAAGAAGGGATAATTTCTTCCTTTCCAATTTGTGGAAACCACAGGAAGCAACATGGATGGATCCAGCCTAGTTTTAATCTGCATCCTAGGCCATGAGGGTGCATGATTGAAAGCTCAGCCAATGTCAAATGGGTCAGGTGTATGTATATGGAGAGAGGGAGGGAATTAGAGGTTTTCTAAATAACAGGGAATATAGGGATTAGAGGAAGGTAAGGGGTGGGATTCAGGGACTCAACAGTTAATGTGTACTACTGTTGGAACTTTCCCTAGTTAGGGAACTTCAGCTTCTAAAAGAGTCTCAGAATCTTGTCCAGCTTCAATCTAGCCTATGAACTATAGGGTTTTAAGATTGTGGGTGTGCAATTTGACTGCCTAGGTGTAGAATCTATTGCTGATTATTTCAAATGTGTTCCCTCAGGCAAACGGCTTAATCCCTCTTCTGCAGGAATCCTTTCTTATTTGAGGTTTTCCTTCCCATGGCCAACTGTGGTCTGAAAACATTAAATGGAAACTTCCCCAAATAAACATTCTATGTTAACATTAGGCTCTGTTTTGAGTATCATAATGAGGGGCTGGGAATGCAGTCGAGTGGAGTGGTAGAGTATTTGGTTAGCACACACGAGGCCCAAGGTTTTTTTTTTTTTCCCCCCTAGCACTGAAACAGCATGACAAGGGAGCTCTGAGTAGTGTAATGAAGGTTTGTGTTGTTTTTCTTCCCTTTGTCCAGTGTAGCCACACTGTGCATACTACATATCCAGTAGCCACTAACCAGCTCAGTACTATTTGAAATCAACTATTGCAATATTGCACGGTTTGTGGTTAAGGAACGCTATTTTACTGAAGAGAGAAAGTAGGTCCAAGTAGAAGGATGCTGGCCATTTGGTAATGCCAGAGATGAGCTGGAGAAATGCTTGCTTTAAGGGAAAAGGGGAAAGCTTATCATGGGTGTGTGTGGGTAGGAAAGACCATTGTCTCTATATGTGTTGGTGCTCTTTGCAGTTCCAGGCATCTCCTGGGGTTAATGAAGAGAAGGCTACTCTGTGACTAGTATTACCTAGCTCAGATGCTTCTTGATGATTATGTGGCATGATATATAGTATTCAATATGGTTCCTAGTGCATAGTAGGTGCACGATGTGTGCTATCATTAACACAGCATTAAGCTATCATCATCATTATTATTTCCATTCACAGCTCCAAAGTCCAGGCACTCTGCTTTGTTTCTAAACTAGATTCTCTTTAATAAAGCCCTTGTTGACATTGGTCAGAGGAGAAGCTCTGAGACCTTCCTCCACCAATGTCCTGGATGCTCCCAGATGGACAAGATACCTCAAGGTCAAGATCTCAGCCCAAGGGAGAACATTTAAGAAAAAGCTCAACAAGGTGAAGTACTGTCCCTTTCCCAGGTTATCCAGCCCGTAAGCAGGGGCTGGTTCATATCAGATCAGCTGAGCTCAAGCTGGGGTTCCTCCTGCATTCTTCTCTGTCATTAGTCTCTCACTCAGGTGTGGGCCTGACTTTCAGAACCTCCTGTAACTAACCTCCAGCGTCCTCATTCACTCTGATTTGTAATACCTTGGAAGTTCCCATTCATAATATTGTGCCTTTGAGCAAGTGTCCCCTCTCTTTTATGTTGCCTTTCTTCCTTCTTCTCATTCATCTGAAGCCCTTTCACACCCGAGTTAGCTTTGACTCTTCCACGGACCTTTGAGAAGACTCCTGACCTCACTTTCCTGGGTTGCTGGATGCCCAGGTCTTGTGCATCAGACCTAGTGACTGGCATTTTCCTGTCATGTGTCTAGTATCTTGAATGCTAGCTCCTTCCCAAGTTAGGAATTGTGTCTCTCTGGCTCAAGTCTGGCAACCTAGAAGATTAAAGTCAGAGGAACTCTTGGTTAAGGTTTTAGTATGATAGAACAGAACCCAGGTATTGCGGTACAAGTGTGTAATCTCAGTTCTTGGGAGGTTGAGGAAAGAGGATCTATAGTTCAAAGTCAAACTAAGCTATATAGAATGACACTATCTCAACAAACAGACACATAGAAGACACAGAAAAAAGAGAGAGAGAAAGAAAGAATGAAAGAAAGAAAAGAAGGAAAGAAGGGAGGGAGGGAGGAAGGGAGGGAGGGAAAGAAAGAAAGAAAATAAGAAAGAAAGAAGAAAGAGAGAGAAAGGAGGGAAGAAAGAAAGAAAGGAAGGAAAAAAGGAAGGAAGAAAGGAAGAAAAAAGAGGAGGGAAGGATGGAAGAAAAAGAACACAAGAAAGTAAGGGAAAGAAGAAAAAAAGAAGGGAGGAAGAAAAGGAAGGGAAGGAGAGAGAAGAAGAGATGGGGAGAGAGAGAGAAGAGACTTTTTTTGGGGGTCCGGTCGTGGGGCCTGAACTCTGGGCCTGGGTGCTGTCCCTCAGCTCTTCAGCTCAAGGCTAGCGCTCTACCACTTGAGCCACAGCACCACTTCCGGCTTTTTTCTTTTTGCTTATGTGGTGCTGAGGAATCGAACCCAGGGCCTCAGGCATGCAAGGCAAGCGCTCTACCACTGAGCCAACTTCCCAGCCCAGAAGAGAGACTTTTATTTGAGAAGTAGATATGGGGTTGGTTGGTGTCACATTTCCAGATTTGCATATAGGTTGGTTAAGAGGAGCCTGAGGCTTTCAGGGTGAAGAGAACAGCACACTGTCAAATTTCTCATCAAACTCTATCAATGGTTATACAATCTTATGGCCATTGATGTCTAACATTCTGACGGCAGCAGTATACAGAGCATTAAGTGTTGTGGTTTATACAATGTCATCTCCTGGACTCTCAAAGGCCACCAAGGTCCCATTGGGCATTGTGTGCACCCCTGGGGAATACACAGAGGCAGGTGACCTAGGGTTACAGCAGCCTGTTCAGGACCACACATTTGCATATATCCCAGAAGTCATTGTGTCTTTTGTATGGGAGGTCAAGAGGTGCTGAGACCACAGGAAGTCTAGAAAACCATGGCTGAAACTCAGAACTTCCCAGGCTCCATCAAGGCCTTTGTCAGAAAGGAAAGGAGACGCATTTCCCAGTTTCTACCTGGCCCATCAGTGCCGCTCTCTAGTCTAAGATTCATTCTCTTCTTCTCAGCCCCAGGAAGCTTTCCATCTGCTGAAGCTGGACTAAAACCACGTTCTCCCCACTCCCTGGCTAGGTCCCCGGGCCACACACTCTTTAAAGCATGAAGCTGACTCCCAAATGTGTGCTTCTCCCAGAAATGGCAAATTATGAGTACAATTTTGTTATGGAAGCTGAGTAGAAGAAGCAATTAAGTTTTACTACATTTTTACCCCTGAGAACAACAACCAAAAATGAGAGAGAGAGAGAGAGAGGGAGGGAGAGAGAGGGGAAGGGAGGAGAGAAGAAGAGAAGGAGAAGAAAGAAAAATGGTGCACAGTGGGAGGCAGTAATTCCCAGACATGCACCAGACCCCTGGAATGTGGCTCTGTCTTTAAACCTGGTTATCTGGAAACACTCCGGCCTTCTCTGGACCCATAGTCCTTTGGTCTCCTGCCCTCTGTGTGTCTACATTTTCCCTAGGAACATCCTTGTCATCTTTAATCCTGGATGTGGTCATCAAAATCTACTAGGTGGCATCCTGATGGCTGAACTCATATTTAGGGCTCCTAAATAGGTTGCTCACTCCCAGGAACCTTACTTTCCTCCCCCCTTCTAGAAGCCTATGTGCCTCCAAGTCTTTTCTATGGGCCCACTGTCCCCATTTGAGCCCTGGGTCTTTTTTACACCCTACCCACATTGAGCATTTTACCTTTCACTGAACGCTCCAGGCACACACCTGTAATCCCAGCAGTTGGAAGGCTGAGACAGGAAGATAGCAAGTTTGAAGCTAGTCTGGGCTCTATAGAGACCCTGGCTCAAAAAGACAAAAACAAAAGCAAGGGAAAACACAAGAAGAAAACAAAACCCTTTGCAAAACAAGACCAACCGCAAAGATCTCCCAAACATCTGTTAATAGCAAGGCTGTCTTACTTCCGTCTAACAGTAGATCCAAAAATCATTGTGTTCCCCTTTTTACTGAGCCTCTTAGGAAGCCCGGAGGACAATTCCAGACTAATTACAATGGAATGGAGAGATTTCGTTTTGGTTGTCGGCACAAAACTCTCCTCGTTTACCTAGATGATGTCTAATTTCTTTTTCCGCTTTATTTTATAACCATGTGTATGCGAGTGGTGATGTTTTTGAAGTGTTCAATATAAGTTTATTGAGCAAATAAAACCCGTAAATGGTAATTTTCTTCATAAATTGAAGTACTTAAATTGTCATAACATGTGTTCTCCAGGTAGATTTTTGACCAAATGTGTGAATGTTTCTACAGTGAAATTTCAAATGCTACTCATTATGTAAATACCATTTTTATTTTAAGACACGGAGAAGATATAAATACATAGGGAAGGTATAAATTACAAAAAAGTGGGAACAGGCTTACCCTGCTTGGGTCTCAGGCTATCTGAGGAATGGTGATAATCGTGGTGCTGCCTGACTCAGGAGATAATGTATAGAAAAGCATTGTTCTAAGTAAATGTAACCTAAATAACATGATGCTCCATTTCCTTTTGCATTGCTCACCACAGGTAGTCAAGTGTAAGGGCAAGTGATGGACAAGGGGGTTTTCAGGCAGAGTGGTCTTACCAGCTTCCCACCTGTCTCCCAAGTGAGGGCCTTCCTTTTGGATTGGCTCTATGTCCTGGCCAACTATATTTTAGAGTGTGTAGGTGTTTGAGGTGGGCAGACAGTATAGCAAGGAGCCTGTGATCTAAGTTACATCCAATGTTAGGGATCCAGTTCTCAGGATTTTTCCCAGCAGGCTTTGCAGAGACTTCTGCCCTTGGAAGCTAAAGGATGGGTGATGTGCATGGGTAGGAACAGGGCTAAGGCTGGTGGAGAGCCGGCACCACCTGCAGACCTGGACTGCACTGCTATTGCTTCCTTTTGCAGTCTGCAGGGTGTGGCAAATGCAAGCATGGCTTCCTCTCTGATTTGGTCTCTGGTTGGACTATCCCTTATAACCCCGGACAGATGGTCTCCTTCCTCCAAGGCGTGGCTCTAGGGTGGATTATAGATGAGCTGCCCCTACCCCAAACTATTCTTTTCTAATTACATTTTTGAGCCTGGTATATGGGCTGTCCACGTGTCTGGTTCTAGAGGAAATAGAAGAGAATACAGGAATCTTTTTTTAAAATGTTTCTTGTGGAGATAACTCTATTTAATCAGCCAAGAATGATCTCTAGGTCTTAGGAATGGTTGTAGTTAAACTATGGCTAAGTTTTGATCATGCTTTCTATATTCAGTCACTTGCCATACAACAAACACCTTCTGAACAACTGTAATGTGCCAAGCACTATTCTCTAGAGAACTGGCAGTTCTTTTTTTTTTTGCCAGTATGGAGGCTTGAACTCAGAGCCTGGGGGCTGTCCCTGAGGCTCTTGGTGCTCAAGGCTAGCATAGCATGCTATCACTTAAGCCAAGTGACATTTCTGGCTTTTTCTGAGTAGTTTATTGGAGATAAGAATCTCACAGACTTTTCTGCCCAGGCTGGCATTGAGCCATGGTCCTTAGATCTCAGTCACCTTAGTAGCTAGGATTACAGGCATGAGCCATTGGCATCTGACTCTGCTTGCCTCTCTCTCTCTCTCTCTCTCTCTCTCTCTGTAAGGAGAGAGGGGGGAACTGGAGATTGAACTCAGGGCTTTTTGGCTTGCTGGGCAGGTTGCCTTTGTCTTGAGCAGGGAGTAGGAAATATTTAGGTCCAGATCTCAGCTCTTATTTGAGGTGAGGGAAGAACAAGTAATTGTGGAAGGAATGGACAAAGCCAAATAGCTCATAGTCAGAGTCCTATCAGGACTCTGAAAGAACTTGGACTCTGAAGTCTGAGGGATTTGAGATTACGTTCTAGCTCTTCCTCCTATGAGCTGTGTAACCTTGCTAAGTCCTTTTCTCTGAATCTTCATTTTTCTCATGTAAAAACAGAGCCTAGGTAAGTGAACCAGGCTACATGTTGAGAAACATAATTGAAAGAGACGACAGGAAGTACCTAACCCAGTGCC
This sequence comes from Dipodomys ordii, assembly GCF_000151885.1. Lineage (NCBI taxonomy): Eukaryota > Metazoa > Chordata > Mammalia > Rodentia > Heteromyidae > Dipodomys > Dipodomys ordii. Next base: position 631,541 of record NW_012267220.1, on the reverse strand, counting down.
TGGTCTGTGTTAAGCATCTCCTCCCCGCTGCAGCCTGAATTTATTCTTCTTAACCAGATCCCACACTTTCTCTGGTCCTCAGGCCTTCATACCTGTGAGAAGCCACAAATCCCTTTACCCTTCAAGTCTATACCTGTGGAGGGATGAATGACCACACCTGTCCATTTGTCCTTTGCCTGCTGAAAGGCTCAGTGATGATAACTTGCTAATGTGAGCAAGAATGACAATGCACACAGCAGCCGTGAGTCAGCCCTCTGTGTCTACATCCTCTGCAGCCCTAGACCCAACTGCTGTGGGTAGAAAATATTCTGAGAAATTCTAGACATTTCTAAACAGCAGAATTTGAATTGGCCACGTGCCAAGCACTAGGCAGAATATACACAAACACAGTAATGAGTGACTTACTTGCTGTTGCCTCTCACCACTTTGTGGAACCCTAGTTTTCCCTGAATCTCTGCCTGGGTTTCTCATCTTGTGCTCTGTGGGCTGTGCCGTCTGACCTATGACAAGGGTTTTGGTCCTTGACGTTCAAATTGCAGGGGACAAAGACATGGTTTATGAAGAAAAACAGCTATATTTTCTTGCAGCGATCCTCCAAACAGTGGAGCATTGCATATCCACAAGGTCAGAGATCTTAGGGAACTAGGAGATGGTTGGAAGCGTACATATGTTCTGCACCAATACGGCACCACAGTATGTAATGACTAGACCATCCACGGGCATCCTGGGACCCACCTCCCACTCATACTGAGGGAGGCTGGGAAACTCCTGCATACTGAGCACTGACTGGAGACTGTGCTTCTGAGGCCATGTTATGAACATGGACTGGGGCATACCAAGTATCTAGAGTACAACACCTGGGCTGGAAGGGTCTTCCGTCTCATTCCTGCCTTACCAGGAGGTACAACAGAGGTAAAACTCTTGGTCCTGTGAGCCCAGAGCCTATCTTGCCCAGTGTGGGTGATTTTCTTCTGGGCTTCACTTTTTGATGCTCCCACAGCATTTATGCAGCTAGCCAAGGCCAGTAGCTGACTAGTCCCCTGCCCACCCCTTAGAAGTGCCAGGAAGAAGGTTGCCACATCTACAGCTCTCTACATCTACATCCCTCTTTCTCCTGGTTATGGTCCATGCTTCTTTGCTGTTTCCTCGGTTTTCACTCAGCCCCTCATCCTGTCTTCTTCTCTCCCATTGGCCCAGTCTTTCTACAGGCAAACCCAGTCATGTCACTCTGCAGCCCTCATTCTTTAGCACTTCCCCTCTACCCTGCTGTTGAAGTCTGAATTCCACACAGCTCACAAGGATTTCCCTCCATGACTCTGTTCAAATTCAGTCATTGCATTCTCTTTCCCATCCCTCCTGGGATTCATGCTCCAGTTAGAGAAGAAGCTCAGAATGGTCCCCTAAAGCCAACATGATCTCATGACGCTGGGGGCTTACAGCTGACATTCGCCCACTCCCAGGTTCATCCTCTAACTCAGCAAAGTCTTACAATCACTACCATGTGTCAGGCAAGCCCGGGCACCTTGTGGAAGTCACAGGAGCACAAGACAAGAGTATTTGGGTTCTTTGAAGCTTACATGATAGGTGAGCCAAACAGGTGCCTATTTTGAATATATGTATTCATCTATGTAGGTTGCACGCATGAATGGGAAATGCCAGGAAGAGAATTTTTAGCAGCACTCCATGGTTCCCAGGGTCAGGAATAGTGCTCGTGAACTATTAAATCCTCAGCTAGTATTTCCTTGTTTCTCCACATGCCAGTCAGGAGTCACTTACTCCAGGAAGCCTTCCTGGGTCAGGACCCATCAAAGAAGGTCCTGAGCACTTCCTCTGTGCTCATAGCATCCTGCCCCGCCCATGATGGCCAGTAGGTAAAGCTCCCCACCCAAGTTATGATGAGGGTCCAGCCGGTCAGTTCCCTAAGGAACTCAGAGTGTGACCGTGTGACCCTTATTATTTATTTATCTGTTGTTTATTTGTTTGTTTTGGGCCCATGTTGGATTTGAACTGAGGACCTGGGCACTGTCCCTTACCTTTTTTGTGCAAGGCTAGTGGCTCTACCACTTGAGCCACATTCCACTTCTGGCTTTTTGGAGAGAAGGGTCTCACAGACTTTCTTGCTGGGGCTGGATTCGAACCTCAATCCTCAGCTCACAGCCTCTTGAGGATTACAAACGTGAGCCACCTGTGCCAGGTGAGTGACTCTGACTCTAGGGGTGCTTAGCACAATGCTTCGTCCCAGGTAAGGACCAACCAGTGGTTGTGATGACCCAGGCTACCGGGTCCCGGGGCTAGGACTGGGGACTGGAGACACCAAGAGGATGGAGGAGGAAGCCTCTGTCCTCCTCCAAGTAAAAGAGTGAACTTGAAATTGTGGAACTCAGTTGGGCATTTATTTATAAATGACACAGGTGGTCAGGAGCTTTCGATGAGGCTCTCATTCATCCCACCCCCGTCACCTTCTTGTCATTTTCCAGTGATTTAGAACCAGCCGGCCAGATAGCCCTTAACCAAGCAATATACATGTTAATGTGCCGAAGCAGGGTCTGAGATTGAAGTAGCAGCAAAAACACATTATTCAAAGGGAAGATGAGGAGGAAAAGAGAAATGGACAAGGTGTGTGTGTGTGTGTGTGTGTGTGTGTGTGTGTGTGTGTGAAATTTAGGAGACTACTGCTTTCATTAAAAGTCATAGCTGTGTCCAGCTGTGTCTAGAAGGGTCAGGTGACCACCACGCCCAGTTTCCATCCCCTTCCTTGGAACTCTCTTTCCTTCCTCTAAAAACACTCTTCATTTATTTTTAGGCATTTCCAGAAGGATTCTGGCAGTCTAACTTTAATTAGAATTGTACCCAAGGAGGCCAGAGCTATTGACGGAATGATTTCTTTTCTTCTTCTCTCCTTATTGGCATTGCGTAGGGGGCAGCCAAAAATGCTTTTAGAGGAGTGGCAAATTTTAGCATTTAATCATTTTTTTTTCTTGGCTTGCTGGGTCTAGTTTGAGAAAGTAGGTGAGAAAGAACACCAGAGCTGGCAAGAGGAGCAGGCGTTGGTTCTGGCCTTGTGTACTGGCCAGATGTTGGAGCTGCATAACTTCACCTCTGGAAGGACTTGTTCATGAAATGAATGGAGTCATGAGCTATACTGAGGAGTGAGGGAAGAAAAAAGGGGCCTTTCTTTCCTTAGTCTTGTGTTTCTTTTTTCTGAAATTGAGGTTGGAACTCAGGGCTTATGCCTGCTTGATAGGTGCTGTACCCTTTGAGCCAAGGAAAGACCTTCTTATGCAAGATCTTCACAGAAAACGTATAGAGATCTATGTGCGTAGGGGTGGGGGGGAATGAGGGTTGAATCTCTTGGTTCTTTTAAAAAAATTATTTTTATGGCAGTATTAGAGTTTTGAACTCAGGACACTGTGTGCTTGCTAGGCAAATACTCTACACCTTCAGATCTTTCTACTCTAGTTTTACTTTTCCAAGGCTTTTTCCCGAGGCTGTACTCAGATCGTAAATCTCCTATTTTTGCCTTCCACATTGTTGACATTACAGCTGTGAATACTAAGCCTAACTTGTTTGTGGAGATGGAATCTTGCTAATTTTTTTTTGGAGGGGCATCCAGGGTTAGCTTTGAACTGTGATGCTTCTAATCTCCAAAAACTGCTGAAATGATAGGCCTGAACCACTATGTTACATCTTTTGGCTCTTGAGTATGGTAACTCCCATTCTGTGCCTGTTCGTAGGCCTCACTGACTTATTTTTGGTCCTGAGATCTCAGGGAAGATGTATAGTGCGAAGGACAAGTGTGATTGGAGGAAGGACTTGGGATAGGAGTGGCTCGTGGGAAGTCTCAGGATACTATGGAACCATCAGGAGGGATAACTTGACATCCTCTTTCACAGGTCATGGTGACCACACTGGAGCTATCTGACCACTGGGTCCCTAGAGTCTGTACAAGCTCAGTCAGGATGTCGCTCATGACAGTGAGGTCACTGAAGACCCCCTGGAAGCATGCAGAAGGCACATTCCCCAGAGGTGGATCTACACAGCTCTGAGTGCTAGCCCTCCACAGAGGTACACAGGCACGCATACAACAGCATGCTAAGAGCTCAAGAAATTTTCCAAGTGAGAACTGCATTAGTCATTGTGGGTTGGGTATTCTGCCTAGGATTTATCCTGAATTATTAGTCATCACAGGTTAGGTTATCCTGCCATAACAAACACCTCCAACCAGCTCAGAGACATAACATAACTGGAGATTATTTCTGTCCTTTGCAAATTCACTCTGCATCTGGTGTCTGTCCAGGGCAGCTTCTGTGCAGGTGTCTCCTCGATGTTTCCACGTTGCACCTCTCTAAGGGTGCTCCTGCAGGAATAGGCGATTATCACGGGTCCAGCAGGAGCTGATCTACAGCCATGAAATGCTTTGGCATCCTAGGCCACAAGTATCATTCCTGTGTACACATCAGCAGCAGCAGCAGAAGAGAACCACAGAGGCCTGACATTCTAGCCTCCTACAGGGAAGGCCAGTGGAAAGGTACCTTTGATGACTTTTGGGGAGAAGGTGTTGTACATGTGTGATCTGGAGAGAGAAGTCAGCCAGGATTATTCTGGACTGAAGACAGATACTGGCCCATGCCCAGGCCAAAATTAATGATAAATGCTAGAGTTGGGGTATTATTTGTGCTCATGTTGAAATTTGATCCCTAATGTAGCATAGCAGTCTTTAAGGGTGGTGGGTGTTGGAGATCCACCCTCTTGAAGGGATTAACATGGTACTCATGAGACTGAGATAGTCATCATGACAGCAGGTGGTCATAAAAACAAGGCTGGCAGCTCCCCTTCTCCCTTTGTATGCACCCCTCCTCTGCATGTATCCATTCCCCCTTTTTGGTGATGTGTGGACCCAAGGACCTTGCTGTGAGAACACACTATGTAGTTGGATTTGCAGAACTGTGAGCCAAAATATATCTCGCTTCCTATTAGTTACCCAGTCTCAAGTATATTGTCAGAGCCACAGAAAACAGACTAAGACAGTGGCCATTTGAAGCCAGGAGTCCTTGCATTTGATTCTAGTGCATGGAGGAGATGGAAGTCAAATACTACAGAGCAGAGGAGTGAATCCTTCCCCCCACGGCTTCCAGGGATTCCTGGGGATCTAAGAATGGCAGAGAGAAAACCAGCTTGGAAGAAGTAATGGAGAGACGTCACAAAAAGACCAGCAGAGGATATTTGAAAGTTCAAAGTTCATCACCATGGACAGTGAAAAGCCAGAGACTCTTAGTAAGCTACCAGCCCAAAGTCTAACGTGGGCATGCTCTATTCTGTGATTTGTGCTTATTCCTCTTACTTCAGAGAGCTTTTAAGGAAGCATTGGGTTTTCTTTTAAAAACAACTTTTTGTTATATCTTTAAGTAGTTGTACAAGGGAGTTTTGTTTCAACATACCAATTTATAAGTACACATTTTGATCAATGTCACCCCTTGCATTGTTCTCCCCAGGCTCCTCCAACCCCATCCTTCCACTCAATGTCTGGAGAGAAGCACTGATTTTATTTTTTGCTGTTTGGTAGATGAAAGGTCAGTGTTACATTGTGTATTATGGCTGAACCTAAGTGATGAAAGATGAAAAATGCAAGCCAACTGGTGAGGACCATACATGCGCCTAGTAAACATATTCCTTTTTTTCTCTCAACCTGTTAGAAGCCAGACAACCATTCCTGCCATGAGCAATGAAGCTCTGGCCAGAGATCATGGTGATGAAGGAATGGATTTCAAGTCAAATTCTCAGTTCACCTTGGAATGATCTTCAAAGTCTTCTGTCTGATGAGAGGTGATGAGCAGATAGATAGGAGCACATCATTGCACAGAAAACAGAACATGGCCACAGAAAACAGACCAAGAGAGTAGCCACATTATTTACAGTTTCAGTTACCTGTATTCCACTGTGTTATGAAAATATTAAATAAAGTTCCAGAAATAAACTATTCATGAGTTTAAAAAAATAGCTTAAAATAACTTAAAATAGCTTAAAAAATAACAATAAATAGCTTAAACCAAGCAGCTATGGCTTGTGCTTATAATCCTAGCTACTCAGGAAGCTGAGATCTGAGGATCAATGGTTGAAGCCAGCCCAGTCAGAAAAGTCTGTGAGATTCTTATCTCCAATTAACCACCAAGAGACCAAAAGTGGTGCTGTGGCTGAAATTGGTTAGAACACTAGCCTTGAATGAAAAAGCTCAGGGACAGTGCTTGGGCCTTAAGTTCAAGCCCCAGAAGCTTATATTAGTAATATAAGGGGACATGCGATGGGGGTTCTTGTTGTTACATCCACACACATTTACACTTTCCAATCTATTGTACACTTCCTATCAGACCCCCCTTCCCCTTACAAAACCTTTCCCAACGGGTCTCCTTGTTCCAAGGACTCATACATTTAAACAACTCTTATTATAACATATTGTTAAAATTATTCTATTTTATTAACTTACTAATTTGTAAATTAAGGTTTTCATAGATACACATGGAAGAAAACATAGTGATAGAGAATAAGACAGTATATACAGAGAGGATTTGGTATCAAACAAGATTTCAGGCATGCATGGAATATCATAGAATTCAGTTGTTCCCCATGGACAAGGGGCCCCCAATACTAGGGTTATCAGATCAAACAATACCATTCTTTTGACATATGAAGCGTTTTGTCTGTGAGAAAAATTAGATTTACTGCCATTTTCCAGAGAGAGAGAGAGAGAGAGAGAGAGAGAGAGAGAGAGAGAGAGAGAAAGAAATGCTTTACCCAGAAGCTCTGAAAGCTGAGAGCACTGGGATTTGAATTCCCAGGTCTTGGATCTCTAGTTCATTGCTTACTTTCTTTGAGCTGTGTTCTTGTTACTCCATAGCTCAATTAAAAAACAAAACAAAACAAAGGGCAATGTTGCTTGAACAGAAAAGCACAAAACCAGTTAGGACAACACTTGATTAGCTGCTGCTGGATCGCTTTTTTTCTCCCTCAGATGGCTTAAGAGCTTTTCACAAATAGTTTTCAAACAGATTGAGAAATGAGATAACGATTGTGCTTTTCAGTAGCAACAGCAAACCCAGACCATGTGGCTCCCACCTTCCCCACCATGTTTTACTTCCAGTTTTCATGGATGATAACATGGCGGTGCTGGAGAAAAGTGGTGCTTCCAGGTGAGGAGTAAGGAGCCTGCTCGGGTGCCTTGCTCAGCGGTCATAGGACCACCTTCTTGTGGAAGTATCCAGGAGGAAAGTGTTTATAAGGCAGAGATTTGGAATTGATTGACAGCTGGCAGAGGGGCCATGTCTCCTGAGTATTCCAACTGAAATGAATTTCCCACTACCTCTTGCATTGTGTAGCTTCCAGAGACTGCCTTTAAGACCTTCCTGGTTCTGTACCAAGGCACCTAGGTCTTCTCTGTGATTGAGAGTTGGGTGCCTTTTTAGTTAAGAGGAGGGTAGTTGGCCCAATTAGAGCTGGGGAGATCTTGGTTATCATTCTGACTCAGTGGTGAATTTGGGTTGACATAAAAACTAGGGTCTTAATCATCAGAGAAACTCTCCTACTTGGATTTCCATAAAAATATAGGCTTGATGAAAGGGTTTGATTAGCTGAAATTAGTTGGGCAAATGGTGAAGGCACTTATAGGGCCAAGCTCAATTTGCTTTTTGAGATGTGTGTATCTGAGTTGGGAGCAGAGGGACACAGGGCACAAAGAGGCTTTCAGGATGCATAAGCTCAGGACTGGCCTCTCAAAGCAGTCCATCATTTAATTTTGCAGCCTTTGCACCTGGAGGGTGAGCAACTGTATTTCCCTCCTGGTTCCCAGAGAGCACCATGGAGTGCTAAGGTTACTCATGAGCAGCCAAGACAAAGAGAATGGGAAGGAGGTGAGTGTAAATGGGGATGGGGGGAGGGAGGAGTGCAATCCATGGGGAAGGAGTTGGTACACCCGAGATCCACAGGGTTCTTCTCTAGCATATCTGGGAGGTGATGAGAGAGAGAGAGTCTACAATGTGGAGAAATGAGGGTAAATCCAAGGGTCAGAGGGAGCTGGGTTTGAATCTTAGAACTGTGCAATTGCACAAGTCTTTTCACTCCTGTGAGCCTCATTTTTTCCCACCCATAAATTAGGACTAAAACCCACTCCAAGAAGTCATTAAGAAGGTGAGGCAAAGCTAGATGTAGGTGGATGGGCTCAAGAAGGGTGGCCCTTTGGATATAAAAGATAGTCAGACATTCAGAAAACAGGTTCCTCAATCCCTTCGAGAGTATTGAGAGGAAAAAAAAAAGATGACGGCAGAAAGTCTCAATTCTACCCATCCAACCCTTCAGTTTTGCCACTACCCTTCATTGATGAAGGGGCAAGTTGTCCTCACAACTTGATGCTTCATGCCTAATTTAGACATCCTTAGTTCTCTGAGGGAAGAGCTAAGGAAGAAGGTAGAAGAGGTGTAGCTACCTCATCAGAGATCTCTGAAGCAGAGACACTGCTAGAGAAGGGGAAAGGAAGGAGACAAGGGGTGGAAAGGAAGAGGGGAAGAGGAGCTGTGTGTTTGTACACTAAGGACCTGGTGTTCAAATCAGTCCAATTGCAGCCAGTATCCAAGGTCTTTGCTGTGGATTTGGTGATGCAGGGATTTGGGGGAGACCCTCCCTGGGCTTGGTTATGATAGTGATGAAAAACAGCAGCTCTCAAATATTTGTCCAAAGTGATTACACATTGCATGGTGGAGCTGTAACTTAAATCAATTTCCTCTGAGCTAAAGTTTGCAATCTGCCTACTTTCACATCCAGGGTTCAAATTCCTGATTGGCTCCCTTAAGCCCAATCCTTGAGTCACTTTGGAGACTTTTTGATGTGTTGCGTAGGTTAGGGTAATACTAACTGCCACCAAGAACAAAACTGCCAATTTCTACTCGCAGGAGCTCCACCCTTGCCACAGGTGTGCACATCTCCTAAGACTGTCATCCACCTTCACCAGTGTAGAGAGAAAGAGCATGGATTTGCATGCCCAGGAGGTCACTTCTGCCCGTCTCTTACTGGTCAGAGCTCAGTTGCAGCTATACACAAAGGAATCCAGGGAGTGGTTTGTTTTTCTGGATCCCAGAGGCCTTTCCAGATATGGCTGACAATAGGTAGCTCATGTATTCAGGGAACTTCATAGATACAATAACCTATTGGTCAGTTCTTTCTGTGGCCCATGGCCAGAAGCTGACCAAGGCCTCATTTGTTTTCATTTGTTTTGTTTCATAGGACCCCACTGGGGACCCCTGGAGTCCCTCATTAATATCCCCAAATGGGGAAAAGATCTTGGGCAATGCAGTTGTTTTCCTAGGAGAGTATATGGACTTTGAGGGAGAGTTGGCCTATCCTGTCTGCAGCGAGGTTTGTTTTGGGAAAGGGAGAGAGCCTTGGCATTCCCTGGAAACACATGTCTCCTAGGAATAGGGAAAGCTATGGGGTGGCCGAAGTGATGCCCAGATTAAAAAAAAATAGCACCCAAGTTCTGCTTCTGACCCAACCCTCACTGGCCATGTGCAGGCTGCTCAGCCTCTCTGAGCCCCGAAGTCTTATTTGTACCATAAAGCAAACCTGCTTCTCCCATGGCTCTCATGAGGGCTAGACATTATGAAGGCGTTTGAACACGTTGGGCATAGTCTAGGCCCCCACTACATTTTAATATCAGACCTCCTGGGAAGGAAGGAAATTATGTCCTCTTCCTTTTCTTAATCACCACCAATACCTAGTCCCTGCTGTGTCTTCTTTTCTCCAGCAGAGCATTCTCAAAAGTTGTGTATCAATTGAATTTTTTTTCTAAATTGAATCTCATTTTCAATGCGCCAAGGGAGCTGGGGATTTTAAAGAATTCTCTAGTTTGTCTCTTTGTAAAGCTAATAACCACCCCTTGATGTCTTCCGTACAAATCGGGTGGTTTTTTTCTCATTTATATGCTTTGTTGAAAGTGGGGTTTCCTTATATTCATTAAGAGCCCTGCATATACTTATTTGGTGCTAAGATGCAGGTGAACAGACCTGGTCCCTCCCTGCCACAGGAGGGCAAATATAGTCATTGAAATGCTGGGAGAGGTAGATGCCAATGGCTCACACCTGTTATCCTGGCTACTCAGGAGGCTGAGATCTGAGGATGAGGATTCGCAGTCAGATAGGAAAATCCATGCAATTCTTTTTTTTTTTTAATTTGTGAAAATACTGTACAGAGGGATTACAATTACATGGGCAAGATAATGAGTACATTTCTTATCAAGCACTGTAGCCTGCTCCTTTGTTTCCCCTTCCCATCCTTTATGCAATTCTTATTTCTACTTAACCAGCAAGAAAAAAAAAAGCAGTGGAGCTGTGGCTCAAGTGGCAGCATTGAGCAAAAGGGCTAACCGATAGTGTCCAAGCATTGGGTTCAAGCCCCAGAACTGGCACACACACACACACACACACACACACACACACACACACACACACAAAGTGCTGGTTCAGGTTGATCTGTTGGCATCGTCTAGCTGGGGCTGGACTCACGGTGGCAGACAAAGGAAGAAGGACCTCGTGCCTTTTCCATCCCGGGGCCTCATGCTGCTCCAGGTGAATGCCCAACATTGCATTTTCCCATGTATTGAAATTTATTCCTGCACTCTAAGCTTACTTTCTTCCTTTTCAGCAGTTTGCTGGTGGAAAGAACACAGTGTTCTGTTCTCTTCCTCACATCCCTGGAGGTGTCCTGAGGTCCCAGGCTTGACTTCAGCACAGACGCAAATTCATCCGTCTAGTCTTTAAATCTCATTTGGTTTGTCTGTTTTCCCTCATAAGAAGAATAGAATTAGCTAGCCTGCTACTCAGCAGGGCTCCTGTATAGGATTTACGTAAATTATCTCCTTAATAAAATTACTAAATATAGCATCAACATACTTACAAGGGGAAAAAAAGAAAGCTCTTAGACTGTGAGTGTCTTTAAAAACAAAGCTGTGTTCTACCTCCAAAGGAAATGAAATTTAGCTTCTTAACACTGGGGATGTGGGGGTCATAGGAAAGAAGTTAGGAAGGGCGAGAGATAAAGACTGAGAGAGAAGTGAGAAATCCTCTAAGTAAGACACACTGATAACCATTTAATTAATTGCTCTCCAGAGGATTTTGTTGGGTGTTGGGAATCGGGTCAAGAATATAAACAGTTCTTGCCTTCCTGAAAAAAGATATTCTGATTATCTTTGACTGTGTCAAATAAATTGTTCCAGTAAAATAATTAAGGGTACTAAATATAACATTAAGTCAGAGGTGTGTGTGTGTGTGTGTGTGTGTGTGTGTGTGTGTATGGCTGTGCTGTTGTGCTCATGCAGGCTAAAACTAGGGGAGTGGGGGAGAGAGGATAATATTAGGAACTGTGGGTAGAAATGGGAAATAGTTGTACTAGAAATGCACAGAAGTGCATGCTCGTTATCCACAGGAGAAACAAAGGAGAATGCATTCAGTTTGGACTCTGCCTTCTTTTCCATATACATTCTGCATCCACCTTAAAAGTCTCTTTTGTCACTACCTTTGTTCACACTTCTTTTGTAGCCATGCTCTCCTTCCTCCTTTCTCTTAACTTCCTATATCCAGTCTTTATAGGAGATCCCAGAGGCATCTTCTCTTTATATAAAAAAGCAACAACAAACAAAACAAACCGTACTTAGAGTAAGACATTGGGCAATAAACAAAAGCATTTTCTCACCCCTCCCTCTCCACCTGGCCCCTTGCTTCCTGTTTAGCTTCCCCCATGGGATTCTTCTCCTCTTCCCTTCCATGATGGATGATGCCAGAATGACATTTGTTAAGCATGCCCTGTGCAGCCAGTCTCATGCTCACCAGCATCTAGCATCCACACCCGCCACACACAGGCAGCCCGCCCACCTCTGTGAACCCCTGACTTATAAATTGCTCCTCACTCTGCTTCCCACAGTACTCTAGCTTATCATTCTGTGTGGTCCTTGGCCTGGCCTTTCAGTAGAGTTAAGCGCCGTCGGCGCATCTGAATGCAGTGCAGCTCAGCAGAGAGATGGAGGACAGGAACTCAGACATGAAGCCCGAATGGTTCACATCCCAAATCTACCACCTACCAGCTGCATGACCATCTGGCAGGTTCCTTTGTATGTGTAGACTCTGAGTCTCCATCTACAAAATAAGAATTGAGGTATCTATCCATGGAGCCACTAAGGGGATCAGATCATGTGATGCATGTAAAGCCCTTGACATACACACTAAACTGTGCGCAGCTCCGTCGGCTTCTCCTCTTCTGCTATGGCCTCATTCAGAAAAGGACAGTGTCTTCCTCAACTTCATATCCTGGCAGGCAGCGTGGCATCCGTCCCACGAAAGTCTGTGCGCATCTCTTGAGTCCCTGAGCAGTGAAGGACTTCTTTATTGTTGGTTATGCCCCTCTCAGGCTGAGAACTAGGGATGTGTTAAAAGGCAGAGAATGTTGCATGTGGCTACATAGCAAATGGTTTGGGGCTATTTCATTGTTTCTCTGTCAATTGCTTCATTTCTCTCAGCCGCCATGTTGTGCTGGACCCGGATGACGGGGACAACAGAAGACTCGATCCTCAACTCTCACTGCCGACACGCCAGGGTCAGGGGTGGCTCTTCATAAACAGATGAGCTTGGGAAATGTCTTAGTTGCTGTAACAGAATACTGGAGGCTCGGAACTTTAAAATGTATAAAGCAAGCTTATTCACCTAATGGTAATGGTGGTTTGGAAGTCTAAGGTCAAGCAGCTGGGTCTGATGAGAACCCTCTGCCTCAGTCACAGTGGGACAGAAGAGAAGGGCAAGCAGGCATTGGTGGAAGAGACTAAATGTGAGGCGTGGTCTGGCTTTACAAGAACCTATTCCTCGCAGAAAGTCAGGAATCCCTCTTAATAACATTGTTTCCTCTTTTAGGTCCCTCATCCCCTCCAGGGCTACCACACAACAGTGATAGCTCTCCATGAGCTTTGGATGGACAAATCACATTCTAGCCACAGCAGGCAGTCGGATTCTCCTATGGCATGTGAATTCATGGGCTCAGGGTGCATGGTCCTTCCACGCTCCAGGCCTGTGAATCTGCCTTGTCAGAACAAAGCCAGAGCCAGTCCACATAAGATTACAGGTTGCTGTGAGTGCTGGAGCAAGAAATCCAAAGTCAATGACTGTGTTATCATAGCTTCACTGTTTGAATTCTGGAGGCCGGAACTCTATAGGGTTGCTTCTTCCCAGGGAGGGAGGGGGGGGCTATGAGGAAGAATCTGTGCCAGGCCTCTCCCAGCCTCTCTCTACTAGCTGGCAACCTTCAGTGCTTTGTCTTGTACATGAAGAACCCTACCATCTGTCTTCCCTATCACGAGAGATTCTTCCAGTATGTATCTGTGTTCAGATTCCCTTCTCCCTCCCCTTGAAAGATGCTGGTTATATTGGATGAGGGCTCAAACTAACAACCCCATCTTGACCTAAAATCTGATTTTCAAATTAGGTTATGCTTATTATACTGGACATTGGGATTTTAACGTGAATTTCAGGGGAACATCATTGAAGCTATACAAGAGGAGACCAGCGATTATGACTATCAAGAAGAGGTGGACGTCAGGAAGGAAATGAATCAGGTGTGTATGTGTGTGTGTGTACATATACATATTATATAGGGGAGAAGCGAAGTCTTTTCAACCTGAGAAGGGGGAGGGAGGATGAGGAAGTAGAGAGATGATAGAGAGCAACAGAAGGGGATGGACATCTTGATCAGAGAGAACGGGGGGGGGGAGAAACAGAGAGAAAGAGAGACAGAGAGACCCATACCCTTCTAGTCCCAAGTTTGTTTTGCTGGCCTTGGATTTTCCCTGGGTTTCCAGTTATTTCCACTCCACACTCTTCCAAGGCCATCTGCATGGTGTCTTTATTTGTAAAATACACTTGACCTTCAGCCTGTTTGATATTAAATTACTTCTAAAGCCGATGTCTTGTTCATCCAGCCAGACTGTAGAATTCCATAAAGGTATAGGCCCTCCCTTGGTCTCATTCGTGATGCTCAGCAAACATTCACAGAATAACAAAATGGATACTTCCCATCTTCTTTAAAAAAACAAGTAATTTGCCTGGTGCTAAATTCAAGAGGTTGACAAAGATATCTAACACAAAGATTTCCTCCCACCTGATTGGTCTCCCTGGAGGGAACTGTCATTCACAGTTTATTGTGTCTGCTTCCAGAGATCTTTTATGTACCTGCAAATATGTGTAACTATTCTCTCCCCCTTGTTACATATGTAGTAAGTAGCTTGCTATCCAACAGGCTCCTGTCTTTTCCTTTCTCTCCTGCGCTTTTTTTTTTTTTTAATTTCTCTTAACAATCTTGGTGAGTTGACTGTCACGGTTTGTTCACAAATTCTTCAATACTTCTCCAGAGGTGTAACTTCTTGGCCTTGACCGTGGGCTAAAATTAGTGACTTGCTTCTGGAGAACAAGGGCAGAATTGATGGGATGTTACTCCAAGATTAGGTTATGGACCAACTCTACTTGATTCTCTCTTTTCTCTCCCTCTCCCCAACTCCCTCCTCCTCACACTCATCACTTCCTAGGGGAAGACAGCATCCCTGCCCTGCCCAGCCTCTCCCAGCCTGAGAGCCATGTAACCAGGGACTGAAGCCTGCCCATAACTCTGCACTTGGCTCAGAGTTGTGAGCAGGCAGAAAAGCACATTCCAGACCCTCCCTCCACAAGCCATGAGAGAGATAGTCCTGCACACTGAGTGACTCCATCCTCTTGGGAGATTCTAATCCAACATACGCTAAGCCAACTTACTCTTTTGTGCCGTGAGAGATGACGCTTGGAGATTCTTCACATGAACACACAGAGAGCACTTTCACAGCTATTTTTATATTCTACTGGCTTGACCTTGCATGATTTATTTTGACTAGTCCCCTATGGGTGGAAATTTAGCTATTTCCCAGCTTTGCTTTTCAGACAATGGTTCACAAAAACACTTTATAAATGTAAACATATCATTTCACCTCTGTGTGAGTCCATTTGTGGATGCATTCCTCGACATGGAGGCCCAAGAGTTTGTGGTTGAATGTGTGTGCATACAGGCATATGTGTGTGTGTGTGTGTGAGAGAGAGAGAGAGAGAGAGAGAGAGAGAGAGAGAGAGAGAGAGAGAGAGAGTCCTGCCTGGTCACTTCCAGTTGTACCAATTTACACTTCCATCAATAATACACGAAAGAACTGGTTTTTTCACACTCCCTCTATCTCCTTCAACTCCTAGGGAACAAGGGCTTAAGTAGGGATTTAGCTGCTTCAGGAATGAATTATATCATCTGCATCTCAACTGGCACTGCTTGCAAACCTCTGGCTTATTTAGGACCCCAGAGAGCATCTCTAACCAGCAGATGTACATTCTCTGTGCTGAGTAGTGATGACATCAAAGTAGTGATAAGCAGTCAGCACTGGTATGCTGGAAAAAATAAAAATAAAACCACCCCAAGAGTGGTCATTTTCAGTTTGTGCTTTTAGTAAGAAGGGAAAGCCCACAGGTATCTGATAATCCTCTGCCACAGAGAAGCAGAGGAAGGACAATAGTTTGCAGATCCTTGCAATTTTATGAGGAGTATGGGTCAGGGTGCTGCTTGCCATCTCCACGAACCTGCCTAGGTGGCTGGGCTTTCAAATGCTTTCCCCAGCTTCTGTCTCTAAATGGAACAGTGCCCCAGGCTCCCACAGCAGGAGGTGTTGGATCTGAGAGCAGAGAGCTTGTGAAGCCAGCTCTAAGCTAATTTGAAGCAGCTTTGTCTCTTCCATGCAGGCTCTTGCTTCTTCTGCCTGTGAGCGCTTCACTAGGGAGTCTTTTCCTCCCAGAAGGATGGCCTCCTCTCAGTGCAGCACAGGGAAGGAATTAGAGGAGGAAAGGCCAACAAAGGCTATGTCTCCCCAAATTGGGAGAATAAGGTCATTGGTTCTAGGAAACCAGGAATTCTGTATCTACTCATATCCAACTGACACTAAATGACTCCTTCATCTTCATCCCCCTCCGTCCCTCCTTCCTTTCTTCCCTCAGTATTTGCTGAGCACCTACATTGTGGAATATATTTACTAGGCACAACTCTACAACTCTTTTGGGATCTG
The DNA here is from genome assembly GCF_000151885.1 of Dipodomys ordii. Classification (NCBI taxonomy): domain Eukaryota; kingdom Metazoa; phylum Chordata; class Mammalia; order Rodentia; family Heteromyidae; genus Dipodomys; species Dipodomys ordii. The sequence continues at coordinate 615,397 of NW_012267220.1, read as the reverse complement.
TTTCTACCCACACCTTGGGACCTGTTACCATTTCTAGAAGTCAAGTGCAGCCCTGCATGAACTCTGCAATGTCAAAGGCAATGCTTCCCACCCCACACCCCAGCCCAGCAGTGTTCTCCACTGCTCTTACAAGTCCAAGTTCCCCTTCTTGACTACAGGGTCCTGACTACTGCACACCATATTTTCCTAATCAGCTAGTGGTCTTGCCAATTGCTGCCTCAAAGTCAGCAATCAGTCACAAAGAACCTAGTTGTTTGTTCATTCAGTTACTCATTTTAATCATGAACAATATTCCAGGTACTGTGTCAAGTGCAATGGATGTTTGTGTGTGTGCGTGTGTGTGTGAGTGTGTGTGAAAAGGTAATAAAAAGTGTAAGGTCCGCTCCTGGATGGCCAGCAGACTCCATCCTTGAAGCAAAGTCTGCCCAGTACCTGCATTACCTAGGCAACTGGCACACCTGGAAGAGGTCACATGTGCATCCGCTGAGGTCACATCTGGACTCTATGCGGCCACACCTTTCCGCACCCCTATCCTAGATAAGGCCTAGCCCAGGGCCAGACGCCCTCTCTCTTTCCCAGCTGCGTGGAATGCAAATACGGCCTGGTGTCAGCCTGAGCAATGAATAAACCTACCCCTTACCTGACCTGAATACCACGTGTGTGGTGTTGTTCATACTTGGCCACCTCTTCTTTAAAAACCTAACCAAAGGTAGTAGCAGTCTTGCCCTCAGGGAGCCAGCTTTTGGTGTTGGAGGAAGACAGTAAGCAATTGAGCAAATGACCACAGCAGGTGAGGATTCACAGCTGGAGGCAATGAATAGGTAGAAAAGGGAGTCAGATAAGGCTGGCCAGGCAATAGGTAACTAAAGGAAGTGACATCTCAACTGAGGCCTGAGGTCAGGGAAGGAGAAAGAAGATATTAGGACTAAGATTTTGGGGACAAGTCAGGCAAAGATAAAAGCCTTGTTCTTCAATGCAGGCAGAAACAGATGCTTTTTCCTCTAAGAAACTTTTCTTGACAGCCACAGTGTGATTTACCTGCTTCTCTTGACCCATTCAGATGCTACTATGGTTTGGATATAAAGTATCTGCTCAAAAGTCTTGTGTATTAATGGCTTGGTGTGCAGCTGGTGGTGCTATGTTGGGAGGTGTGAGAAACTTGAGATGGGGCCTAGCTAGAGGAATTAGGTCTCTGAGGAGGGTCGTTAAGGATAGCTTGTTTCTAGTTTCTTCCTGTCTCTCCAGCCATCTCTGCCATGTAGTTTAAGCCAAGCAAGCACAGACTGAAATCTGTAAAGACATGAAGTGAAGGCTTTTCTCTTGTAACTTGTGCTATCAGGTATTTTGTCACAGGGATGAAAAAAATCTAACAGAGATGCCACACTTCCTGTCACTTCTGGGGATGCTTGTTACTCTAAATGGACCTGTCCATTCACTTAGCAAACTCAGGACTACCCTGGAATATGTCTGTCTTGTATGTGGTCATCTTAATCTGTTTTCCATGGTAGCTTCAGGTTGTTAGTTCTAACTGAAAAATCTAAAATATTTCAAAATCTGAGATTACGTGCCCACGTGACACTGACACTATGGAACATAGAACATCATGATACTTTTGTTTCATGCATAAAACTGTTTAAAATACTATAGTACATGTAGGCTATGCAAATGAGACATATATGAAGGATAAATGAATTTTATATATAGGCTCCGGTATGATGTCCAAGATATCTCCTTATGTATATAGAACATTCTGGAGTGCAGAAATATCTGAAATCCAAAATATTCTGGTGTCAAGCATTTCAGATAATGAATGTTCAACTTGTTTAACAGAGTACCTGAAGACGGAGCAAATTTAAGAAGGGAGGAGGTGGTCTGTAGAACTGGAGTCCAAGATCAAGTGGCCATATCTGATGGCCAGTTTCCAGTGGGGATTTCTTGGAGAAAAAGCAGGGGTCACATGTGTAGCTGTGAGGAAAAAGAGGGCCAGACAACCTAGATAGCTAACTAATTCCTGGCAGATAACTGTTAGTCCACTCACAAGGAGATCCCTGAATGCTTATTTTTTTCCCTGCTGGTCCTGAGGCTTAAACTCAGGGCCTGAGCTCTGTCCCTGAGCCTCTTTGTGTTCAAGGCTAGCACTCTACCACTTCTGGCTTTTTCTTAGGAGTCTCATGGACTTTTCTGCCCAGGCTGGCTTTGAACCACAATCCTCAGAGCTCATCATCCTGAGTAGCTAAGATTATAGGCTTGAGCCACCGGCAACTATCTCCTGGATATTTTTTAAAGTTCTACCACTTCTTATCACTGTGGGAAGTGAGCCTTCTCATGAGTTTTGATGAGGACAAACCCTATTCAAACAAAAGCAATATTGGATCTTTTGTGTACTGAATTGTGTTTCTTTTTTCTTTCTTTTTTAGAAATATATTTATTGTAAAGGTGATGAATATGGGGATTACAGTTACATACGTAAGGTAATGAGTACATTTCTTTTTGAATACTCTTACCCCCTCCCTCATTTTCTTCCACTTTCCCATACCACTCCCCTCCTCCCCAAGTTGTAAATTTCATTTCCAACATAGTGTCTAGTGAGTATCATTGTTGCATTAGTTCATCCTTTGTCCTGCTGTTTCTGTGATTATTTTTCCCTTTCATGGATCAGATAATACAAAACAAAGGGTACAGAAAACTAAAATAAAAAGATAGCCATAACTGCAAACAGAACATAATAAGAACTTCTTATTTGTAATTCTGAGAGTTCATTTGAATACACTTCATTATATATGGTCCTATGCACTTAGCAATTGGGCTACTGTGATCCTCTGCTAGGAATATCATAGACATATTCTAGATATTACAAATGAAGGAAACGATGCAACCTACATTTATTTGGGCCTGGCTTGCTTCACTTAATACAATTTTTTCCAGGTCTTTCCATTTCCTTACAAATGGGCAATGCCATTTTTTCTAATGCTACTATAGAACTCTTTTGTGTGTGAATGTATGTGTGTGTGTGTGTGTGTGTGTGTGTGTGAGAGAGAGAGAGAGAGAGAGAGAGAGAGAGAGAGTGTATATATACCACATTTTCTTGATCCATTCATTTACTGAAGGGCATCTGGGTTGGTTCCATATCTTAGCTATGGCAAGTAATACTGCAGTGAACATGGCTGTGCCAGTAGCTTTAGTATGGCCTTGTTTATGGTCATTTGGATAAATGCCCAGGAGTGGGATTGCTGAGTCCTAGGGGGAGCTCTATGTTTAGTCTTTTCAGAAACCTCCATACTGATTACAGAGTGGTTGAACAAATTTATACTTCCACCAACTGTGTAGTAGCATTATCAAGAAATCTAATAATACCAGATGCTGGTGGGGATGTGGCTAAAAGGGATCATACACTGAATGGTGTTTCTAAAATAAGACATTTGAGTTCAAATTCCTAGTACTCATGAGCAAGCCCTTATTTGGAAATAGGGTCTTTATAAGCCTGATCAAATTCAGAAAGGGTCATGCTGCCTTAGCTTTGACCTTAAGTCCGATGACTGGTATCCTTAATTAGAAAGAGGGTTGGAGGAAGAATAGAGATTCACATGAAGATAGAGGCAGAGACTTGAGTGAAGTAACTGCAAGCCAAGGAGGGTCAGGGAATGCCGAGAATTGCTAGGACCAAGAGAAGCTAGCAAAAGGAGAGGAAGGTTCATCATTCTAGAAGACTATGAGAGAGGTCCCATGTTGGATCCTGCAGAGCGGGAGAGAATAGGTTGCTGCTATTTTAAGCTACCCTACTTGTGGTCATTTGTTATAGCATCCACAGGAGACTCATAGAGCCCCAGCCTGCAGGAATGCTCTTGGTGCAGCACTCTGTTGAGTTGGATGAATGAGCCTTCAGCTGTCTCTGCCTCCTGTGCTCAGTGTGTGGCTTCAGAGCTGCTCTGTTCAGCAAGGCTTCTGGGCAGAAAGAAGGCCATCCTACTGCATCACATTTCCATGTAGGAAATACTTTCTACAGTCCTCAGGGAATTTGATTTTTTTTTTAATTCTAAATCTTAAAAAATCCCAGTTGGAAAAAGTAGGGAAAAATGTAAACTCTTTGTGTGTGTGTGTGTGTGTGTGTGTGTGTGAGAGAGAGAGAGAGAGAGAGAGAGAGAGAGAGAGAGAGAGAGAGAGAGAGAGAGAGAGAAAGAGAGAATTAAAGCTTCTAAGCTACATTCAGACCTCATAGCACCAAAGAAATTGGCTGACACTGAATCAAAAGCTAAACAGAGAACACAATGCACCAAACAGTCTAGTGAAGTAGGGATGCTGGGTCTAACTGGCACCATCTTGGCCATGTGGTGGATACGAAATTGCGTTTAATTGGTACCATCTTGTCTTCATGGTGGAGGAAGGGGAAATCCCTCTTCCCAGGTGATGGGTGTGCCTGAATTCCTAGAAGCAGGGGTGGGGACTTGGATGATAGGTTACTGGACCTGTCAGTCTTGTGTCTTGAACTTGGGAGACTCTTTAGTTTTCTGTGACCCTGCTCCCTGCCCTGACTCTGTTTTAGGGTCAGACTGGCTCAGATGATATTATGCCAGGCCTCATGGGCTGTGTCTCCTGTCTCCTGGCTCCTCTGATCAACATGGTGTCCCACTTCAGCTCTTCATTGGGGTTGACCTGGGTTGTTCATATTGTTTTTTGTTCCTCTTTCCTCTCTTGTTCTCACGACTCAGTTTTCTAAAAGGGTTAAGTGTATTTGCATGGCTGCAGGTCTTTGTGACAGAAGTCCACCCACAGATGCCAGCTTTCTAATAAAGACTCCCAATTCAACTTCTCAAAATGTGGCTTCTCTGTATCTTGCCAACTTGATTTACCTTACAACACGAGGGTCAAGGCTGGCTTTCCTGGAGCCTAGCCAAGAAGACACCTTCCTTTGTCTTTGGGACAGAGGGAAATCTGCAGCTGTGGGAATTAAATCACTGGCTTTTCAGAGGTTGCAGGGCCTCGCATCACTGAGGAGAGAGGGACTGTGATGTAGATAAGTGTGGGCTGCAGGGTAGATGGTAGTCTTTCTTTCATGTCTCCTTCCCTCACTCAGGCAGAACCTTCTGTATCTCAGGCACTGTGTCAGACCACAGTTGGAGAGGTGTTTAATACACAGTCCTCTGGGCCCCACAGGGTACATGATCTCACTAATGCTGGGAATCTTGGGAGGAGACTGGTATCGGTGAAGGAATCCCCATGTCCCCTCTTGATGCCTCAGTGACCCTTTCTGCCAAATGGAACCTGTGGAGAATGGTCATCTGTATTTCTAGTTTATGCATCATCCAAGTAAAATGGTGTTCATCCTCCCGCTTCAAAAAGTCTCTAATACCACCAGTCAATCACAAGTCATAGACTATTTGGTCATGGTACTTAGTGTTAAAAATGGGCTTTTTAATGGATGGGAAGTGTCTTTTCAGGGGGAAACTTCTTTTTGATATGGACTGAATGTGCCCCTGCCCCTCCCCTGATTTAATTATAAAGGCCCTAGCAATCCATGTGACTGCACTTGCAGAGAGAACTTGAGGGTAAGAGAGATCATGAGGGAAAAGACTATGATCTGATGGGAGTGGTCATAGCAAGGAAAGAGAAAGAGTATAGCATCCTGCACACGGACATAGACACAGAGACAGAGACACATAGACACATAGAGATAGAAACAGACAGACAGACAGACACACACACTCACACACACACACCAAGGAAAGACTAAGGGCAAAGGGAGGAGATGGCTATCTGAGAGATGAAAGGGAACCATCTCCAGACTCTACCCCCCCGCCACACTCAGATGGCAGCCTCTTTCTGTGAGACACTACATTTCTGTTTGCTAAGCTACTAGGTCTGCATCATTCTGTTACAGCAGTCTTAGCTGATTTATGCAGCCTCCTTGTCTGGTAAAATGTGCTTTGACTTTACAGTTATTATTGTTTTTCTTGTTTCCAATTTCTGGAGTTCATCTTGATAAATATTATTTTATATGATCAGAGACACATAAGCATTGTGCCCTTGGGTTCCTCCCTAAGTGTATCCTCCTTTGGCCTCACTGTATTTGAATGTCTAGAGTCTTGTATAATTTATCATGTCCCAGTGTATTTTAGACCTACCTTTTGAATATGAGAGGGAACATGCACCATTTATGTCTCTGAGCTTGGTTTACCTCACTAAACATGATTAGTTCCAGGTCCATCCATTTCCCTGCAAATGACATAATAATATTCTTTTTAATAATTTAGGTAGTACATGTTTTGGATCTGCTTATCAATTGTAGGGCATCTGGAATGTTTCCATAACTTAGCTAAGGTGTATAGTGCAGCAACGAACATGGATGTGCAAGTGTCTTTATCGTATCCTGGCTTGTGATGTTTTGGGTAGATGCCCAGGAGTTGTGTGGCTAGGTCATGGAACTGTACTATTATTAATTGTACAGAAATTTGTGTGTATGTGTGCACGCACATATGTGACTCCTCTAAAGAAAGCCTAGAAAGGCACAATGTATTGCCTGTCAGGGCAATAAGAATCACCCCAGCTGATCAGGAGCCATCTTTCTTCTCTTGCCTACCCTCACTTATACTTGAGAGCACACTGGGAACTGTCTACTTGCTGCCACCCTGGGCTCCTCTGTGTGTGTGTGTGTGTGTAGGATTATGAAATAGTATGCGCATGTGTGTTTATGTATGTGAAAGTGTATGTGTGTGTATACAAGAATGTGTATTAGATTGTGTATGTGTGTCAAGGTGTGCATGTATGTATGTATATATGTATGCACATAAGGATATAGATGTGTGTATATGTGTACAGGTGAGTATAAAATGGGCATGAAGGTATGTGTATGTGTTTGCAGGAACATGTATGGTGCACAGTTGTGTGTTCATGTGCATATGTATGTATGATGTATGCCTTGGTATGTGTATGCGTGTAGATCTGTAAGCATGTATTTATGTGCATGTGTATATAGAAATCTATGTATGCAACCATCTACACATAGGTATGTGGGTGTGCATTTCCATGTGCACCTATGCAAGTGTGTGTGTATAGATGAGTGTGCCCCGTCTGTAGTGGAGGTGGTAGGGGGTGGTGCTCATTTAGCTGTGTAATTTGTGTTGACAGAATGGACAACAATGATGTTTCATCAAGCAATTACACAAAGAAGTCTGACTTGTTCCAAAACACAAGGGTGACAAGCAGCATAAATTAATGTGCATATGCGCTTGTGCTCTGAGTATGCGCCTCCACACTCAGTGAAACATGTTCCTCTTCTGAGACCACAGTTGCTAAGGGTAGGGAAGAAAAGGCAGAAAGAGTTATTTCCCAGTGAAGTGGGGAGAGTTCATCCATTTCACGAAGAATCCCCTGGGGTCCTGGCCTTGTCTTTCACACAACCCGGACACTCTTGCTTCAGCTGTCCCTGGTGAGCATCCCGAGCTCTGACAAGTCATACTCCGCCTCTCTTCTCTGCCTTTGATGTTCCTTGTAAGTAGATGTCACCTGGGTGAAGATCAAAGGTAGCCTTGGAGGAAAAACAATGTCACAAAAGGCTGCTTTTCCATCTCAGGATGGGAGGAGCAGGTAGGGGAAAGAGAGAGTTTGTCTTCTAGCCCATTTTGTCGAAGTGGTGAGCAAGTCCTTTTCATTCTTCTATTGTTTTATTTTCTTTCCTCTCTCCTCCTCTCCTCCCTTCATCTTCCTTTTTTCACAGAAGGATTTCTGGGAAAAAGACTTCATATAGGAGAATTTGTCTCAGTAGCTACAAATAAGAGAGACAGGAGCCCCTTGGTCTCTCCTATGCAGTCTGTATGTAAATTTCAACTTGAAGGGTAAATTCCAACTTGGGTAGGGTTCTATAGACCCTCCCAAAGCTAGCCACAGGTGGAATTTCTAGGGGTTAGTTTCTTTCTCTTCTTCTTTTAAAGAATCATAACCATTACAATACATTGATCCTTTATTATGAAGAATCATGAGTCTTCAGAGAAAAAAAGAAACCCATATTTCTTTATTTAGGAAGGTATTTTGTGGCACTGGTGGCTTATGCCTGTAACCCTAGGTACCCAGGAAGCTGAGACCTGAGGATCAAAGTTTGAAGCCAGTCCAGAAAGTCTGTAAGACTCTAATCCCTAGTTAACCAGCAAAAAGCCAGAAATAGAGCTGTGGCTTTACTGATAGAGCAAGAGCTTTGAGTACAAAAAGCTCAGGGACAATGCCTAGGCTTTGAGTTCAAGCCCAAGGACTGGCACAAAAAAAAAGAAAGAAAGACAATAGAAAACAAAATAAATGTATTTTGTGCCTTTACCAAAGAATCTATAAACACATAATGAAGTGTCCTACTCAGTTGCGATGCTTGACATTTGACGAATGCTAGACCTGATGTGATATTGATCACACTTTCTAGCACCTAGGCCTGGGGGCCGTGTTCACTGCTGGAGACCTCTGGGACACAGAGATGAATGCAGGCTCTTCAATGCATGGTAGGAGAATGGTCCCAGAAAGGATGTCACTATGGGTATAGAATGGGAGCTGCTAAAATTCAGAAAAGTACTCAGCATATGGGAGTGGAGAGGAGGAAATAATTAATTGAGCAGATGTGAATCTGGCTAGTTTCAAGGCCATGGGGATAATTTAGAACATCTTCCTCTTCAGCTCTTAATCCAGGTATATACCATCTGTTCTCTTTCTGCACAAGCATTATGGATGTTCATGGATGGACTTGGGAAATGAAGACTCCAACTTCAACTTGCAGCTGCTTCAGGCAGAGAGACGTAGGTGGGAGCATTTTATTTTCTCTCTGTGGAAGCCTTGCTTTGTCTGCCCTCTGTCTCTTAAGTCTACAGTCATCTTCCATATGTCTGGTGGAGAGCATGTGTCTCACAGCTCTGGGGCAGCAACATTTTTAGTGCATGACAGTCTGAGATCCTTGTGATGTCACCAAGCTAGGAGAAACTGGATAGACATAGTTATTTTTTTCCTATAAGAAATTAGAAATCTTTGGGTGAGTCCAGCTCTATTTCCGCTCACTCTTTTTAGAGGAGGGGTGTGGATGAGGGGTCATTCTCATACCATCACAGAAAAGGGTATTTGGAGTGAACGTTCACACAGGAAAATATTAGAAAGTGGAAACACACCCTAAGATAGAAAGCTTTTTGGGATTGCATTTAGGATAATGAAGAAGACTGGATTGGGAGTCAAGAAGACAGTGGGAGAAAACCATCAGCCATGATGCTGTAACAAAAGTCCTACCTGATTTGTAAAGAGGCATGGAACAAGATTCATACAGTGGTGGCATCCTTGCTTTATCTAGAATAGAAAGACAGTTTCAGGTGAGGGGTGTAGCTATGGGCTGTCAGCAGCAATGTTCTCATTAGCAGAAGGCTAAATGTTAGCAGAAAAGCAAATCAAGGTTAATAAACACATAATCTACTATCTTTTAGATCTAAGCTGCTTTTTATATTGTTTTTCTATCTGGGAGCAGGTCAGGTAAGGCTCAAGTTGGTTTTCTTTTCTTTTCTTTAAAGTTTTTTATTGTGAAAATACTGTACCAAGGAGTTACAATTACATGATATTTTCTTTTTTTTGGGGGGGGGTTCCAGTCGTGGGGCTTGAACTTGGGGCCTGGGCGCTGTCCCTCAGCTCTTCAGCTCAAGGCTAGCGCTCTACCACTTGAGCCACAGCACCACTTCCAGCTTTTTTCTTTTTGCTTATGTGGTGCTGAGGAATCGAACCCAGGGCCTCATACATGCAAGGCAAGCACTCTACCACCAAGCCATCTTCCCAGCCCCTACATGATATTTTCTAAGGAATTTATCAGCAGAGAATTTGTGGGACAAATCACGGTTCCTGCTAACAGTTGATCTTGACATCATAACCAATACTCCCCATTTGCATTCCTCTTCCTCCATTTTAGATCTCCTGCAAGGGTCTTTGGCCATTTTACTTGACTGTTTTGCTGACTGGGGAAGTAGAACTCCATCCATGAGTTTCCTCAGCCCTTGGCTGCCATGTTTGTTTTAGGATGTGACTGTTGAAGTTACTGAGAAAGCAGGGCAAGTGAACACCAAGAAATGTCTCAGGGGACCAATTCAGTGTCAAAGACATTCTCTGTCTCATTGTCTAGAAACAGCCTGATTTTCTGCCACGTGATGATTCCATTCCTCAGACCTAAGGTTTGGGAGATGGAGCGTAAATTCCATAAGGGACTATAGGTCAACTGTACATGGGCTCACATCCATATGTCACCTTTAGTTTCTATCTGTAGGAGTCACAGTAACATATAATGTTCATTTTCTTAGTGTCTGTCGGGTGTCTGGAAGATGGATCTATCTTCAGTTTAATGTTTCAGTTGCTTCTTCTCTGTTGGAGGGCTGCTACAGTAGGTAACAAGACCAGTGTATCCCATGGTCAAATGTCTACTACCATCGCTTTACAAGTTTTTTGGTCATTAAGTGGGTCTCTTGGCCAAGGGAATTTTGGTTACAATTTTATGCCAACTGATGAAATCTTCCCCGGGTCCACAGATGATTGTATTCATTAAAGCCCTTGGGGTGGAAAAGGCGAATTGATGCAAGGCATGTGTGTTGATATTGGTCAAATTGAATCATTTCTTTCTCTCAGGATGAAATGAGTCCAGAGTCGTCAATTTGCTATCAATTGCTTATCATACCTCCCAGGGAGCTGGCCAATAGATGACTTAATCTTAGTTTCTGCTCTGGACTGGGGGGATAGTCTATAATAGTAGTAATAAGATCAATTGTGGAACTTTAAATCATTTTGCTTTTGAGGTGCCTGGACCATATGTAGTACAGCAGCACCAGCTTGGGCTGCTAATGGATACTGACTCCATGAAATAACCTACTTGTGTCTTCATTGGTTAGTGTTTTGTGGCCATACATTGCTGTAGATATGTTCCAATGGTCCTGGAATCTTTTTTTCTCTCTGTGTAGGACCCTGAATGAACTAGAAAGCCCATGTAAAAGGTCTCTAAGTATATGAATATTTTTGCTTTGGGCTACTTCTCTTCTACAAAATGGAAAGCCTGAGGCCTCACACCAAGTCCTGTCAACTGCGACACTTAACCCTCCTTGTTCACTTTCAGGGAAGTCTGGTATGGGACTGCAGTGAAACATCAGCCCGTTTTTAGCTCACCATGACATCCCCAAGTGACCCAGCCATAAACCAAGCACAGATTTATTGTCTTCTTCTGTTAATGGGGCGTGGGGCCAGGAGAAGGCACGGCTGCAGGGATGGTAGGTGACAGGCGGATTGAGACCATATACTCAGGGTGACTATTACTAAACGTGGCTTCTTTGCATCCCCTGGTGCTGTGCATGCTCAATTCCAGATGCACCACTTCTGGTTTACAAAGGACTCATGCTGTTTCAGGGTGATGGTGGGTGTGACTTGGTGGGTGTGGCAGAATCTGGCTTATGATGGATAGCACTGGCTCCGTGACAGCGCGATGCCCAGGCTCAGATGGTGTAGCTTTATGAGGGCCCAGTGACAAACCAGGTTCTGCCTTTCAAATGGAACACAGTCCTGCAGCAGATGGTATGGCCTGGCTCCAAACCCTAATGGTCTACGTGGTGATCTTTTACCAGGGCTTGCCATTAGCTGTATGTAATGTCTTTTCCAGGCACAGAAACCTCTAACACCATAAGGTCTGTCAGACTGTGTGTCTAAGTAACAAGACTGCTTCTACCACAGCTTGGGCTTGCTGTAGAACCCTTTTGAGACCTCACTGAAACCTGGAAACATTTTGCATCACCGAGTAAGTGTGTAGATGCAGGTTTTCCCAGAGTGCTGTATGCTACTTTTGCATAGTTGTGATCAAAATGATGGTGACGACAACTTGAGGGGACAGTGTTTTCTGCGTTCACTACTATGTCCAGTGGAAGTAGCCCCTAGTAGAGGCGCAGCAAAAACCTCAGGCTTGTGAGGGGTTCAGTTCGTGGTAGCTTGGCCCAATTTAATTGGGTGGGAAGTTGAGAGAGGGACCAGTTCTAATCTTCAAAATCATGCACTAGCTTCTTTGACCTATATCCTCCAACTATGCCCTTGCTGAAGTTTCCAAAAATAGCAGCACTATTGGGGACCAAGAGTGGAACACTTGAGCTCATTTGGGGACATTTTATATTCACATTATGGCGTACTGTTATCTAAACAAAGAAGCTTATAAAGCCTGATGTCTCTTCCCTTGTCGTGGGAGTTATGGAATGCATTGATCTGACATTTGGTTGGAGGAGATGTCCAGATGCTATGTCCAGACCACTGAACCCTGATTGGAAAGCCCCTAAATCTCTCTAAGGTTTTTAATCCCCATCCTCTGGAGGTTTCCTTACAAAGGCCTCCAACATATCCACTCTTTCTTTCTTATCTGTTCTAATTAACATGGTAATACCAACGTGCTAGACCAACTCACAATCTGTGGGATGTACAGATGGTTGGTCTCTTTGAACTGTATTATGACAGAGGGTGGGTAGATTAATCAAGGCCTGAGGCAAGTCTGCAAACACATACTATTTCTGTGCGATGTGAATGTGTACCACTTTTGATCCTCCTTGAGAAGGAGACAAAGGGAAGTATTTGCTAAAGTGCTGTGTGCACGTCATGGGAGGGAGACAGTGTTAATCGTTGCTAATAAAGGTACCGCACAGAGTATAAAAGGTTTAAGGGACTGCTCTTTGGTTAAGTTGGCTGTAGTCCAATCTCATGTACCATGATCTCTGGTTCTGGGATTCAAGCAGTTTCTTTGCTAGCAGGGAATCCAGTTCTGTAACTACATCTCCTTTTCTACCTCGGGCTGAAAAAAGACAGACACCATGGAATGTCTTAATGATGCTGCTGTTCTCACCAGCACATTTCTCCTCACTTCAATAAATAGAGCATCCTCTTAATTTTCATAGATCCAAATGAGCAGTTGGGTGTGCCACTCATGTCTATTCTACCATGCTTACTTTTCTGGAGCCCTTTGAACTTCTCTTCTTCCATCTGCCAGGGGAAGTGCTGTGTATCTATTCAGCATGGGCCACTGCTTTAACTGAACTTCTTAGATTCAACCTGACTGTTAGAAACTTCTCCGACCACTGTTGTCAAGGTGTTAACATTTCATATCATGGGAAGATATGAATTAATTCCCATGTTAATACAACTTCCTTTATTCTATTCCCTTATTGTCCTCACGATTCAGTCTACTGCGCATATTTTCTTTTCTTTTTTTAAAAAACTTATTATTATTATTATCTTTAAGTAATTGTACAAAGAAGTTCCCATTCTACAAGACAGTCTATGAATACGAGGTGTAGGACAACATTGTCACCCATCCCTCCTAACCCATCCCTTCTCCCACTTTTTTTAAAAATTGAGATAGGTGACTACATAAATTTCACATATTTCACAGTATTGAGGAATAGTGAGACTTAGTTAAAGTCACAAACACATTTTAACCCTCACAAGACAAATGATCATTATCATGGTCTATAAAGTTTGGGAATTCTGTGAACTTTGACAATACAAATTATTTCTTCCACATCAGGTTACGTTTACATTTCTTTCCTTTTGCTTAGTATAGTCTATTCCCTCTTTCCCTCTCATTCCTCCCTTCCCATCACTGTCTTTGGGTTGCTTAGTTCTTTTTCTTCTATGTCCAGCACTGCACATATTTTTATCTCCCATTGTATACATTAGTCAGACCCTATATCCATCTGTTTATAGTTCTCTTCCTTTAGGTAACTTTACTGATCATATCAAGGTTTGACTCTTTCTGTTGATGTGATTAACAGAGATGGGGATGGTATAGAGAACCCGAGGGAAGCCAGCATGACCTCGTAAGACATTTGACTTCTTTGTGGCCTCTGCATAATCCTCTATCTGGGAGCTTAGAGTGCTTCTTAGGTCCTGCAGCTACTGGGGATGCTGACATAGGAAATTCACAGATGGGTCATTACCATAATAACCATATCCTAAGTGCCAGAGCCCCATTCTTCTTCAGTTATGGCCTTGAGTTTGACATAGGAGATCTGCTAGCTAGGAAGTTATCCTTCTCTGATGCTCTGTGGCTCTAACATGGTTAAGTCCGGAACCTGATCCTTGGTGCTGCAAGTGTCAGAGTTTCTTAAGTGCTGTAAAAGAAATACTCTAACTTGCATGTGTTCTTTTGAATTATCACACGATCACCACATGTCTGAGATCATCTTTCTTCAGTGAGGGAATCTGTGGTACTCAGCAACAACAGCTACATCCATGGTCTTTCAAGTTATGACTGTCCTTTGCTCCTTTTCAGTGCCATTGATGGTATTCTAGCTCCTGCACACATAGACTCTCCATGACTACATGTACCACCAGGATGGGACAGACTCTTCATTATCAGCCAGACAGGGAAAATCCAAGTTTAGAGTCCATTTTTCACAATGATCTCAGTTCTAGTTGGGTTAAATTAGGATTCCTGGAAGCAGACTGGGAGATGGAGAATTTTATCTAGGTTTATGGAGGTGTGCTTTTGGGAGAAGCACCTGTACAAAGCGTGAAGAAGGGAGACTGGGAAAGAAGAAGAAAGAAACAAAAAAGGAGTGGAGAAGAGAAGGGAAGTAGGAGAGAATAAAGAGAAGGAAGAGGAGAAGGAAGCAAAGGAAAAGGCAAAAAGGATGGATGAGGAGGAAAAGGAAGATGAGAGGGAGGAAGATGACGCAAACTTCATTGAAATTTCAGTCTGTTCTGTAGGAAGCTTTTTGCTATCATGGTCTTTCAGAGTCATCCCAGATTGAAGCAATGTTGAGGCTTTAGATTCCTCTATCAGCTCACCATCAGCCACAACCTGTGTCTCCAAGGTATGTAGCCTTGAGTAAGGCAATTTTTGGAGACTTAGGCTAACACCCAGCCTGGACCATCGTTGTGAGTTGTCAACAATCAATATACTCATCAGCTGGAGAATAAGAGTTTCCTGGTGAGGGGAGCTCATGAGTAGGCACCCCATACTTATGGGGAAAAGAAAAGGACTGGGTTTAGAAAAAGTGGAAGAGCAAAGATAATACATTTGGAATAACAACCTTTATTTTACAGCTGCTTGAGGTTACCAAGCATTATTCCGTTTGATCTTGGACAAGTTATTCGGCCTTTTTATTCAGTTATTCAGCCTTTTTATTTTTTGAGCCTACATTTTTTTCCAACTGTAGAATGAAATTACTAATTAATAGAGACCTTGAAATGGTGCTTTAGTGTGTTGTAAATATTTAAAAATGTTGGTATTGGTGTGAATGGTATTTTTATTATTAATTTTCTCAATCCCAACTTACTTGTAGCTATGATTACCTTCTCACAGTTCTCTAACCTAGCCTTTGACTGCTTTTCTCTTAAGATGAACCTCCATACTCTGTCTTGCTAATTTCCTCATTTGTCCTCAAAGTGGCCATGCATACCATTTATAACATCTGCCTTCCTAGACTCTGTCCTCGCTGATTGGTCTTCCACAATGCCGTTCAAATGTATGTCCTTTGAGGGAGCGAAACGTATGTCAAAGTCTCAGATCCTTCACCTACTTGATTATGCGACCTTGGATAAACCATGGAACAAGTCTGAGATCAATTCCCTTACGTATAAATTGGAGACAATAGCATCTGCTCCACTAGCTTGTCATAAGGATTAAATGTGATGACTAGGTTAGACGCCCAGCTCAGAGCCATGCATACTTCAGTTTGCTCAATAAGCAGTAATTATTGGATTTTGTAGGTCTTGTAATATGATCTAAGCAGACAGCCATTGAACGCATTGTTATTTAAGACACCTGTTGCACAGGTACCTGGAAGGGACAGGGAGGTGAAGGAACTACAGCTCTGGCCCCTTAGAATGCTAACAGCTTCCCAACTATTATACAACTCTTCTCCCCCTCTCAGCATAGACCCATGCACTGCCTGGACACCAATCCTTTGACATCGTTCTTACACTTTCCTGTGTATCAATTATGTTTCTCTAAATCCATTATGAGGTACTTGAGAACAGAAATCCCTATGTTTTCTACTTTATTACTACCCAGCACCCAACCCTGGCACATGTCCTGTGTTTCTCTGTCTCTCTGACTCTGTCTTTGTCTATCTCTTGGTTTCTGGCTCTGTTTTCTCTTTTTCCCTCTTTCCTTTTCCACTATATCTGATATTATGGATTGAGCCTTGTGCTTCCTAGAAAAGCACTCTACCACTTGAGCGATGCACTCTGCCCATCCTATGTTCTCTAAGTAATTACTGAGTAAATGAAGGTATGAATATTTGTGACTCTGGATAAGAAAGAGCAGTTAGTTCCTTCCAAGAGCCAAGAAGGTTTTATATCAACTTGTGTCTAGTATACATGCATATTGTTTGCTGAAAATTTTTGTTTCAGTTTTGTATTCATGTCATGTACTGGATGGTGGCTTAAAAATATATTTCTTTTTTGGTAGGTGATGGTAAAAGAAAGGAAAATGATGATAGAAGTCATATAACAAAGTCCCAAGCATGGATGCTGAACCTCTAGTGGGCAGAACTGGAGAAGTCTGGCTCCAAGATATCCAAGCTAGAGAGGCAGTGATTGGTTCAGAAAGAGGTTGTTTGGGGATTAGGGAAGAAAGGCAGTCACAGGAGAAATGCTCAGGGGCTCGAGCTCTGAGCATTGTCTGACCACCGAACGGGCACTGCAGCAGCACCTAGAAACCGCACGTGCCTGTCCCTCAGGTAGACACAGAGCACGCAATATGCTGCAATTGCTCAAGATTTTCCTCCAAGGACCCTTGTTTTCTCTGGAGCTTTTGATGGTAACAGAGTCACTATTGCCTCCACTCTGTCACTGTCTATAACCTGAGAGATGAATATGGACTCTAACCTTTGGGGATTTGGTAATAATTTTATGGTGCCAAATCTGTCAGGGGGTGGTGGTGGGGGGAACGTAGAACAAACTCCCAGAAATCTCACTGGAAATTCTAGGACCCATGCTGTGCCTGATACAGGAGCTCTGAGGTTGAATTCAAAGAGTCCTGGGCTCAGCACCTTTCCAAGCAAGAAGCAATCTGCCAGTGGCAGTCCATCCTCACACCCTGCAGCTCTCTTGTGTGCCCAGAGCATCAGAGCTTGGCTTCTGGTACTCTTCTGGATAATACTTCCACCATTCTTCCTGGATCCTGTGCTTAATGCTGGGCTGTCTGCTATTTGTACTCTGAAGAGTCTTTAATTGGGATGGCAAAATACAATATCAAATGCTCCCCTTTTTTTGTGCCTCATGAAAGGCCTCGAAAGCTTAGCTTAACTCAAAGGGCTTAAATCAATAGCACCGGCCCATTTTCTAATCACAGGGAATTTAATAATGATCAGGGAAGCCATTGTCAGTCTGATCTGTGGGACTGTTAGGACTTTAACTCCTCGAAAACAGCTTCCTGTCAAACTTACATACTGTTATCATATTAAATGTCACTCAGAAGGGTATTAAAACCCTTCTTGAGGAGAAAGCATTATAAAGGGTGATATCAAAATGACTCTCTATGCTGATGAGCTGGCTGCTAGTGGAGAGCTAAGGCACCATGGGGGTGGCTAGGAGGAAATCATTTTTCGCTTGTTGTCATCCACACAGATTACACAGAGACACTTATTGTGGCTGGGTCTCTCACTCAGGAGTCCCTTGAGTCACCTTAGCCCAAACAGAAGCTAGAAATTTTATTTCATCTCCTGAATCCAGGGAAGCCCTTGGGTCCCGGAGGAGGGGAGAGATGGGCTCCTCTTGTCTGGGAGCCGGGATTCTCTCCAGCTCTCAGCAGGAGGAAAACTTCCTGTCTAACACTTGGCCCCTTGTTCAGCACAGAGCTCCAGGAGATCCAGGCATTTCCCAAGTCAGATCCCAGTTACCATGTACTTGGGAGGCTCTGCTGACAGACTTCTTAGCCTGGATCACCATGGGCAGTTTGGGACCTTTCACAAACATTAGCTTCTAGATAAACTTTCAGCACAAGGAGAGCAAAGGAACAAAACACTGACTTTACATATCTCGAAACTCAGGTCAGAGATGGTCCAGGACCGATGGGCAGCCTGTGTTGAAGATGGTGACTTGGAATCTTCTTCTAGCCTAGGTGCCTGTGTACCACCTACCTAGGCTTGTCTCCATGTAGTTCACCGCAGAGGCTCTGGAGAGGGTATTAGGACAGCTTGTTACCACCAAGCTACGCTATTCTGGATGTCTCTTCTGTAAAGTGAGGGTAATAATATCCAATTTGAGAAGTCAATATTGATCATGATTTTATTATGAGCTCCAGCACCTGAAGTACTCAATGAAACCATAACTAACATGATTTCTGGAAAATAACAAAAAAATATGAACCTTGAATGGAAGCAAGTAATGTCATTGGCTGTATGCTTGCCCTTCCTTCCTTCCTTCCTTCCTTCCTTCCTTCCTTCCTTCTTTCCTTCCTCCCTCCCTCTCTTTCTTTCTTCTTTTAGTATAAAAGGCATTTGTGCTTTTAAAATTTGTACTAGTATTTAATAATTGCACAAATTAATGTATTTCATTGTGACTTTTCATGCATCTTACATACTTTGATCATATTTATTACTTCCATTTCTCTCTCTTTCTCACCTTCCTCTTCTATTTCATGTCTCTGTGTTATCATCATGATTCTCAGCCCTAGGGTCCATCAACCAATGAATGGATAAAGAAAATGTAGTGCATATATGACAGAATATTATTCAGCCACAGATAAGAGCAATACCATTTGCAGAAAGATGGGTAAATATTCTTTTTTTTTTTGGGGGTCCGGTTGTGGGGCCTGAACTCTGGGCCTGGGCGCTGTCCCTCAGCTCTTCAGCTCAAGGCTAGAGCTCTACCACTTGAGCCACAGTGCCACTTCCAGCTTTTTTCTTTTTGCTTATGTGGTGCTGAGGAATCGAACCCAGGGCCTCGAGCATGCAAGGCAAGCGCTCTACCACTGAGCCACCTTCCCAGCCCGATGGGTAAATATTCTATGCCTCCTTCAGAAAGAATGACATTGCCCCATTTGTTAGGAAATGGAAAGACTTGGAAAAAATTATACTAAGTGAAGTAAGCCAGGCCCAAAGAAACATAGGTTCCATGGTTTCCCTTATTTGTAATAACTAGTATATGTCTGAGAGAAGCAGAAAAGGTCAGATATGTTGATGTTAGGTGAAATGAACCCCAAGATGAATATTCAAATGTTTTTTCTTTCATGCGATTGTTTCTAACATATTTATAAGATTATTCTTTGTTGCTTTGTATGTCCCTCCCCCATGATATAACCCCTGTTTTCACTGTATTTGATATTGATATAATTTGTGGAGGGCAGGGAAAAAACAAATCGTTTAAATAGTGATACAGGTGGACCCATTGCAACAATGAGATGTACAAGTCGTTATGTCGAAAAAAGAACTATACAACTTTGGTGAGGGGGGAGGGGAGAGATAGGTGGGTGAGGAGGGCGGGATATGGGAAGGGATAGGAAGGGGAAACAAAGGAGGAAGCAACAATGCGTGATAAGAAATGTACTCATTATCTTGCCCATGTAATTGTAACTCCTCTGTATGGTATTTTCATGATAAAAAGTTAATTTTAAAAAGAGATTTTCATTCTAAGTGAGCTCAGACTCCATAATGTTAAGTGAAGTCAGACTTAAAGAGTCAAACATGGCATGTGCTGTCTCATATGTGGAATCTAGATCTAATGACATAAATGTAAAAGAGAGACAGTGGGAGATGGAGGAAGAAAAGAGCTGACAGGGGAATGGATATGATAGAAATATTTAAATGCAGGTATGAAAATAGAATAGTGAAACACATGATACATTTTTATTTTTTATTTTTAAATTGTTGACATCAAGTAGTTGTACCAAGGACTTGCCATTGAACAAAGTGGTTTATGACATTCATCCCCATCCCTCTCCTATTTACCTTTTCCCCCATGATAACTCTTATTAAGAAAAGAAGAGGAGTGGAGATAGGAAAGAATAAAAAAGGGGGTAAAGTGATCAAAATGCATTATATGTATGAGTGGAAAATCACAATAAAATCCTGTCAGAAACTCTATTCTAATACAAAATAAATCACACCATGGGATATTTCTCTTTCTGAATCTTTGTTTTACTTAACATGATGATCTCCAGTTCCATCCATTTTCTGGCAAATGATAATTTAATTCCTTTTTATAGATGAATAATGCTCCATTGCATATATATGTATATGTGTGTTTGTATGTAGTATGTGTCCATGTGTATACTTGTATGTGTGTGTATGTATGTCTATGTGTAGGTGTATCACCTACACTAATTGCATATTTGGCTACTTCCAGTAATGTTATGATAAGCATGGGTATGCAGGTGTTTTTATTGTATGAACTTTTTTAATTGCATGAATTCAAAATTCATATGCCGAAACTCTAATGTCCGTACAATGGTGTTGAGTGATAGGATCTCTGGGAGATGGGAGGTGATTAGGTTATGAAAATGGAGTCCTCATGATAAGACCGCCACTTTTGTAAGTAGAGACAGGAGAACTCCACCTCTACCTCTCTGTCTTACTTTCCCTTTTCTTTTATTCTATGCGAGTTTACAATGAGATGATAACTATCTGCCAGACACCTGATCTTCTGATGCCTTGAACTTGAGCTTCCTGGGCTCCAAACCTGGGAGAAATCAACTTTTACTGTTATGCACCCAGTTAATGGTAATTTGTAATTTGTATTACAGCCCAAACTGACTATGATGAGAAGCCGAAGGACTCAGAGAATATGGCTTGAGAGTAATGCTGGACTTTCATGAATACAGCTGCTTGGGGGAACCAGGGACTTTGCTTGTTTCTCATAGTTACTTTCTAAGTAATGCACAATAAGGGCACCCAGGTGGAGAGTGCCAGTAGTTGAGTTTCAACATATGTTTTATATATATATATATATATATATATATATATATATATATATATATATATACAAAAGTGCCAACTTCAATTGAAACCTGGCCCAAGCTGCATTTAGATCCAAGGGTTACATATAAACCAAAGTTCTCATCCTACTGGACCTTCTCCACTAGTCTTGTGGATGAGAGAAAACAGAGGTGTGGATAATTTAAAACAACCAACCCCAGATAGTTTGTCTATTGTTTATTTCTACTATGTATTCAATGAGGGTCTTTTCTGCCCCAACCACAGAACCAGAGTATCTGCTTCATGATAGGTACACAGTGAACATTGGATTCATAAAGGAGGCCAAGCAAGTTTGATAAATAATTGATTATTTGATATTATATTACTTGAAATGAGTGTGTGTGTGTGTGTGTGTGTGTATGTGTGTGTGTGTGTGTGTGTGTGTGTGTGTGTGCTGGACCTGGGGCTTGAAGTCAGGGCCTGAGTGCTGTTCCTGAGCTTTTTTAAAAATAAGTTTACAGTTACATGAACAAGGTAATGAGTACATTTCTTATCAAGCATTGTTGCCTTCTCCTTTGTTTTTCCCTACCATCCCTTCCCTTCCACCTCTATAACTACACTCCCCCCTTCCCCCACCCCTCTCCCTCTTCCCTGCCTAAAACTGTAAAGTTTTTCAACATTGTGTCTTGTACATCTCATTGTTGCAATGGGTCAACCTGTATCCCTATTTAAACATTTTGTTTTTTTCCCTTCCCCTCCCCAAATTATACCGACATCAAATACAGTGAAAACAGGGGTTATACCATGGGGGAGGGACATACAAAGCAACAAAAAAATCACATGATACCTTATAAATATGTTAGAAACAATAGCAAGAAAGAAAAAATCACTTGTGTCCCTATCTTGGGGTACATTTCACTTAACTTCATTTTATCTGGTCATATGTATATAGCTTTTGACCTTTTCTACTTGTTCCAGACATATAATAGATATTACAAATAAGGGAAACCATAGGACCTATGTTTCTTTGGGCCTGGCTTACTTCACTTAATATAATTTTCTCCAAGTCTTTCCATTTCTTAACAAATGGAGCAATGCCATTCTTTCTGATGGTGGCATAAAATTCCATTGTATATATATACCACATTTTCTTGATCCATTCATCTACTGAGGGGCATCTGGGTTGGTTCCATATTTTAGCTATGATAAATAATGCTGCGATAAACATAGTTGTGCTGATAGCTTTAGTATGGTCTTGTGTGTGATCATTTGGGTCAATGCCCAAAAGTGGGATTGCTGGGTCATAGGGGAGCTCTATGTGGAGTCTTTTGAGGAACCTCCATACTGCTTTCCAAAGTGGTTGAACAAGTTTGCACTCTCACCAACAATGAAGTAGGGTTCCCTTCTGTCCACATCTCCTCCAGCATCTGTTGTTATTAGAGTTCTTGATTATAGCCATTCTAACTGGGGTGAGGTAGAATCTCAAAGTTCTTGAGCTTTTGTGCTCAAGGCTAATGTGCCGCTACTTGAACTACAGCTCCACTGATAATGTATTATTTGATATTGTATTATTTATTTCATTTTGAATTATTTTTATTATTTATTGTATTATTTGCTTTATTTTGTATTATCAAATGCATGATTTGCTATTGTATCTTAAATGTGCACATCTGTTCAATGTATATACACATATATACATGCGTATATACATGCATGGATATATAGTTGTCGATCACACCTGACACCTGTCCCGCCTCTCCTCCAGCTTTGTGTCAATTATTTAGCTGCTTGTTCATGCTCTATAATCATGAACCGAGAAAGCCAGGAGAACCTGAGAACATCTTCACTCCAGACAAAGCCCCTGTCTTGAGAAAGTGAGGGATGGGGTGATGATTGGGTTTGCAGTGGTCCGTATCCAGCCGTCTCTACATTCTTTGATCCTCCTAGCTAGGTAAAATGGAAGAAGTCAGAGACAACCCTTACTTCCACAGATTGTTCCGTGAATTGAGAGCACTAGCAATCTGTCCAGGGCCATAGTAATTGAAATTAATTGGATTTTAGAGATAATAACATTTATGCTAATGTGTGTATTGAGAGGAGACAATAGTGGGAGATAAGTACCTAGAGAGGTGGGAGGGGAGGGTGGCTCAGTCCTGGCAGGAGAGATTAAGAGTCCGGGGAGGGAAAGCCAGGAGGGGGAGTGGAGTCCTTAAGGAACGGAGAGGTTTTTGACAGGCAAGACAGAGGAACAAGTCAGGGAGGAAGACTGGAAGAACTTCTTCGATAATGATAACAGTAACATTAATAATGCTGGATGCCCTTCATTACGTGCTTTCTATATGCCAGGCATTATGTATTTAAATTTGTGACCAACATTTTATCCCCACCACAAGCTCAAGCATTAAAGCTCTATGCTGCCATCCTATTTGCTCATCCATCCATTCATTCAACTGTTACTTGTTGTAGATATGCTGGGTATTGAACTGAAAGCCTCCTGCCTGCTAGGTAAATGCTCTATCACACGAATCATTCCTAAGCCCTTTCGCTTTTAGTTTATTCTTTCAGATAAGGTCTGGATTTTGCCTGGCCTGTCATGGACTGTGATCCTCCTATTTCTGCTTCCTGACTAGCTGGAATTACCAGCATGCAGGAACCACCACACTTGGCCCCTTGTCTTCCTTATACTGATGAAGAGAAATGTGAACTTTAGAAGGATTTCAATGACTTGCACAGAATATAATTCTATGTGAGTTCAATATGTTTCTCTACCTCTTCATATCTCTTCCAAGGGAAGAGCCAGGAGATTCTCCACAAGCATGCAGACTTGAGGAGAGTGATCTTGATAAGGGTGCAGAGGAAGAATCTGAGACCTGGAGAATGAATAAGGTGTGGTTGGAGAGTCAGTCCTCCACAAGAAAGGACTCT
Organism: Dipodomys ordii; assembly: GCF_000151885.1. Lineage (NCBI taxonomy): Eukaryota > Metazoa > Chordata > Mammalia > Rodentia > Heteromyidae > Dipodomys > Dipodomys ordii. Next base: position 591,599 of record NW_012267220.1, on the reverse strand, counting down.
GGCTCTGGATTTGTTCTGGTTCAATTCCTGTGGGGTTGTCCAGGGATGGAAGGGAGAAGCCAGTGTCTGCAGAAGGATGGGTGGTGTGGGTCTCAATGTTGCAATGAAGGGCAAGGTCAGCTGGTAGCAACCATCTCAGCCATCTGTATCCCCATCATTTTTCTACTCAAACTCGCTCTACGCACAGGTTCTCATGCTCTGACGAGGTGAACTTTTAGCTACCGTGAACTGGAGGGGGCCAAGTAGAAGGGACAGGAATGCAGGTATTTAGGAGAGCATGTGATCTTAAACAGAACTCCCAGATGACATAAATGACAGCAGTAGGAACTTCCCTAGCTAGAAGGAGCCTCGGTGAGTTCTCTGCTTATGGTGGGATCTATTCTGTCCAGATTATTGCAGGTAGCTGTCATGGTAGGCCATGTGGAGAAGGCCTTCTAGGCCATCTGAGATGCATTACTACTAGTAGCTACTAGTACTGCCTCCCAAGGCACTCTTGTGTTATTCAAAGAATGAATCAAACCAGTGGTCCAACACAGAGGCTTCATAAGGTTTTTGCTGACATGCTTTTCCTTTGATCAGGTAGTGGGTCAGAGAAGAGAATTTATGTTTCTTCTTTTCCTTACCTCCCCCCCCATCTTTAGTAGTCCCTGAATGTTGGCTTTCTAACCTATTTTCTCAGATTTATGTCAACTTTGAATTTCCTGGACTCACAAGTGAAAAACCATATCTTTGTGGATTCATTTGCTCATTTCTGTAGTTTTTAAACCTCTTTTTTAGTTCCTTATTCTTAAAAATGTTTAACGTATACATTTAACCTCTTTGTCATCAGCAAAACCTCCATTTCCAGCTTTCTTTTAAAATGTATGGGTGCTTTGTTCAGTAGGATTTTTCTCTATGGCAATATTCAAAGTTTTTTTTGCCTAGTTACTATTTAGGTCAAATCATGAAGCCATTGACTGAGAGAAATGACAACACTGGAATGGCAATGAAGTTCACTCCTATTATCCCAGCCTAATAGATCAGATAGTGAATTGAATGGTGTTTCAAATGGTTTCCAGTTCCAAGGTCATGGTATATATAAATTTCACGATATCTTTTTGGCTTGCATTTTATGTCACTAGGAAAACCACTCCTTTTCCCTCTAATTAGTCTCTGAAACCTGGAAATATCAGCATGGCTGTCTGCCTTCCCTTCTATCATGGGACCATGGTGTTGTCCTATTCTCTTATTTCCCTTGGTCTTTGCCTCTGGGCAGCCTGACAGAGCCCTTACTTGTCTCATCTGACCTTCCTGAGGCATAAACATAGCACTATAATAACAGTCAATTAAATAAAAAGGCTGTCTGTCCTGACATTGCTGTGCCCCTAAAACACTGAAGACTGCCAGCCACTTAGAAGCAATGAAAAGCATCAAACTGGGTAGAAATTGCTGTGCTGCTCTTAAGTTCAATTTTCCTTGTAGCTCAATTTCCTAGCTTTGCACTTTCCTAGGTAAATCACATTAACTGAGGAGAAGGGGGGGTCTGGGGAGATGGGTGGTAGATAGCCAGACAGTCCTTTAGAGTGAGAGCATCTCACTCTGACCATCAGGGACTAGGTAACATGGAGTCTTGACAAACAGGTATTCAGTGGTATGAGAAGTCATTTAAATGGGAAGTGGGAGCAGAGGTCTTCTGCTGGCATGGAGTATCTTCATTATTGCTGTCATGGTGCCCGTTAACTATCCCCATCCATCATTTGTTCAATACCTCAGTGAAATTAGCCAACTGCATATTACAGCCGAGCTACCCTGGGCCACTCTCCCGAAAGCATTAAGCTGTCTTCTGCTCAGACTTGCCCCCACCTGCTGCCCCTTTCGACTGCCCATTAATGATCTTTCATTTGCACCATGGAACAATGCAATCCCTTGGCCAATTATGTGAAATTACAGGTATTCTGTAGGTGCCCTGTGCTGTCTGTTTACCTTCTTTATGGAAACGGTTGGGCTGGAGTGGATTTGTATTTCAAACATTACTTGACTTCTGCCCATTTCTGGATGGACGTGGTACAATTTCGGCTGGCACGGTGGACCTCTTCCTTTGGTTTGATGAACTAGTTAGTGCCCAACCTGGATGAAACTATAAAGTCAGTCTCCACAGCTCCTTTGAAGGGATTGGAGGGGAACAGGGGATCTTGGAGCATAGCAACTTGCCCAGTGAGTCCTGGGAGACACTGGCAGCACAGAGTTTGCTCTTGGCATGGCTCCTCTGAGATGATTCTCTTATGTTAGAACTACTATTTCAATGTCTTTGATTCAGAAAAAAATGTACCTTGTCTTTTTGAGCCCTGCTAAATGTATAGTAGTCTTCTAGGAGCTGGGGTATGAAATAGGGGAAACTGACTCTATGCCTCTTCTGTCACCGGCCAGGCAGAGCGCTGGGTGAATTATGATAATTATCAGCCCAGCACGGTCTCTCCAATAAGTTTTAAGCCCAGTGTCCCAAATGTGAAAGCCAAATATATTGGTAGTTTTGGAAAACAATCTAAGATTGATTAAATCTACAAAGAACATTACTCTTCTATTGCACAAGAAGGCAGCATTGAGCAGATTCAGAGAAATTTTATCCAGGCCTGAGCTGTGCCACTTACTTGCTAGCCGAGGTACCATTGGAAAGCTATTTATCCTCTCCGTGTCCCAAATTTATCATTTGTGTAACAAGAAGAGGAACACTCTTCAGCTCTAGGGTTGTAAGGAGATTAAATGAGACATCATAACAGCCTTGGGCACAAAGAAGATACGCAATGGTTGTTACAACATTTCTTTCATTTTTACATATGCTACTCAGGGAGCAGTATTTAAAGGAAGCAAAAATCAAAAGAAAGGACAAGATATACTCATGTGAGGAAAATGGAAACATAAAAGCACTAAATTTCACAGCACCATTTATAGATATTATGTAAGTTTAAACAGGACGGTATAGCACTTAGTGGAAAAGCTTATCATTAAGGCAATACATGGGTAGTACAAATGCTAAAAGCAAGAAGAGTGAGATGTAGGATAGATCAATAGTGAAGTCATATGGAATGACAATCAGCTTTATCCCTAACATGAATTTGATTTAAAAATTAATATGTAATATGCTCACATGGCTCAAATATTAAAAACCTCAGTCCATAAGGGAAGATTTCTTCCCCCCTCACATCTCTAAATTTTCATTCCTCAATTTTCACTGCTGCCATAAGCAATCATGCTGTCAACTTCTTATCTTTGCAGAAATATATAGATGGATACAGATAAACACTTTCTTGTTCATGTATACATTCTTTCTGAACTACTACTTTTATGATCTTTTCACTTAAAATGTATTTGAGAGATCATTGCAAGTTATTACACAAATGGCATCTTTTAATTTTGTACCAGTATTATGTACCACTAAAAATTGTATCATAATTTATTAAATCTCCATTAATGGATATTTACTATATTTCCAATCTTTTCTCACCAGTTAAAGTGCTGCAGAGAAGAATCTCACACACACACACACACACACACACACACATATACGCATACTTATTCACTCACTCTTAGGTCAAAATTTTGTTTGTGAAGTTGAAAGAAGATCCTAGTGATCTTCTATAGATAGCATAATTTACCCTCTCTATAACATTGCATCTTAGAAGAGGGTTTGTTTCACTGGGGCATTTCAAAATTTTACACATCTGATGGGTAAAACTAGTATCTTAGTGTAATCTAAACATATGTTTCTTTTATTATGAAGAAGGTGAGCATATATCCTCATGTTTAAGAGTTATTGCATTATGTTTGCTGGAAAATGTCTCTGGAGGACATTATCCTGATTTTCAATTCTACAAATTTATGGAGATTTCTTTTTGCTTCCCTGTTATTGGGCCCTTGTTTGCCTTCCAAATCTTTCTCAACTGCATGTTGAAGAAAGCAAGTCCCCAAATCATTTTCCACTCTTCCACAACACTGTTCAAGAGCCAGAAGTAGTCCTATCTTTTCCTTTCCATAAATTTCACTTACTAGGTATTAACTACATGAACAGAACAGTGGATAAAGGCATGAAATAAAGACCGAGCTGCTGAAGGTAAGCCCCCATGATGCCATGTGTCCAGCAGGCACAAAGACCAGGAGGTGTTTGGGATTCAGTGTATTTTATTCATTGGTCAGTGAGTTAACAATGTTATCTATAGCATCCTTCACTTTGTGAGTGGCCATTAAATATTAATAGTTCCTGTGTATCAGCTGGGGTCAAGGGAGATTTAAAAAGATTGGAGAGGTAAATACTCAAGACAAAACAAAAACAAACAAAAAAGACTTAAGCACCTTGGATAGCGCCCAGGCAGGACAACCCTAGCACACATCATAAATAAAAGATTTATTTTCTGGTATCAGGACTTCATCTTACAATACATCTCATCTAGACACATATTCTGTAAAATAGGTCTGACCATTAATCTCAAAATTATGGATCATACTGAAAATAATAATTGAAAAATAATTTAGAAGAAGATATGTATTTACCTTTAAAGTGTGCAGGGGACAGAAGGGGGTGGTTACCTGATTAATATATAAAAAACATGACAGTGTACTTTGTTGACTACTTTGTGGGATACTTTTCACCATAATACTGGCAATATCCAGATTTAGGTAAGCATGAACAATTAGGTACATAAATGATAATACCATAAGTATAAGAGTTAAAGGAGAGGAATTCTATTCAGTAAAGAAATAGTGAAATGTACATGCACCTCTCTATAGCCGCTAGTTGTGTGCATCCTGCTTTATGACTATCATCATCTCAAATATGATGAATAACTTCTGAGGCAGCTGATCAAAGGAACTGATGGGTCATCAGGTCCTGTGCAGCTGCTCAAAGAGTTGACAAGTTTTCTCTTTCACAAATGCAAACGCATCTTCGTTTACTGAACAAAGTTCATGGTTTTAGGCACACTCCGAAGCTTACCCATGAAGTCAACCATGTGGGAGTTCTCACGGATTCAAAATTTAAAAAATTGCATCAAGTGAATAAGCATTGTCTAAAAAATATCCACAATGTGTAACTGTTCTACTGAAACTCACCTCTGACCTCCTCCAGATTGTGGACACACCCAAAATAATGCTTTGCCAAGTTTATAGGTTTTTTTTTGGCCCTCACACAAAGCTTGGAAAGACTCTGCGGTGCCCTGATTGCATCTCATAGGACTGTTTTCCAGTGCTGCAGAACCAACCCAGGGCCTTGTGTGCATGCACAGAGAACACTCTCCCAATGGTCTTCCTCTCAGCCATGTCTCAGTTCTTCTGTAAGGCAGGCAGCACTTTCTCACGAGGCATAATGCTGCTGTGTTTCATTTAATTGAATCCCTTTGAGTCCCCAGTTGATTTCATAGACTTTCTCTTTTCTGCCCATGCCCAACAGGTGAGAAAGTTGGGTCTGTCTCTGCCTTTCCAACACACCTCAGGCTAGATCATTCTCAAGAGCCAGTCTGGACTTGTGTATTTAAGTTGCTAAGTCCTTATCTCTGTGTAGTTACCTAGATTTTGCACGATGGCACATTACTTACTGCTGCTTGACATATGACACCAGTGGGAGGGCTGTCTGAGGTCTTTACCAGAAAGAGAAAAGGCTTCCCAGAAGGAGCTTTGGATCTGGATGCTGACAAATAAATACATATGCATTTAGACCTTTTTCTTAGATAGTTCCCAGAGAAGGGGCGGGAAGTGGGAAAGTGTCAGGTGCAACACACAGGCTGTCAGAGATGCTAAGGTTCACAGTGTTTTAGACATGCAAATGACTTTACTACTGAAAGAAAGACTCACAGCTATAGACTCTTTAAGAAAGGTGGAGGACAGGAGTTCTGGAAAGGAGCCTGGGGGTAGAATGGAGAAATGAGTGTCTAATCAATGCCTTCCATATGCACACCTTGTCTGATAAACACCAACACACAGATAATTTTCACAGTCATGATTTAAACATTTTCGTTACACATATATAGCTGCAGAAGAAACTGAAGTCCTAAGAAATTGATTTTCCAGAAGGCTACATGGTAATATAAAGCAGAAGAAGTCAGTACAACTCCAAGATCCATCTTGCTAAGTTATGATCCCCTCCCCACACCATCCTCCTGTTTTAAAGGTGAGCATCCTTCAACCCAGGAGAAGCAAACGTCTTTACTCAACTCCCAGTCCACAGCAGTAGGATAAAAAGGAGATGAGGGAGACCCTTTCATCTTTATCCTCTCATCCTTCATGTCTTTAATGATGTGTTTTGATCCCCACCACTGAGATTTTGCTGTTAATGTAGGTTCACTTAAGGGCTGCACGTTTAATGAGTTGATAAAGTTGTTGCCATTCAGAGCTGAGATGACCATATAAGGTAGAGAGGGCAAACTTCTCCTAGTACCTTCTCACTCAGCATGGCAGCCTCTATTCAGGGGCATGCTAAAGTGTGTGTGTGTGTGTGTGTGTGTGTGTGTGTGTGTGTAGATCAAATGGGTGTAATTTTTTTCTTTTAGTCTTTCTGTTGATTTCTGCCACCTCAACCACTCTGCCACTCTAAGAAGCCTAAAGAAGTTAGTGGTTCACAAATCATCCACTAAGCCTTCAAATGAGACTCTGTATTGGGAATGGTAACAGTGACTCCATCAGGAGTGTTCTAGGGTTGTAGCCGCGTCATTATTGTCATGACATCTTCTGAGTCAAGTCACGCTCTTTGCACTTGCTGTCTGAAGCTGGCACTTCGAGATAAGCTTTTGCAATATGCCATCAAGCCAGGGATTCCTAATATAGGAAGGGAGCTATGCTTTGCAGCACGGCTAGTACAGCGACAGTGAAGGAACTAGAGTCCAAAGTGTTGTAGTAGAGACTGTATCCCTCTCCTGTGCTACAGAGGGTCAGGGGGTCCTGTGGATTAGTCATGCTTCTAAGCTTGGACTGGAGTTGCCTAACAACACTGAAAAGCTTCACAGATTTCTTAGGAAAACCAGCAGCATTCACACAAGAGGTACAGAAGAAATGGCTCCCCTTTCCCAAGTCAGAAAGTGACGTTACAATCCAGGGCCGACACTGAGCCAGTATTTCAGCATGTGGCCATAGGCTAATGATTTAATTTGTGGACTTCAAATGTCCTCCCATCTGTGAAATGGAAATAATGGTATCTGATATACCTGCTTTACAGGATTGCTTCCAGGATCAAGAGAACTCATATGCGATAGGGTAGTAGTCCATGCCTGTTATCCTCAGCTAATTGGTAGACAAGAATCACGAGGAATATAGATTTACTACCAGCCCAGGCATGATTATCATGACCTTATTTCAAACTCAAAAACAATATGTAAATAAAAGGATTGGGGTTTGGTACTAGAACACTTTGTTAACATGCACTAGACACTAGGTTCAATCTTTCAGCACAGTAATGTGTGCAAGTATTTTAAAATATTAATGACCCTCTGTGTCACCAGCTGTTCTAATTATCAAAGGCAGTGTTGCCTGCCCCATATTCAGCCATCAAGGTCCTGTTTGTTATTCGTTCTTGTACTCTCCCAGTGCAGTACGCAAAGACACGAGATGGCTTCCATGATGCTTGCTTCCCAGTTCATGAACTCTGTGCGATCTTCTAGAAGGGATCTCTCCCTCTGGTCTCACAGCCTTCCTAAGTTAGACAGCTGTAAGAAGATGAACTCTGCCAACCATCAAGTAAAAACAAGGCACTTTGAATCCCAGATGAGTTCTCAACCAACACCTTGATCATAGTTTTATGATACATTGAACGGAGAATGCAGCTAAATACTGTCCAGACTTTTGGCTTCCAGAATTGAGATAATAAATAGGTATTGTTTAAATGTGCTAATTTTGTGTGCATTTATTATGTGGCAACAGAGAACGAATATACTCATTTATTTCTCTTTACCATTTTCACTACTGAATACATTCCCACAGCTATCTTCTTTTACCAAGACTATTTTGGCAATCTTCTTTTTTGTTTCTCAACCCCTCATTTCTGGATAATCTATTTTTCACCTTGTGGCCTCTACCTGCTTTACATCCTTGATTGGATTGGTGATTTTCTTTTTATTTTTACATTTCTGAAATAAGATTGTGTTCCATGATGGATGTTCCCACTTAGTGAAGTGCTTGCTCTTTCACCTCAAAAGCGCTTACTAAATTCGTGGCACATCATATGAATTGATGGTATCTGAGGATGGAGGGAGTCTGGTAGCTCAGCCTTACATCCAACTGCTGTGGCACTCCATAAATTCCACTGAGAGCCTTCACAAATCTTCCAAGAGTAGAAAATAGGGCTCTCTTCTCAAGAACCTCTTCAACAGCATTGGCAGTGAAATCCTGGCATGCTCAAGGCCAGCTTTGGGAAAGAACTTCTGAGAAAACCTCAGGATTCACCATATTTACATTTACCTTCTTTCTCATTGTTTTAAGTTGCTAGTACCTCAGATGGTTTGGTCACCCACTTTCTCTTTGACACCAATGGCTTGCATCCCTCAGACAGATTAATCTCTGATTTCCTAACCATTCCACAAATGGAGATCCATTTCTTGTGACTTTACCATTTGTCCTGGTTCTTTCCAAGAGACTATCTGGGATGTCCCTCCAGAGACCTCAGAATATTTCACTCGTTTCCCTGCTTAGGTCTTGACTGGGTTTATTCTAGGCATAGGAGAGGACACTGGGCCACTGATGCCAGGGGCATAGATTCATTGCTCCAGTTGTATGACCTTGAGAATTTCATTTCTCTCTTTCCTTGTCTCATTTTTCTTTATAGAGATGATCATTAAGATTTTTTTCTTTTATTGTGTGACCTAGCCCAGGACACCCCTTGCTTTCTCATTTCAATTCTCCTCCACAGTTATACCAGATTGTAAGTACTACAATGGAGCCAGTCTATGCCCTCCAGGGCTCAGAGTCTTCCATGAATGTATTGGCAGGAAGATGGGAAGAGACCTGGATCCTCCATTCATCTCTGTGTTCTTAGCAGGTGACAGAGCCATAGCCCAGATTTTCTACAGCACATGTTCCTGCACAATCAGACTAACTGACATCCTTCTGTCTCTAAGTTCACTCCTGCAGATGCTTCTAATCCTCATCACTTTATCATAATTGTTATGATAAGCATTTCTGCCAAAATGGTAGTAAAAACTCAATTTTCCTGAGCAAAATTAACAACAAAAAGTGTTCACGGCTTGTGCAACCTGGTTATTAAGCTGTAGCAAGAATTGACTGCAGCTGTGAAATAAGATATAATTAAAATCTGGGGCCCTTCACCATGTATCTGGTCTGTGCATTTGAAATGTTGTAGATACATGAATTACTGGGACTGACCAGCTCAAGCTGTCAATTGGGAACTTGTCCAATGGAATTATATCTATCTGGATATCAGTGTGAGAGAGGAAGAGGGAGAGAGAGAAAGAGGGAGAGAGAGAGGGGAAGAGAGAGAAAAGAATGCATACCTGCAGGAAAGCACACTAACAATACCTTGATAAATTCATAGGCATGGAGAACAAATACATCGTATGGAAGTCTCCATTCTAGATCTGCCATCAATGATGGGATCTTAAACGAGTCACACATCATGGATTCTTAATGCTCTCTCTGGTGATATAAAGAGAGGTAAGAGTATTGCCTGTAAGATTTTTGGCTCTAAAATTATTGGCTGTTATTCTGTTTGTATACGGTAGAGAGTACAGATACAACCTGACTAACTTAGACCCATCAGAGATTCATTAAAGAAAGATAAGATGGATGAAAATGAATCTAGCAAACATTCAGCAGTAGATTTAGTTACTCTACTTGGTCTTTTACTTTTCAATTTATGTGGATATTAGTATCTCATTAAGACAGTTTTTTCCACCAAGTGCTCATGTTTTAAGTTCATATTCAAAACTTTTACCTTGCTACATCCTTGAGTGGGATATTAATGATATTTTGCTTATTATAAAAGTCGAAGGATGTTTTGTGAGTTACCCCCATTTGGACCTTTTATACTATTGTCACAGCTGTAATCTGTCCTAATTATCTCAAGTAAAACACATGCATTTTTGGAGATATTATGAATTTTAGAGATTCCATTACATCTGAGGCTTAGCTGTCACTTAGTGGTGTTTGTAGTTTGTGTCCCTCTGAGACCACACATCTACCATACTCATGGATGATGCACTACTTTGGAGCTATACCTGTTGTCCTGATAACCTGCTGAAAATTGGTATTCTTCACAGCTGATGTTTGAATGGATGAATCATGGTCTGTTTCACCTCTCACTATGGTGACTGTCACCATGACTCACTGAGAACTTCTAGCAATTTCAACTTACTCATCAATCTGCATTCTAAATCTCAGAGAACCTCCATCTTCCAATTTCCACTCTGGCTCCCAATTCCTTCCCAAAGAACCAATGCTGGTTGACCTCCCCATTGCTCCATGTTTTCCTTTTTTTGTTTTCTTATAAGCTATGTGGAGAGGGTGAGCTATTTGTTCTTTCTGGGACATTGTGCCCTAACTGATGAATGCGAGATTTGGACAAAGTAATCTCCAAGTTGGCTTCCAGTCATGGCCTGCCATGTTTCTTAGACAGATGTGAACATCTGTGAGTGGATTCTAAGTGAAAAGCCATACGGGTTCAAAACCATTCTCCTTGCAGACACTTGATTCTGTTTTTCACACTTAGTTTTATTCCTGCCCCAGTTCCTTACAACAGAGGTAGGTGAATGTGAAATGAGACCCTTAAAGGAAAGGCTTGTGTGTCACTAAAATCAATCAGGTGGCGGGCTCCTCACTACAATAAATCAGGTGCAGGCCCCTCCTCATGCTGGGTGCTTGCATACCATCACCTTACTTGGTGGCACATACAGCTTTGGACAACAGGCTCTGGACTCCCACTGCCTGAGTTCAAATCCTGTCTCCAACACTAAATAGTTTTATGGCTTTCAGTAAGTCAGGTAACAACCCTTCACTCATCTGTGAAATGGGGTAAGAAGAATTTACAATGGAGTTATTGAAAAATTAAATGTCAATGCGAAGGACGTAGAAAAGAAATGACATGTAATAAGTACGAAATAAATGTTAACTTTTAGGACTAATGTTTTGTCCTGATCTCATTTCCCACTTACAGAGATGCAGAGAGGCTAAATAGCTGTCCTGATCTCCTCTAGCCAGTTAGTGGCAAAGCAGAGATGCAAATCCAAGTTTATCTGAGCTCAAAGCCTGCATTCTTTGTTTTATTCTAAAGGGCTTCATGGAAAAGGGCGTAGAATTATCTTCCCTTTCCACTTCCACTTGCATAGAATCACCATGCAAGCATATTAAAAAAAAAACTACCCCCCCTCCACCACACACACCTTAAACCCACACTGTTCATCCTTCATATGATCTGGGAAGATCAGTTCTGATCTGGGAAGGTGACTATCAGCCTGAAACTCCCATGCTTCCAGCATTTGATTAGGCTGAGTCCAGTGAGGAAGGCTGAGCTGGACGGGACGTGCATCCCTTATTTTAATTGAGGGAGTCACGAGCATTCTTTCTTCAACGTTAAATATTTATCTTGGAAGTGAAAACAGCTTCTTTGAGGCTTGGCTTTTGTACAGAAGCCCTCCTTCAGCTTGTGCCTGTTTCTTTTCTACCTTCCCCTTGCCTTGTCTTACCACTCCTTCCACTGTTAATTCTTCCCAACCAACCCCCAAAACTGTATCTGTGGTCTTCCCACCATTTCTGTATTTTTAGACATAAAATAGAATCTTACTGAAGATAGTAATTGCTTGGGGATTTCCCTCCTTGAAGCCTCTTTGGGTACCCAGAGTCTCTCTGGCTTTTCTTGCTGTTTCTGATGTTAACATTTTAATAACACAGTCTGAATGTTTTTGTTTTATGAATGCTAATATAGATGGAAGTTCTTCCCGAGAGAGGTTTTTAAAGCAGGTGTTTTTAAAGTGAATGACTCAATATCCACATGCACATTTCTGTGACTAAGAGTCATCTTTTTCTTTTTCCAGATGTCAAATTGCTGTAGTTTTCAGGCTGCTCCAGGGGGGTCACCAGCTTTGTTTAAGGAGTCTTTTGATTTTCCCTAGGGAGCCTACTGCACTCTAAAAGCCCCACGTGTCCATGTATGTTTGTGTACGTGTGTGTTAAGCCATCAGAGAAGTTTGTCCACAGCTTAATGTTGCTGCCCTCTTACTGATAGGAAAAAGTAGCAGTTAACATGGATGAAAATGTCTGTAGAAGACCCGACTAACAAGCAATCCAGGTTCCCATTCTTTTGCACTTACTGTTCCTTTCTAGCAATGAGTTCTAAGCACTTCCTAAGCTGAGGAACCTACTGGTCTGAGGCTTCATGGCTTGGACAAATGTTTTTCTATCCTCCCAACTTATAGGACTGTGTCATTACCAGTGTGAAGTACTGATTGGGGAGGGTACCAGAAAGGGAACTGACATGGTGTGGAAGTGTGATGCTCACAGCATACACAGATGTATTTAAGGACTCTCCTAAGAGATGTTAAGAGACCATTTTCCAAAGTTATTGTCACAAAAGCATAGACAATACCATTCTGACATTTTTCCCTTGGAGAGCCAGGATGTCTCTTTGGAGATTACAGTATTTTAGTGTCCCACAGATACAAGTAGTTATTTTCTTTTACCTTAATTTCCCCAAAAAATATTTGAACAAGGGACACCTTCTTGCTACAGCACAAGGTAATGTGGTATGGAATGGTATTCTACAGGAAGTTGGCTGGGAACAGAGGAGTAAATGAATTCCTTGAATATAACTAGGAAACATGGGGAAATGGTTCATCTGCTTTGGAGAAGACTTGGGGTAACACGATCTTTAACTCTGGAGACCACAGCACTGGGAAGAACAGAATACCATGAATGGAAGGGACCTAAGACCCCAGCATCCTACTTGATGAATAGGGGTGAGAACTTTGCTCAAAGTCATAAGGAAGTGTGAGTATACTGTCCAGGACTGAAACTCAGGTCCCCAGCCCCCCAAATAAGGAGCTACCCATTTCCAAGGTGATTACTTCAGTCCAAGAATATGGAATAGGAGAAAGGAAAGAGATTACCTATGCAGAAGGGATGGTGTGGGAATATTGCTCAGTGGTAGACCACTTGACAATTTCTAGCACTGAAGAGAGAACAAAATACCCCAAACCAAAGGGCAGATGTAGAATAGACAAAGGAAGGATTTTTCTTGACAGGGTGCTGGGTACTGATTCTTATCGTAGATTCCTTAGGGTGGTGGGGGACAGGAAAAGTCAAGATGGAAAATAACATCTTCAACAAGTTTCTGGTATGACTTTAAAAAAGGATCACAGTAGAAGAAACCATGCTGCTTAGGAAAAAGGGTGGCAAGAGATGGGGAGATCATCTGCAGAAGGCATGGAGTGCTCCACATACAACTTTTGGAATCATTGGGTAGATATCAGGGAAAAGAAGTGAATATGCTACTTATGGTATGAGAAAAGACATGAGGATTCAGACAGCAAATGCAAAAAAGGGAGACATCAGTTTTTGAGACCAAGACTCTGTGGAACAGAAGCAATGCTAAAATGTTTTAAACCAAGAGTATTAGTAGGTAGATTTTCTTTCACAGCACTTTATAGTTTATAAAGCACTTCCCACCTGTGTGTTTTTCACATCTCCTTATGGCTCAGTGGTAGAGTGCTTGCCTCACATGCATGAGGCCCTGGGTTCGATTCCTCAACACCACATAAACAGAAAAGGCTGGAAGTGGCGCTGTGGCTCAAGTGGTACAGCACAGAGCACTAGCCTTGAGCTGAAGAGCTGAGGGACAGTGCCCAGGGCCAGAGTTCAAGCCCTACAACCTACAAAAATTTTTAAAAAAGAAGCTCAGACAGATTCTCACACTGAGTACGTGGTCAGGCTATGTGGGTAACACATCCATTGGGCTCTCAGACTCCAAGAGAAAACTGTTCAAAACTCAGTGAATTAACCTGCTTCCTTTGATCAAAAGTAGGGGTAATCCCCAGAATGACATCTAGGAATTTTATACTCATTTATCTTTATACTGCTTAGAGGTGAGAGCTCCTTACTCATGTTAAAAGCTAGGCAATGCTTAGAAACATGCATGAATACCTTTTTTGGAAACTAAATTTAGTAGGCACTTCTAAAGAACGCTGATTGACAAGGACATTTCTGAGGGGACACGTCTAGGGATGACAAAGTCCCATGCTAAGGAGCAGGGAACGTGCAATGCTTCTACCTACAGACCAAACACTGTCATGGTATCTCAAGACACAGCATTCCGAGTTCTTGGTTCCTTGGGAAAATGGTCACATGGATGGGGCTGCCTTGTTAGCATCAGCAGAGGATGTCGCCTGTCTTCATGAACTCTGCAATGCCAGCCAGCAACAGAAAATTAGTAATGTCCCCATAGTCCCAAGGAGGGCTCATCATCGACAATCCTGTGACACAACCTCAATGTCAAAACTTAGCCTGACAGCATGAATCCAGATGACAGTTTCTAGGTTGCCAGAGAAATCTAACAGATGGGACTTAAGCCTCTCAAACTGGAAGGCAGAATATTCCTTAAGCAAACCATGCATCCTGCTCAATAAAAAAAAAATCCTGCACAAAGTACTGTGTGGTGAGCTCTGACCCCGACTAGATGCTGAGCACCTTGGTACCATGTTGCCCAGCCTTTTGATGATTTGGAGCTCTGTTGTCTTCTGCCTCACAGGGTTGGCTTAGATACCCTAGACTCAAGGAGCTGGGTGGCCCCTGAGCCTACCTCGAGGCCTGATGTGCCTGGAACATCTGGTTGGGAATCACTTCCTCCACTCCTGGCAGGCACAGCTTCACAAGAGGCAGGCAAGCAGGACGTCTGAGTGACAATAAGTCCTCAGAGCTCCTCGAGGAGGGCTAAGTACAGTAATTTGTTGTAATGACTCAAATTTAAAACAATAACCCAGAGGCATAATAGCCCAGGCCAAGAATACCTACGTATGTGATGGGCTGTTAAGGGGAAACGAACAGTTTGATTTGGTGGCAGAGAATTTCCAAATGGTTTCCACTCTGGATGTGTACTGCGTAGTGTGAAGAGCTAAGTCTTCTATCAGGGTTAATTTGGACCACTTCCGCTCTGCCTGCCGAGCACCATTCTCCTGATGGAGGCCCCTTTATTGCTCGCCTGTCCTCACATCTCAAGGCAAATTTCTGAGCCTTTGCTCTTGTGCTCAGCCTCTGGTTTCTTTTTTTTCTTCCCCTTCCTCATTCCCCTTCACTTGCCTCTCAGCAAAGCTGCTACCTCAGAGCTACTTTCCTATGTGAGAGATGGATACAAAGTCCTTGTGGCAATAAGACTTTATACTTGGCAATGAAGTACCAGAGGTACCAAGACTCAGTGTAGAGATCAGCCCCGACCGATGAAAACTTGCCCATCACCCTCACCGTCAAGCTCCGGTTTAACTGGCCATGGACCACTGTAGTGTCCCCTGCTGCATAGTCAAAAGGCAGGACCTCTGTTTCATCTTCCCTGCTCTCTATGATCTTATCCTTCAGATCCCTCACCTAGAGCCATGTTGATTTAGGACCCAGGAACCGTTCATTCTTAGCCATCTCTTAAGAAAACCAGGGGTTAGAGGGCCCCATCTTCCAGGAAAATTGTAGACTCTTGAAAGTCATTGAGCATAACAGCTCACTAAAATGATTTTCCCTCCCTCCCTCCCTCCCTTCTTTCCTTCCTTCCTTCCACAGTCCGTCTCCAAAGTACCTTTCAGAAACATCCAGACTTCATCACAGAACAGTGGTCCATAGTAGTCCATCCCAGGAACTCTGGGATGTTGTTTCCTGCCATTTTCCCAGGGTCCTTCACTCTGCCAGTACACCTCCATAGAGGCAGGTTGAATTCAATAGTTAATTTAATGGGTGGCCTCAGAAGCATCTGCCCAATAATTTAATCTCTAAGAATGGAATCTATATTACCCTTATGATAGGCCAAAGAAACATATGCATGGTCACACAGGTACGCAGACAAATGCAAAGACACACCAAGACAGAGTTGCAGACATAGGCTTTATCTGGAAGGTTTCCACAGATCAGCACCAAGAAGCCTGGCCACACTTATGACTCCTTGCAAAGACCTAATTTGCTTGCAGAGAGCCACATTCTCAGTTCAACTCAGCAAACAGTCCCTGTAAGTGGGTGGAATTGTGTTTTTCAAAGTACTATGTTTGAGTCTTAACCCCAGAAGCTGTGACTTGATCTTGTTGGAAACAGAACTTTTGCGGATGTAATCAAGTTACAATGAGGGCATCCCAGATTAGGAAGAGCCCTAATCCAATGTTGGTCACCCTGTGGGAAGAGAGGACAGAGACCTTCACATAGGGAATAACATTGTGTGACAATGAAGAATGAAATTGGAGGGATGCCAAGGGACTCTGAGGAATAGCAGCAGCCCCTAGAAGCAGGAAGAGGCAAAAAACACTCTCCCTAGAGCCTTCAGAGAGAGCAAGTGCCCGATGACATCTTGATTTCACATTTCTCGTCTCCAGAGCTGGGAGAAAATAAATGCGTGTTGTCTTAAGCCACTAGGTTTGTGGTAATTTGTTACGGCAGCCACAGAAAACAGCTGCCATCCAAAAGACTCATTGAGTCCAGGCACTTTTCCAGGGTGGGAAACCCAGTGGGCCTGGCCTAGGGGAGCTTCCTGAGCTCTCTGAAGAGGTTCACCATGCTTGGTCAGGAGTAGTGTGCGATCCTTGGCCCTTCGCCATCTCCTGCAGCATCAGCTCTGGCTCCCTTCGCTTTAGTTTGCAGCTGATCGGACTGCACTGGGAACAGAGCTGGTGATTTTCTCCAACAGTCCTTCCTCTCATGGATTATGGGAAGGCTTTAGTGTTAAGTAGATCTGGGTTTGAGTCCTTGCTTCTTCATTTAGCAAGTGTGTGTGTGGGGGGGGGTGGGGGGTGTATGTGTGTGTGTACAAGGGGAACACAGATGGTCTCTGATTAATGACATCTCAAGTTATGTTTTTTCAGTGCTTCGTAGTGTAAGGGTATTATCCATTCAGTGGAAAACAGTTTGGAATTTTTGAATGCGAGTCTTTTCCTGGGTTACCAATATGTAAGACAATTCTCACTGGTGATGCTGAGCAGTAGTACAAAGCAGCTCTCAGCCACGGGATTGCCAGGGGGAATAGCCTACTCTGCAGTGTGCTGTATTGCTAATCTAGGATGTTTGGTAGGTTAGATGTATTCAAAGAATCTTGTACTTAATACTTCCGATGTACAATGGCTTATCTAGAGGTAGCCCTTCATAAGTAGAGGAGTAGGTGTACTTGAATGCCGTGGGGAGTTAAAAAGGCACATCACAGGGATAGACCAAGAGACTAGAATTCTACCATGTCTCCTTTTTCGGGGGCGGGGGTCAGACATGGGGCTTGAACTTAATGCCTGGGCACTATCCCTGAGCTTTTGTGCTCAAAGCTAGCACCTTATCACGTTGAGCCACAGTGCCACTTCCTAGTTTCTCCTTTTATCCACCACTTGCAAATGGTATGATCTTGGACAAGTCATGTAACTCCTGGGCATTTCTTTCCTCATCTGTAAAATAAGAATGATAATAATATTCATCTCATGGGGGTAACTATGAGTACTGGCTGAACGAACACATATAAGGTGTTTATATCACTTTCTGCCAAATGGAAAGTGATGCATAAAGAGTAGTTGCTATTATTATTTAACTTATAAGGAAACTGAGTCCTGGAAGGACTGATCTGGTCTGAATATCTTGCTCAGACTGCTCTGAGCCACTCATTTGAAAAGCATTTGACAGGAAGCTGTACTTGCAGTCATTAAAAGTTCAAGCCTTGGAATCAGACAGACTCAAATGCCAGTTACTAGTTGTGTGACCTGGTATTTAACCTCTGAGGGCCTCAGTATCTCAAAAACGGTAACAGTTTCATTGGGGGTGTCCTTTAGATGATATGGGCATGTTGACTAATACTTAAACACTGCTTATAAGCATTCATAAATGTGTGCAGCCAATATTAGGGTATTAGGGTTGAATTTAGCTGTTCCAATTACACATTATAGCTTAAAATACCTTCAGGTTTGTTTTCTCTGTATAAGGAATTTGGAGACAGGCAGTTGAAGAATAAAACGGCAGAGCCATGGAATCCTTGGGACCAGCATGTTCATCACTCAGGGCTCATGTCAGCCATGACCCTCTGAGACCCTAGTGTTATAGCTCTCATGTCCATCCATATTCTGAACTGTGCAAAAAAGGAGGTAAATGAGGTATAGTGGGGAGGAGGCTGAGTAGAAGAACAAGCGGCCCATCTCCCAGCTGAGTCACCATATTTTCTTTCAGCTTTATTTTGGTACTACTGGCAAGCTCATCACTTTTAAGTTGATATTTTGCTCGTATCTTATTGGTCAATTGTTTATCACATGGCTATAGCTGGCTGCAAGGGAAGCTTGGAAATGTCTTCTTATAGCTTTCCTCAGTAAGACCCAGGTTCTGTTGCTAAACGTAAGAAAATCAATGGGAAAGACAAAAATAGTCATCTCTGCCAGTTATAGGTGTTCTTGCTCTATGCTGGGAACTTACCCTTTAGGAATTTTCAGTTTCTCATGCAGTGTTATAAATATTGTGAATAAAGAAGACAGTAAGTGTCATACAGAGAATTGTGGGGGAGAGGTTAGCTCAATCTGATGCTATCAAAGAAGGCGCCACTGAAGAATTGATGTCCAGGGTGAGGTATGATGTTTGAGTGGCTTGCCAGGAAACCAGCATGGGTAGGAAATTCCTGCAGGAAGTTCACTGTGCATAAAGTTTAGTTGTGTCACCAATCTGGGTTTTGACTGCTCAAAGCTGGACTTGTTGGAGATTGTGCCACTAAGGTAGGGATGGGCTTCCAGCAGCCATTCTAGAGTGTTCCTTATACCTGTGTTCTTCAGGACAGGTGGCTACAGCTGCGCAACCCTTTGCTTGCTCTCCACTCTGATTTCACCAGACAGCAATGTATTTGTTGACTTAAAATCATCTGGGTGTTAAAAGAAACATATTAATTGAGAATTGACTGTCATGTTCAAAATAGATATTCACTACCTTCTTGCCAAACAGCAGTGGATTTGTGTTTAATAATCACTTTTAATTAACCCACCCAAAACACATACCATTAATTCTCAACTAAATGCATATTTGTAAAACTCTAATTCATAACATCATCTCATCATCTCTTCCCAGCCTGTTTCTGAGAGCTCTGTGTCGGTGAAAGAGTCTCAGATGATGTCCCGAGAGGGAGATTTTTTTCTTCTTTTTTGTATACACCAAACAGTTGCAATATAGTGTAAAGTTCAAGAGCATCTTTCCCCATCCACCTCTTTCCTACTTTCTTCCCTTCATTTCTAAGTTTAGACACTATGAGTACTTGATTGGAGTAGATGGTTAACTTTAATCTTTGTCTTTAAGCTCTTTAGTCTTGAAGACCTACCATATTAATGGCTTGGACCTGTGGTGCAGAGAAAGTGTTCCTGGCTGAGAGTCAAAATGTGTGGCTTTTAATTCTGAATTTTATTATGTGATATTGGACATGTCATTTTCCTCTTTCAAGCATTTGTATTCAAATTACCAGAGTTTCTCCACTGCAGCAGTGTTTCATATATATATATATATATATATATATATATATATATATATATATATATATATATACACACACACACACACACACACACACACACATATATATATGTATAAATATCACATCATTCAAGGCTTTTTAGAAATGACAGAAAAATCTCAAAGCTGTTAATGTTTGCTCATTGGCTTTGTCAGTGTTTACTCTAGTAGAAATTAAAACCAAGAAAATAAAAACAGCATTAATAAATCAATTAAAACATAACAGCTACAAATCCCTTGGGAATGAATACAAACATTCAACAAACCTCTTACAGTGAATGTTATGACACGTTTTATGAAGAAGGAACTTCATTTTCCAAGCAAACATAGTAAGAAGAGTGGCTCTGTTTTACGTTCTTGTGAGTCTTTGTAAAGCCTGGCTTAGTAGAAGAGAGCTGGATTCTGTTATCTCCTTTATAGTTCATCAGTCCTGATACGTCATTTTAATGGAAATATATGAAGAAAGTGTAGCCCCAAGCACATATGTATTTGGAAAGGGAAGATCTCTCAGGAACCTGTAAATGGGTCTTGAGGATTCCAGATGTCCTTGAGTCACATTTTTAGTACCCTTAACCTGGTGTACCCTTCTGAGACTACTTGTGTTTCTTTTGCCAAGACTATTACTCTTAGTGTCCTGGATTGTCTCCCAAGTCTATTTTTCCTCCTTTATAAGCATCCTCCACAAAGAAGCTGAAGAGAGCTTTTGGAGATTACTTCCTTTGTCTGAAACCAAACCATCGAATGCTTCCCTTCACAAGTCAGACCAAGATCCCAGCTTAGAGACCTGTGTGTTCTCATCTTTGTGTCCCTTACCTCATGCCTTAGCTCTCTCTGTCTGTCTTATCCCTTCTTTCCACGGGGCCATACATGGTTGGTTTCTCCTATCTGCTCCTCTCCTTGATGTGTCCTTCCCTCAGGTAGTGGCATGACTGGTTTGTTCTTGTCCTGTGGATGTCAGTCCAGGTGTCATCCACATGGGTTCCAACATGTCACCCTGCTTTGTTTTCTTCATATTCTTCACCACTATCTGCAATTGTCTTCATGATTTTATTCACCTCTTTGCATCCTGCCTCTCCATGCGGAGGCAAGTCCTACTGGAGCAAGGACCTGTCATACCTAGTGTTGCACTTTCAATCCATTCTAAGTCTAACATTTTATAGATGTGTGATGCACATTGGTGAAGGCATCAATGGAAGAATGGCCATATGGAAGAACATCTGACTTTACCAATGTAACCCAGTTTTGGATCTAGCTTTATCAGTTAATAGCTGTGACCTTGGGAAAATCTCTTGAGTTTTAGTTTCCTTGTAAGTGAATCACTACTAGAATCTTTGTTGTATAGTGTTCTTGTGAGATTAGATGAGATAATAAAGGTGAGGGACTTGTCACAGGAAAGCTATTCTATAGTTGTCTCTTCTTTCCTGGTCTCTCCTAACCTAGCTCTTCAATAATACTTCTTGCTCCACATAGGATCCTTTTTTTCCCCCTGACATCCTTTCTTTTTAGAATGCCTCCACCTCATTAGTGGCATGGCTGACAGAAATAGATTCTAACAGCTGGACTGATACATTCTGCTCTGCATGCTTTTGGACATACAGCATGCATATGCCCTGCTGGAAATGCTCGGATTTTCACATTGGCTCCCAGGATACCACATCAGTGTTTACCTGGACTATCTTTGAACATCTGGGCTCCTGGTCTTGCTGCTGACATGTTGAGTCAAGTTACTGAGAAGGTAGAATCCAGATAGCAAGTTTTCTAGGAGATTCCCAAAAGCATGCTCTATTTAAGGGAAAAATAGAGTAGGAAAGCACAGAAATATTTTTCTTTTATTCTTCCTTAAATATCCATAATTTTTTTCCTCTATGACTTCTTGAGTGCGTATCCTGTAGTCCAATTTACTCTTTCACTTTTCCTGAGGAGGTAGATTAGTGTATAAACCCTGTCCTGGCACCTCTTTCTCCAAACAGTAGGCGTGCAACTGTGGTTAAACAATCTAGAGCAGTGAGCACAGTGTAGAAGTGAAGGGTAAGGCATGAAAAATCTGTTTGAAGAACAGCTTCAACAGTTCTTGACGAATTCTGAGTCCACTAAAAAAAAAAATCCAGAAGAGTCCTTTCCCATTCTTCCATAAATCATCCCACTGAAAGCTGTCAAAAAATGCAGCCTGAAAAGACATGTTTACTAGCAGCTCAGTTAGAAGACATACATCCTGAGCCTGTTCGGTTCTGCTCCCTTGAGGACCGAACAAACGCTTGAGAATGGGAGGATGAGTTTGCATGAAGCTGGCTGTTGCTCTCCACTGAGCATGAAGACTCAGATTCCACTCACAACCACACCTGGCCTCCCCACGGGGCAAATGGTTGGATTTGAGAAGCAAACATTCTTCGGTAACATCCATTTTATCGACCCCCAGTTAGTGCTGTCCCTAGCCATTTGGATGTTTGGAAGAATTGTGGGAGAGATAAGTCAGATTGGAGCTAAATGTAGTCTCCTTCCCTCTGCAGCTTTGAGATTTTGGACAAATCACTTAATGGCCTTGGGCGTCAGTTGCTAAGAAAACGATAATGAAATATGGCTCATGGAATAAGGTCTGCACATCTGCCCGGTGGCTGATGTTTACAGTTATTTGGTTAATATTATTTTCAAATTCTTGGCCAATACTGACACCCCTCACATTTTCTAAAAGAGTATCAGGAAGCGGAATGTGTGCTCTTCTTCCTGATGTAAGCTGCAGCACACTTGGCTTAGGGCATAGCCTTCTCTAAGAATCACTGTGTGACTTTAGTGAAGCCATTTTCCCTCTCTGCACCTCCACATCTTTTCCTGAAAAACAGACAGGTCGTCCCTATTATAACGTCTGACTTTTGCTTTTGGATTTTTGTTTTTAGTGGTAGTAGGGCTTCAACTCAGGACCTCATGCTTGCCAGGCTGACACGCTCCCACTTGAGATACATCTTTTTTACTTTAGTTTGAATTATTATTTACTTTTTTGTTTTGCCAATCCTGGGGTTTGAACTCAGGGCCTGGGTGCTGTCCTTGAACTTTTTGCTCAAGGCTAGCATTCTATCACTTGAGCCACAGTGCCATTTCTGGCTTTTTCTGTGTATGTGGCACTGAGGAATAGAACCCAGGACTTCATGCATTCTAGGCGAGCACTCTACTGCTGAGCCTCCCAGCCTGTAGTTGTTGTTATTGTTGTTGTTTTAAAGAACCTTCCTTGTGTTTTTGTTCAGGTAGGCCTGGTTTGTTATCCTATTTTTTTTGTCTCCTGAATATCTAAGGTGATAGGCATACCCAATCATACATGACTATTGTTTGAGATGGAGCTTCACCAACTTTTCTTTTGGGGGGTGGCTGGCATGAATCATGGATCTTCCTTATCTTCACCTCCTCAGTAGCTAGGATTACAGTCAGGAGCCACCACGGTTGGCTAAAATTTTAATATCCGATTGAAGCAAACTCAATACCACGTTTGGCTCTCTTCCCAGGAGGCCTTGGTGCAGATGCTGGCTCTGGAACTATTTCCCAAGGAAGGCAGCAGCCTTCTGTGTGCAATGGGAACCTTCACATTCCAGCGCTTGGCCCCAGGGCTGTGATGAAGCTCTATGTAAAGGAACCCTATAAACCACCAGGAAGCAACTCAGAGGTATTGCAGTATAATAATGCCTTTTGCCCCTTGAGCTTGGGCTCTCCTGCCTGGAGATGGATGTTGGGCTGGTTACTGGAGGCTGAGGACCAATCAGTGTCCTGGCTGTTCCAGCTATGAGAGGTCCTCTCTGGAAACATTCCCTAGAACCTGTGATGAACAGGAGAAGAGAGGCATGCAGCAGCTACTAGAAGGAATTAGAACACAGGGAATGAAAAGGGGGTAGGAAGGAAAAGATGAAGAGGGGCTAGGGGAGAAGAAGGAGAACATGAGTCTCATTATTCTGTCTTAATTTTGCATAGGCATCACAAAAGCAACCTGAATAGATCAGAACACTCCACTCCAACCTCTTAGCTTGAGTTAAAATATAATTCCGCGTCAAACCATGGTGCCTAAATCTATCACAAATGTTAGCAGCCGGGCCTGCAGCCAGAACTGTGATCTCCCTCATGTCAATAAATCCTTGAAGTTCCTTCTCCCTTGGAAGTCTGGGTTTTTTTTTCTGATGCCGTGCTTTCTACCCCGGGCTGCCCTTTCATGAGTAATTTCTTTTAACCCGAGGATCACAGCTGTGAGCTATAATGAAAAGACTTCTTCTGGACTGAGACTGTGAAGAAGCCGCTGCACCAGCAGAAGGAAACTAGGACCCCCTCTCCCCCCAATCACATTCAAGGTCCCTCCAATGGCTGGACAGAGGCTGAGCAGCAAGCAGAAAAGGCCTGGCTGGGAGATGCACCATTTCTCCCATACTGAGAGATGCACAGGTCATTTCAGGGAAGATGCCAAACCCTTCAGATCAGTCCTGGTGGATGGAAACTGGTACCACAAAGATGGAGGGAGGAGACAAGCTGCAGTGACCCGGAGGTGGCAGAAGAAAGGAAAGGTGAGTTCTGTGTTTAGGTGTCTCGCCTAGGCTGTATGCATTTGGGGGCCTTCGTGGGGAGGATGGTAGTTGGAACATGGAGGAAGGCTTGGTACTTTCCCCAGCAAGTGCTGTCCAAGCTCAGCTGAAGGGTTGACTATGGAGTTGCCACTGCATGGTGGGGGCCTTCTACTCATCATTTGCTTTCCTGTTCTGCACCTGGACCTCTGGTACTTTGCCACTTATTTTGAGGAACTGTATGCTTCATCAGGAGGGAAAGAGGGATGGGCCTAAATTCAGTTTGGAAATGGCATTCCATGGTGAGGGTACACGTTCACCTCATTTCAGGGCTCAAGTTGGCCTCTGTGCCTGCTCATCAGAGCGCATGCCTGCTGCTCTCCATGGAGATAATAATTCTAAAGTTTGTCGGAGTTAGTTACATGTGAGATTTCTATTCTTACAAGAACTCATCAATTCAGATTGGTTTAATACCTTTTTTGATATGTTTGGGGCCAATTTTTCCCCCCACTAGCACAGAAGAAAATTCACTTTGGTTCTATTATTGAAGCTACCTTAGGGATGCTAGTTGAGTATTATTTAGGCAACTATGTATCTCCTTATGAAATTACACATTCCTGAAAAGTTACCTAAGATTTGAGTTTTGGCAAGTAAGATCATATTATAACATAATAGAAGTATTTGTTGCTTAAAAGAGCCCTGTGCAGATTCTTTTATATGGCACAGAGAGTCCTGTGGTCACCCAAATAGCCATCTTCAATTTATCTTTTTCTTACTGTAGCTGGGTGTTTTGTCTTATTTGTCATTGTAGTTTTGTCTTTCTTTTGTAAAGTTCTATTCTCATAGATGTACAGAAGAGTTTCAATTTGACGTCTATTTATGTTCACTATGCATCTTTTTGCATCTGGGTTTTTATAGGACAGATTTGTTTGAATCAAGACATCCTCTACAGGACACTGGCTAGTGTCAACTTACTCTCAAATGCCTGAGGCAGAGAGGTGAAAGATTAGTCACTGGATTAAGTCTGACTCGACTCAAAGGTATATTGTGCCCTATCAGGGAGCTTTGGTTAGGAATTCAGTACCTTCTCTTTCTAGGTTCAGAGTCTTCTAACAGTCATGAATTAGTGATCTATAGTTGTGAAGCCACTGCTATGCTGCTGTTTAGTTCTCTAAATTAAAAAAAAAGCTCAGAATTATGGTGCATATCCAATGAAAAATACTTAGAATATTGTTTTAGAACTCTGAATGCTATTTGTTTTCTTCCTACCTTTTGCAGGAATGTAGGCACTGGGGAGAAGAGATACTCCCGTCAAAACCGAGGGCAGCTTTGCTTTATGGTCTCTCCCTAGTCACAGAGCCTGAGCAGATATTAATGGACTGCGGGTGTCAGGGATGAGGGATGGTCCTTCACTTGAGAGCTCAGGCAGCCTTACTTCCTGCTGGCACTTGGCTTTGTACAGCGTCTGCGTATGTGTGTGCGTGCACATGCATGCAAGAGGCTTCTGTGACCATTGCAGCTGCACTTAATTATACTGGAGCTTCCTTTGACGAATGCTAGAACTCTGGGTCAGGGGTCTTTTGGAAAGACATCCTCTTGGTTTGCGGAAGAAGCAACAGGGAGAACTTGAAGGTGTGAAAATCTAATAGAACCTGTAGTGATCAAACAGAGGTGACAGAAGTCAGGGAGAGTGATGAGGGGCAACAAATACTTCATTCTCTCTCTAGGCCCAGCCTTATAAAGAGAGTCTGGCTATAAAGGGTGTTTAGCACCTGGTCTTTATTTGAGGCATTGGGGATTTATTGAGTGTTTCTAGTAAATAAGAAGAAAAGGCCCGACTGTACTTTTGAAACCACTGAGAGGAAGAGAAATGAAGCTTTTCTACCCAGAGCAATGAAACACAGCCAGAAAGATGGCAGAAGAAGGTGGGTGCACTTGGAAGGGGGCAGCTTCCCTGGAAAAGAGAATGGAAAGGAGCTCTCTAGAGTCTCAGAGAGAGCTGAAGGAGCAGGCAGGCCAGGCCAGGAGGCAGAGGTAGTGGGCAGGGACCGACCAGGACCAATAGCGAAGGGGATTTGTTAACATGCATTAGGAAGAGGCCTAGAAGGCTAGATACTTGGGTGGAGGCCTCTCTTATCTTCTGACTCATAGGTGACTGAGGAAGGCACAAGGGACAAAGCATCAACCAGCCTAGTAGGACAGAGTATTTCTTCCATCTCATCAATAAGGTCAATGAGATATGACTATTATTTTGGGTGGAGAAACTTGCCAATCCTCAGGCAGGTATAATGGACTGCTTTTCCAACTGTGTCTGATATTTCTATTCATACATATGTATATTTCCTGAGTGGCTACTCTTATAGCGAAATGCTCCGGAAGGGCCAAGGACTGGCAGTGAGATGGTCCACAAGTGGGAGGAGTTTTTAATCTTTTGAGACAGAAGGAGGAAGAGATAGCATCTTGTCTGCCTCTAGTCTCACTCGAAAGAAACAGCCGGCAATCCCTAGAAAGAACTGGACTAAGAAACAAAAATATTCAGTTTGAGGACAGCTATTTGGGGACAACAGGGACAAAGTAAAGCATGGCATTGAAGCCAGGCACTGCTGGCTTATGCCTGTAATCCTAGCTACTCAGGGGGCTGAGGTCTGAGGATTGAGGTTCGAAGCCAGCCAGGACAGAAAAGTCTATAAGACTCTTGTCTCCAATAAACTACTCAGAAAAAGCCAGAAGTGACAATGAGGATCAAGCAGTAGAACGTCTCTAGCCTTGAGCAAAAGAAGCTCAGGTGACAGCACCCAGGTTTTGAGTTCAAGCCCTAGGGCCGGCCAAAACAACAACCATGATGACAACACCACCAAAATCATGGAGTTGTTGTAGGTGGATCCATTTCCTCCCTGAACTGCGTCTCAGCTTAGACAGTATGGCAGCTGTTGGGTGCTTCTCCCAAGAGCAGCCAGAGAGAGGCCAAGGAATAGGAAGCTGCCTTTAGGTGACTTCTGAGTGACTGCCTGATACATGGGTGTTTAAATAAAGATAACTCTGTATTTGAGGCTCCTGGGTCATTTTGGAGTGCCTTTGAGTTTCCTGCTGGTAGGGGTAGATGAACAGGAGCTCCAGGATTTTTTATTTGTTTGCTTTTTATGGTGACTTTATTTTTCTCTGCAAGTTGATGTGAGCTGGGATTTTTTTTTTGACTGGGCTTTTCTCTTTTGAACTTTTCGTTCTAAGGATAGTCTCTTACAGAGGAAGAGTTTCAAATAATTTAAACTGCCCATTTCCATGAAGGTACTGAAGCATGCAGGCCCCCCCAAGTCCCACCCACAGTCAACCCCGACAAATATTTCAGTGCTCTGATAACTCTGATGAAGGCCAAAAATCCTGATGAAACAAGTAAGGAATTAGAAGAAAATGCACACTAAAGCACTAGCAATGAAGTAGTGTGTTTCCCTAAGCTCTGGGTAGTAGGTAGCTGCTATTGGCCGCTGAACAGCATGCATAGTTGTGGGGGGCGGGGTAAAGCACATTCCTTCCTGTATATGTACTAAACTTCTATTGCACCCATCACTGTATGAGGCTTCACAGAAGAATATACAAAACATGCAATGTTATCTCTGACCTCAAATTTACTAATGTAATTTTGTTAAGACAGAGACTTTAAAAAAAGAGGAAGTTATGGCATCTACTGTGTAATTACTATCTCTATCTCGTGAAAATGGCATACAAACAACAGACATCTATTTTTCTGGTTAGCGTTTCTCTTGGAGAATAAAGACAATTTTCTGCCACAAACAGGGTGAGAGAACAGATGGCTGGGTTATTACCTCTGACCTATGGCTTTTGTTCAGAAGTGATACCATGTGGCCCCACAGCCTTTTCATGCCCAGAGAACTTTATTAAGGATGGTGAATAAGTTTCTTTGAGATACTTCAACTTTGGAGGATTTGATCAAAGCAATCTCCATGTTAGCAAGGACTGGATCTGGTGCAACTATGATCTGAGTATAAGTAAACTTTTTTTTTCAAGTAGGAATGAAAAGGTCATAAAATCTTTGCAATTAATCTTTGCATGCAACAGTCTTCACACTTCACCTCTTGGACACAGATCGTAAATGCCAGGCTGTGCTAGAGTGGAGGTGAGAAATCCTTCCAAATTTTTCAGATCTCAGTACATTGCTTTTATAAGGTATGCATTTGATGGAAAGACAATTACGCTCCCATCATTTCTACCATCACCCCAAATCATTATAATCTGTGCCTTGAAGATCTTGTCATTGCTACCTGATATCTAATTTTGTGGTTTTGAGTAGGATATTATGCTCTATTTTGTGCAAATAGTATCCATAAACAAACGAAGGGAAATGTTGTCAATTATTTTGTTCTGTTTTTGCTTTGTAGCTCAGTGTCAGGCTGCAGTTCAATGTACTAACAATGCCATTGAGGCACCAAGTTTCAACGAAGCTCACGTGTGGTTGCACCTCACCAAACAACAGCCAAACAACAACAGTGAAATTGCTAATTGTCCTTCCAGGTGCGGTCCTCAGCTGGTCCTGCATCGTTGGGGTGTAGTGGGACACCCAGGAGAGCATGCTTTAACACCAGATTATGGATCTAGTATGCACCTAGGCTTTGTCCTTCAGTGGCATGTGTTCGTTCATTCAGAAATGCTTGTCTTGACTATAGAGTGATGACAGCTGTTGTAGTCAATGAGTTCCATAGCTTAGAAATGTTTACCGTAATTACTATTGCTCAGTGTTCAAGTCCAAAGTCTAAAATGTTGTTGGCTCTCCCTGAGATGACTCAAGACCCTAAGATCCTTCCATCTTGTGGCTCCATCTACCAACATCTCAGTAAACCTTTTATTCTCAGCTGGTGATTGTGGGAAGAGAAGATGGTCAAGGCAGGCCCCACTCACTTCTTAACCACTTCTGCCCAGAAGCGATGCATATACTTCTGCTGATAACTTGTTGGCAAGAATTGTCCCACACTATACCTGGAGGAAAAGGGCTGGGATGTGAAATCCCTGCCTAGTCACTGGCTGAGTCCACTTTGGGGGAAAATAGCCAGTCACCTCTGTCACAGCTCAGCACTGTTTCAGGCACTAGAGAAAGAATAGGAAAACAACAGCAACAGCAAATACCTGGTCTCATGGCACATAACTTCTTGACTTTGAATCTTTTAACTCATGCATGGGATGAGGCGAACAATGGAAAAAAGTATCAGTAGATTAGTGACAGGGAAAACTGAAGAGAAAAATGACAGCTTTGAAAGTATAGGAAGCCTTGGGATTGAGTTGGAAACTATATAGCATGGCCATTAGAATGCTTATTTTAAAAAGTGACATTTTGAGGGTTGGGCATGGTGGTACATACCTGTATCCTAGGAGGATCATGCTTCTTGGCAGTGTTTTACATTTAGGCTATCCTTATGGATGCATAGTGTGTGATTTCTAGTCTCAGTTTACATTTATCTATGACTAATAGTGTTGAGCATCTTTTCATTTTCTTTTGACTCTTTATGTGTCTTATTTTATAGAGCGTTTTTATGCAATTTTAAAAATTGCTTTGTGTTATTGAGTTTAAATAGTTTTAGAAATATTTTCTGGCTATAAATAAGTCTTTTGTCAAATACATTCACAGCCTGAATGTTTTCTCTTAGTGTGGGGTTTGTTTCAGAGTGTCTTTCAAAAACAGCATGTGCTCAAACCTTTTCATTGTGATCGTCCTGATGTTTGAACTCAAGGCCTTCTGTTTTTGAAGTAGTCACTCTCTCTCTCCTGTATGAACCATGCTTCCAGACTTTTTAGTTTCAGTTATTTTCAGATAGAAGCATGTGTTTTGCCCAGACGGGCCTTAGACAATGATTTTCTTTTCATGTCTACTAAACCACATAGCTGGGATCTCAGGCATGCACCATTATGCCTACCTATTAGTTTGGGGTCTTCCTAATTCTTGGCTGTAATCCTTGAACTGTAATCCTCCTGATCTCTACTTCCTGAGTCACTGGGATTGTAGTCATGAGCTACTGTGCCTGGTCCCTTGTTCTTAAACTTAATGATTATAAGCAGGATATAGTAATGCCACATTCACAACCTTTGTGCTTCCCACAAAGGCCATGAGTTGTAGGCACTTATGGATGTGCCTGTATAGTGGTTGTGAATCAACTGGTGAAAGGACCTTCTTCTTTTGATGGTTAATGGTTGTGAGAAGTTCAAATTAGTGCCTGGTAAATAGTAAGTAAGTGCTACATAATTCTTCATTGAATAAATGCAGTTTCCTGGTTTTCCAATCTGATCACCAGTTGGTGATCATTAAATATAGATTTTTGCCTTTGATGTTTGAGTTCCTAGGCCGGAAGTATCAGCCTAGGTCAGAAGTATCAGCTAGAACCAGTGCCTGAAGTTGTGCTATTGCTTAGTGTTAACTGGGAGGAGCGGTGATCTTTCTGGGTAATTTCTACACGTGGATCTCTGTAGCTTCTATCTCGTACTTCCTTCCTTTCCCCCAGATGATGAGTGTCTTTGAGGCATTGGCCTATTTGCTTTTGGCTAAATAGATATGGGGCTTATTAATGTTATGGATAGATAACAAGAGTTAATTATATATGGTATATATATATATATAACATTTACCATGTAAAGGGCATTATATTAGTGTTTTGTATCTGCTGTTTTCTTTAACACACCCAACAGCTTCATTTTTTTCCTCTGTGAGAACTTATATATGTTTTACATATATGGAAAAGAAATTCAATGAGCACCAATAATTGTTTAATAAAATTAGATACTTGGTTTTCTTCTCCTGCGGTTCTTCTCTCCTGCTGTGCCTGTTCCCACTCCTCTGTTATAAGTTATCATCTTGTGGAGGAGAAGAGCAGTGAGTGACTCCAGCCATCATCCCTGTCTGATCGACCTTGGGAAGTCGTGTGCCTCTTGAGGATTCTTCACCTTCATTCAACAAATGCTCCTTCCAGCTCTTCTGACCATCATCCCCATATCTCATAAACATCCAGGCCTGGACTTCCTGGGTGAAAGATGAGTATATATTTGATCAGGACACTTCTTGAGCAGCTATGGATTGTGCACTCTTGATTGCTGCTTTCTCTTCATGGCTTTCTAAGTGGGGGTGAGGGGGGTGTGGTTCACCAGTAAGTAGCTGAAGATCCCCCAGCCTCAGCTCTAGGAAAATCCCTGAGCAAATCTTCGAGGTGGCAGCAGTAGGCTCTTCTGGTTCCCAGCATCCTTATCCAAGGACTTGATGGGCTAGTTTTACTGCCTGGTATTTATTATCTTTGTGGAACCTTGGCCTGAAGCCTGGAGCTGGGCATATAGCGTGAGTGATTAGACATGGGGCTCTCATGCATCTAACTTAAAAAAATCTCAATTACATCAGAAAAAGAGTCCAGAGTAATAGATGGGGTCCTGGGGACGATAGTGTAAATAACAAGCAAGGGCTCTTTTTGTGATACATCGCTGGTCCCAGGGAGCTCAAGGAGCTAGCTATGGTATGTGCTCCAGCTGGATTGCCCGGAGACAGTAAGTCCAGGAGGTGGCAGCACGTGCAAACGGTACAAGCCTGCAGCAATGTCTGTTCTGTGATCTCTGCAAGCTTGGGGGTGCAGGTGGCAATCACTCTGGGGGATCTCACAGGCCTAGGCCAGTGAAATGTTTTGTGGAGCTGATTGTAGAGTTAGGAAGCACGTATCATTTAGATGAAGATGAAGGAAAAGGGGCTGAATGGAACAGTGACATTTGAGTTGGCAATGTCCCTTTGTATGCAACGCAACCAGTGGCAACATAATTCAATAACAGAGGGTGTCTGTTCTTAGAAGGAAATTGAGAGAGCTTCAAACTGCTTATTTGAAGAATTTAAGAAACAGAGGTCCTACAAGGAGAAGCAAAGGAGAAGGTTACTCAGTCGGAAGGTGGCAAGACATAGGCTAGACTCCACCATTCCCTGGTTCCTAGACAAATATTCCATCTCTCTTGTACTTGGCTGAGATCCCATAGTGACTTTCTGTGCTTTTAAAGAATCTGGCCCCTCACCATTGGGATTTCACCACTGATGAGCAATGCAAGGATGTCCCCTGTGTTCCACAGTCTTCACCGTGAGTGACAAGGAGCAAGTAGAAAGAAGGCCCACCATCAAGGAGAGGAAAGGCAACCATGCATGCACATATGGACAAGGGAAGAATGGTTCCATGGCGGAGGGTCTACAGGCAAAGACCTGCAGACTATAGATCAATGTGTTGAGAAGGAGTTCAGTATCACGAGGAGGTATGGACCAAGAGAAAGACATCCATTCCCTCAATGCAAAGAAGGAGCTCAAGTTTTGGCTTTGCCATTCCTGGGCATCTAGATTAGAGCAAGTCACTTAAATTCTCTGAAGTGCTTTTGCAGAACACAGCTGGGGTAGGGAAGCAACCACGTGAAACCTTACATGGGAAGAGACCATATAACTTGTCAATAGCAATGCAAATGTAAAACACCCTGATGTTACTCTCAAGCGAGGGAGATTTGTTATTATGTAGGGTCACGGATGCAATTGTCTTACACTGTGGTCTGATATATGCGCCACCTCTCAGCAGGGCACCATCCCTGGAGACTGTGTTGGTAGAGCAGAACTTTGCATGCAGGGCCCTGGTGCAGGCTTGTCCCTTTATGATGCTTGATCAACTTGACTCCAGGCCATCCAGGTTTAAGCTGCCCACCTCCCTTTCCCTCTCTAGTTTCCTTTCTTCTTTTTCTTATTTTTTAGAGCCTATTGGGCAGGACTAATATGCAGTAAAACTGATTTGTGCCCCTTTCCAGCCCTGGCTGAGAACAACAGCAGTGTACAATCGTTGGGAGGTATTTAATGGATGATTTATAAGATGTTGAAGATAAAACTTGAAAGATGCATGGGCAGCACCGAGGTGCAACATTCTTGAGAAACAGAGAACATTAAGTGCTTGATTGGCTGAGATGATTTAGAGGGAAGCCCCAGGCTCCTGTCCAGCCATCCCAACATGGATCTGGCAGCTTCTCTCTCTCAACAGTCACAGTCCAGGATGAGAGGCTGGGGTAGAGATGAGCTGAGCAGCAGAATCTCAAAAGAAATGTGTGCTTTATTTGTGGCCAGGGCCTGAGGACTTTCCTTCCCACAGCCTTTGAGGGGATGAAGCTAAGATTCTCCAGAAAAGGGCTGAACATGCAGGGTGCCATGCTTCCAGGGACTGGCCTCCAGCAGGCAAGCTAATCATCATTACCATTCTTTCCTATTGAGAAGTTCAGTACCTGACTGTTGCTTCTCCTGTCTTAGAGAGAGTTAGGTGTGAGGAAGGAGAGACAAGCAAGGTGGACAGGATTCCTGCAAAGAAACAGATTTCCTTGTTAGGTTTCAAATGAAGTCAGTGCATCTATTGGGTTCTGGTGGCTCATACCTGTACTCCTAGCTGCTTAGGAGGCTGAGATCTGAGGATCACAGTTCAAAGCCAACCTGGGGAGAAAAAAATCCTTGAGGTGATCTCCAATTAAGTATCAAAAAATGCCAAACTGCAGGCATGGCTGGATCACCAGCCATGAACAAGTAAGCCAAGAGAAAGCATGAGGCCCTGGGTTCAAGCCCTAGAATGGACGAGTGGGGGGATGGGGAAGGCAAATCAACGTCTCTAAGAGAAAATACAGAAATAAGAGCTGTTTAGAAAAAGCAGTGCCTTGATTACTGACTTCTAACTCTTAATAAAGCTGCTGGGCAATGATGTAAAGTTCTGTTCTTCTCACATTTCCTTTGTTGGTAGACACACTCCAGCTCACAATGTCCGTCACTCATGGTCTCAGTGGGCCATGCTACCTTCTGCACTTACTCTTGGCAAAGTTATAAAATAGATAAATAGCCTCATAGCTCTTTCTACTCAAAAGACTTCCTTCTTTTTCACTTGAATATCACCATCCTCTCTGAACCAAACAAAATCCCCTGTTCAAGCCCCATCCACAGTGTAACCTCAAAACTCCTGCCCTGATACCATTTCCAAGGTGCTAGGATTTGCATTGAACTCTCAAGGACAAAATAGTTTGCAGACCCCAAGTTATTCTGGTGAAGGGATTTCAGTCAATGAGAGGAATAGATCTTGGGAAGAAGAAAAGATGGGTGAGAAGGCCCCTTCTAGCCTTCATGGATGGATATGAATGTCTTTTGATATTAGCCTTATTCCTACCATATTCTCCTCCATGACCACGGGGTGGGCGAAGGAGCTATGATCATCTGCTTCTGGAAGGCGCTTGTGTCTCTGGTGTGTCCCTAGCATACCCCAATCGTTGATTCCGAGGATCCCATCAGAAAAGTGACTACTTGCACTTAAAAAACCAAAAACAACCAATCCTGATTATTGCAAATAGCAATCTGAATTTCCCCAGAAGATGCCACAGGAGAAGACTGTTTATTATAGAAAGATGAAAAAAATCTTCCCTTTGCAAGTGTTCAGGAAAGAGGAGTCCAGCAGGTTTACTCAGTGGTGAATGTGCTGGGCACTGTGTTGACATGTTCATTGTTTGGTCCAGGGAGGTTAAGTGGCTGAGTAAGGTCACCTGACTGTTCAGTGGCAGGGTCTAGATTTGTACCCAAGTTGTGTGTCATTGAAGCCATTTTTCTGAATGCCATGTTGGGAAGAACGGTGCCAACCAGCCCATGGGACATAGTGTGGCTTCTCAGAGACTCTTGTTCTCAGTCCCTCTGTGGTGGCACCTCCTTCACCCCGCCTACCTCCAGTTACTGAGAGACAGATGAAGACCAATTAGCCACATTGCTGTTTTATACAAAAACAAGGAAAGAGCCAGGGAGAGCTTCTACTTCTTGAACAATGGCCTTCCTGCCTCCACAGACTCCGAGGTCAGAGTACATTCCAGACATCCTCAATATCATCAGTCAGCAGTGCTGGCCAAATCAGCGCACTGCAAAGGGCTTGGGATGGAGGACAGCATCAGAAGGTCACAGAGGTTGACTTAACTCAATCGAACACCGGTGTGCTGAGGTCTTCATGAGGCAGATATCATGAGGGTGGAGATGGTTGTTTAGGTGGAGAAGTGGATCAGGTGAACGTCAACTATGTTAAAGCATGAGAATTAGCAGAGGCTGAGGTGCGAAGACGTCAAACATTGGGCTTGCCTTAGAAGAGCTGGATTCAACAGCCTACTGCTACTAGCTGTGCCGTTTTGCAAAAGTCACTAATTTCTCTGAGCTTTACATATCTATCATGCAGAGAGGCAATTCTAACCTCACAGGACTACTTTGAGAAGTGACTAGAATGGTGGATGTAAACACAACAAATGTAAAATAATTCAACTTTGCATCTTTTATTTAGCGTTAGGTAAAATCTCCAGGATTTTGCTTTCCACAAAGCGGGGAGTGTCCTTCTTGCCATTCTAAGTAAAATTTGAATCTATCAGATGATAAACAGGAAAATCTCAGCCAAATTAGCACCAGGGGCTTCTTAGGGTGAAGCAAACAAAACAAAACAAAACAAAACAAAAACCGACTTGGTTTTCATCCTTCCTCTCTAAAGGGAGAAGAGGTCTGTGGAGATCTGGGTGGCCTTCCTGGCAGCAGGTTTTGAGGAAGAAAGAATAACCAAGGACCACTCTAGTATTTTAAAGTCAAGCAAAGGGTGAAAAGTAGATGTAATTCTAGAAATCCATTGGTCCTGTGGTTTATGAAGGGGACAGTTCCCAGCCTCACTCCAGTACCAATGATGCTCAAGTTCCTTACATATAATGGCATCATGTTTACATATTACATCCATTCTCTTGTGCACTTTAAATTATCTATAGATGATGTGCAATGCTGCATGTCATTTCATTCCTGAGGATTTGGCATTGTCCTAGGCATGTAACAAGTTCAGGTTTTGCAATTTGGAAGGTTCTGGAATTGCCTTTCTGTCTTCTTTGATTCAGGGTTAGTTCAATAGGACCACAGTCTTGAAGGCTGGCTGTAACACAAAGACATGGCATTACCCTATTTTTAAAAATTATAATATCATGTATTATTATAGAACATAATTTCACGTTCAAGGAATTAACACTGATGTAATCTATCCACTCCCATTCTAAACCTCACCATTTCACATGTAATTGTGTGTGTGTGTGTGTGTGTGTGTGTGTGTTTAGTGTTACACAGGTTGATCACATTGACAGGTTTGGATGACTGATATTAGAGCCAGGGCCCGCAACAGGGCTGTGGTATAAAGACTTTTTGCACATTGCTGTTTTATAGTCACACTAATCTTCTGCCAGCACCCCCTTCCAAAAGCCTGGCAAATCGCTAATCTATTTCCATTTCTACAATGTTGTTATCTTAAGAATGCTGTTCAAATGGAATCGTATAGTTTGTAAGCTCTGAGGATTGGTTTTCTTTTCAATTGTCATTCCCTTGAGACCCATCCAAGGGACTGGCTGCTGTCCGCATCAACACTCCAGTCCTGTTTATCGCTGAGCCCCAGCCTGTGGTAGAGATGTGTACCACAGCTTGTTTAACCACTCAGCCGTTGAAGGACATTTGGCTTATTTCCAGTTTTTGACTATTATGCACAAAGTTGCTGTGAGCATTTATGTACAGGCTTTTGTGCGACCACAATGTTTATATCTCTGAGGTAAATGCCTATGGTGAGTTGATTTTGAGCAAAGTCCAGGGCATGCTTGGATTTGTACCTTCCTCTAAACGCCCAGTTTGACCTTGAGCTGGGGTGTGTCTACAGAATCTTACTGCCTCTCACTGAGAATGCTCAGCCACAAAATAAGACAGCATGGTTGCCTTCAAATTGGAGAGAGGCAGCCATGTTGCCTTTTTCTGTGGTGCTGCCTGGACCAGGCTGACCTGAATAGGAGCAGTCCAACTGGAGGACCAGGTGCAAAACATCCACTCTGCCTCCTGCTACACTCTGGCAACAGTAAGGGAACTACATCTGGCAAAGCTTAGGGGCTATGGGAAGTAGAATGGGCCCATCTGGGGTGAATTATGTGACCTGGGGTAACTTTTGTGACCCAGGTGTTCATGGAACTCTTATTCTCCCACTTAGATGGGAGAGACTTATGTGTGGAGGTATTCTAACAGGCATGTTACCCCTGGAGGGCCAAAACACAACACATCTCAGCTCTTATGGGAAGCCAGTTGTTTCATAGTTCAGTAATATTAAGGTTATAGTTTTACAAGGCACAGATCAAAACCTCATTAATTGAACTGATTAATAGCTATCCCTGGGTAGCCACAGAAGTGGTTCCAGGACTCCTCATGGGTACCCAAATCCACTGATGCTCAAAAACCTCATAGAAAATGGTATAATATTTGCATATAACCCACGAATATCCCCCCTGCACACTCTAGATCATCTCTAGATTACATACAGTGTCCAAGTGCAATGTAAATGCTATGTGCAATAAAAATAATGCATATGTTCAAGTACACATCCTTTATTTGATCTAAATAATTTTGATCTAGGATTGGTTGAATCTGTGGGTGCGGATATGGAAACCAACTGTGCCTCCTAGCGAGAAACTGTACTAAGCTATCACCATAACATAATACTTGTTTGATGAAATGATTGTACCTCTTGGGAAGGTGGCAAAAAAAATCAAACCAAATCAGGCCCAGTCTTTGCTTGCAAGGAGTCTGACTAGAACTGGGGAACCTAGCACCTCCTTATTCTTAAAACTAGAGGCTTCCTCTTGAGAATGAGGGTGTGAAGAGCAAGACTCCTCCAGTCACTAGAGTTCATTACACCCAGGGAGGGAGTGGTCCAGGGCTCCTAATTCTGTACTGAGCTGGAGTGGAGGGGGTCTAGGGAGCAGAGTGGCAGCTGAGGGCCGGCAACAGGAACCAAAGAAAGAGTGGGATGGGAGAGAGGGTCATGCCTGGGACTTTCCTCACCTGCTGTTCTTGGGATCTACCTGCTTACCACTGCTACGTGGGGTGGGTTTGCATTCTGAGAAGACTGAGATTCTGAGAAAGGATCCTGATGGTCTGATGGGGTCTCTGAAAGCCTGTGCTCCAGGGGCATTGCTGCTATTCTTCCCCAGAGTCCTATTTTATTAGTAAATATTCTTCTTCTCTTCCCCTTCCTTCCTTCCTTCCTTCCTTCCTTCCTTCCTTCCTTCCTTCCTTCCTTCCTACTTTCCTTCCTTCCTTCCTTCCTTCCTTCTTCCTCCTCCTCTTCCTTCATCTCCTCTTCCTCCTTCCTCAATTTATTAAAAAAATACGTGTTTATTTTCTGATGATTTCTGGAGGCTAAGAAGTCCAGAGCATAGGCCATTTTCTGGTAAGAGACTTTGTGCCTCTTCAAATGAGCATGGAGACTGACAAGAAATCATTAGCCCACTGCTGTGAACAATGGCAGCAACCCATTTATGGGGGTAGAGCCCTAAGTGTCAGCCCTCTATTGATCTTGCTGCACACCTTCTCTAAGGCTTTTCTGGGGAATCTGTAACAAAGGAAAGATTTGAGAAAGGAGGTATTTTCTTCGAATGTCCTGTGTAAACTACCCCAGTTTGGGAACTACTCTGCTACATAATCTCCAAGGGAAAGAAAATGAGAGAAAAAATGAGGAAGAGGCCCTTTTCTAATGTCAGTATTTTCATTTCGTGAAATTCCAATGCTTTTTCCATACTCTCTTTTCCACCAGCCCCTACCTATGCATAGCAGTAAGAAACATCTCAATGTTTATGCTGAAAGAATAGTTCTTCTAAATCTTTTTTTTTAGAACGTCACCTGACAAAAGGTCAGTTGGAAGATATAGTTTATGATAAATTTGGGATCATTGGGAGAGGAAAAAAGTGGGAATTCTTATTTACTTATCCACATTCCTGAAAAAGCCTTCTTTCTTTCCTCCTTGTCTTTCCTAATCCCATCTTCCCCTTAATTTGTCGTGGTCTGACTTCCTTTCCCATGTCTGCCAACACTCTGAGGACCTGTTCCTTGTCCAAGTCAAAGGCTTCTCCTCATTCAAACTGCAGTCTTCACTCAGGTTACAGTTGTGGTCATCCTAAACCTCTCCATTCTCCTGTTTCTCTGATGCTACTTCATCCTTCTACTTTCTGTGATGTCTCTGGGCATTCTTTAAGGTTTCTACATCACCACCCTTCCTCGTCTTCTTCCGAATGTGTTCCCCACCCCCTTTAACTGGGATACGTTGGCCCTCTTTTTTGTGGTCCTGCACATCTTCAAGGATTCTTCTGTTGCCTGCCCCTGGTTAACTCTTTAATCTCAAGCTCACATCTCTTTTCCTAAATCTCTGTTTCAATCATCACATCTCCCAAACGGTTGGTATCTCTTTCCCCAGACACATCCCTTCCCTTTGTCAACTCAGTGAATGCATTACACTGGGTTGTCCAGGATGAGTTCCCTCATCATTGTCTCTACTTTGGGGCCTTCTCCACCCTCCCTCCTGTAGGCGAATAGCTGGATGACAGCAAATGTCTTTGATCTTCCATCATTTGCCTGCTTATCAAGTGATTCTTAAAAGCCATAGGTTTTGTCATGGTTTGCCAAGTTTGAGAGACTTGCTAAATTTCACTAGCTACTGAAATCTGTAGCACTGATGTTGTAAGGACCTTTAACGTCCAGCTCTGACTGGCATCTTGTTCTTGGACTTCTGGGCTGTGAGAAGATACAGTGTCATGGTTTGAACACCGTGCGTGGTGTCCTGTAACAGCAGCCCACATAGACTACGGCAGCACATTCCAAACGGTTGTGCCCAGTAAGCTCAAACCCTCGAGAACTGACCACAATCTCCATGGTCTCCCACATCTTTATTCTATTGGTAGTGTTAGCAGAACATTGAGTGTATTTCATCATGATCCAGTCACCTGCCTCTGTCACAGCTTCCATCAAGAAATGGGGAGCTGATTTAATTCATCTATGTATTCCTAATAGCATAGTACTTGGCACATGTAACTTCAGTTAGGGTTTATAGAACAAATGACGAGATAGGTTTTCACTAAGGGATAAGAGTCATAATAATAATCATAAGAATTATATCATCTAGCCCTAATTGAGGACCACCAAGTTCTCAGATTTATTTAATTCATTTTATGGTTTACAAGATCTTTCCGATGTGGCTCAGACTGGCCTTGAACTCATTATCTTTCTGCCTCAGCTTCCTGAATGTTGAAATTATAGGGAGGACCCACTCTTTTTTAGAACTCTTGGCACTTTAAATATACATTTGGTGATCACATCAACTAAGTGGAGGGACTGCCATCCACATTTGATAGAAGAGGAATCTGAGGCCTGGAGAGTTTCAGTAATTTGCTGTAAGTGTCAAGAAGTATAAAGTCAGGTTTGGAACAGAATGCTGTGACATAACCATTCTTACATCCTGTAGCTGAAGGCTGGTCTTTTTGGAGCTGGGGCTGTGGAGGTGAGCTGGGCCGTGCGTCAGGGGCAGTGGGTGGTGATGGGGGGGGGGTAGGACACAGAGCCCAGCACCTCCTTTAGTTATTGAACTGAGATGAACTCCAGTCCCAAGCATGGTGCCCTTACCTCAGGCCCAGGTGGTATGGGGAGGGGAGGGGGACCTACAGGTCACATGGCTTCAAAGCTCAGTCAAATACCAAGTCCAGGAAGGGGAAGGAAGCAGCAGAATAACTCTAGGTTTGAGAAATATTTTCTTTAATGTGCATAGTCGAATAGCTCTAGCACTAGACAGGTGGATCACATTCAAATGATTTACCTGTGATTTCCCTGAGTTCACGGTGGCATGAGGAATTCCCATTCCCATCTCGAGAAGCTCAGGAACTAAATAAAGTTGAACCAATGCTTGGCAGTGCCGAGCCAGGAACCTATTTGAGTTCCTATTTAAAGGCACATAACCTTATTTTAAATGAGTTTCCCAGGGCTTGGATAAGACACTCCAGGCTATCCAAACATACATTCCTTTGCACTATAAAGGCTTCCCGTGCTTAGAAGGTTCAGAATATCTCGGTGCTGTAGGCTTTTGTGTGTACTATGAATTGCACGACTCAGAACAACCCAACAACAACAATAACAATAAATATTTTTATACCAAATACTTTCTCATTGAAATTTTCACAAAAACTGCACGGGGCCAATGACATTCTTATCCCTGATGTACAAAGAGGAGATTGAAGTTCAGGAAGGCCAGGTTTCTTGCTCTAAGTTACCCAGCCTAGTGGGTGGAGACGAGCAGGAATGCTTGTGTCAGTGATGGCTGTGAGTTCCTATTTCAGAGCTAGTGAGCTTCAGCACTCAAACTTTAAATTCTGGGATTGATTAGTAGTCCTAACTCTGTTCAATGGTTCTCTTCTAGGCTCCAATTTGGGCTTGAGGAGTGCCTCTGCCTGGTATATATTGGAACAGATTATAACTAGGCTAGGTGTAAGTGTTCTTGCCTGTGGCTAGGATGACAAGATTACCACTGAGGGCAGCAGATACATCAAGAAGGCCCACATTGTATGTGTGTTCAAGAGATCTCACTGTAAATGCACAGCACGTAGTCAAGCCCAGTGAGATGTGGGCCTCAGGCAGCCATGGGAGGAGGGCTGATTGCAGAGGCAGGAGGCTCAATCCCACAGATTGATTGAGCTCCCAGCCAGCCTGGCTCCAGGAACCTGTGTGCCCCCAGAGCTAGCATTTCCCTTCTCCCAGTGTCCAGGATGCAATCTGGGGGTGGCAGAATGAACCCCAGCCCTGTAGTTATTTCCTTTCCATTCCCAGCCTGGCCACAATTCCTTCTACATCTGGAGTCTTAATCACAGGGAGCAATTACACGAGAACAGAACAACAAATCGAGATCGATACAGGCCTGACTGTCTACTGGAAGAAACAAAATTTATGACTTAGCTGGATTATGCTTACCAGCCAAAAATAGCGGTAATTCCAAGCAACCCCACTGACCAGGATCAATCATGGCATTTTATTACTTTGCTAAACCCTGCATGCTCTCCACCCCCTAACCTCCATCTTGTTAGAACCCAATCTCCAAGGAAAATATTGCATTTGTTATCAAATTTTAGAAAGAGAATTTATGGCAAAGACAGATTGATTTAAAGCCTTCTTCTGGAGGGGAGAGGAAGGCAGGGGGAAGGTAAATTTCTGCAGCGTCTTTTAGATTGGTTCTTTTGCTTATCTCTTCATTTTATGACATAATCTGTTGTAGCATTACCCAGGGTCCTCTGGGCTGAAGCTTCTTGCCTGGCATTAGATAAGGGGGAGATATTGTCTGGGTGTAAAGTTTAAAGCCCGTGGCAAGGGCTCATTTTTCTCATTTCAGGCAGGGGAGAAAGGATATAAAATGAAAAGCAAGCAATCAATAAAGAAGAAAGATAGAGATCTTCCCAAAAAAGGAAAAAAAGAAATCCTCACCTCTCTGACTGTTCTTCTAACTAAGACTTTAACAGGCGGATAATGAGCCCCCGTATCCTCTAGTCGGTCAGGGACGGAAGGGCAAGCACCCAGTGCCGCATAATCCACTCCCTCCCCTTAACCTCCCTGCACAGTGCCAGCCACGCAACTCCAAGGAGTATATACAACCCAGCTTTCCTCATTTCCATCAATCAATCTGTAAAATAAGATCAGATTAGTTAATTATCTGGTAAGGGGGTAGTGATGGTGGTCGTTTTCTCAGCTCTAATAAATACAAGCTTTGGCCCTATCCTGCATATTTGGACACATCGACTCCCCATTTCTCACACGAGAATAAAAGGAAACGTAAAGGTACTCTTTGGTTAATACTGGAGTTTATGATAGACTAGTCTGATTTAATGGCTCTACAGTCATTCTGTTGTTAGAAAATCAATATTTTCCTAGGAAAGAGTATGGGCTGGCATAAATACACTCCCAGTTATATGAACCTTTCCCACAGAGCTTACATACTGCAGACCTTATGAGTAAGTAGCAAGGAAGTAGCAAGGATATAGTCTCACAAAGCATCAGGGGGCAGAGGACCCCATAAAGAAGCCCAGGTGCCTGTGTATGGCCTTAGCACCTCAGACTCAAAGCTCTTCTGCAACCCCAACTTTCAAGGAGACAAAGGCCCTCTGTGATTAGCATCTGTGTGAGGAGTCTTGTATCATTTATTCTGTATCAACACAGAGACTATTAGGATGTGTGTCATCAGGGCCAGCACAGTGTTTGCAAAAGAACTGAGGGAGCCAAGCACTGGTGGCTCACACCTGTAATCCCAGCTACTCAGAAGGCTGAGATCTGAGGATCACAGTTGGAAGTCAGCCTGGGCAGAAAAGTCTGTGAGACTCGTATCTGCAATCAACTACTCAGAAAAGAGCAGGAAGTGGTGCTGTGGCTCAAGTGGTAGAGTGCTAACCTTGAGCAAAAAGAAGCTCAGGGACAGTGCCCAGGCCAAATTCAAGCCCTTGGGTTGGCAAAAAATAAAGAAAGAAAATAAAAGAATAGAGGGGGAGGAAACCTCAATGGAAAGGAAAATCAAAGTGACTATATGAAGGCAGAACTAACAATGGAATAACACAGAGGGTGTATGCTTGGTAATAAAATAAGCCGAAGGAAAAATAATCCAAGGTCTAATTTAATGTAAAAAATTAGAAAAAGCAGATTAATAGAGGAGAAGAAAACACTAGTACCCAGGGTTAGAGTAGAAAAAGAAAGGCCTAGGTCAGCGGATACAAAGCAGCAAATATTTAGGATGAATAGGTTGAGAGATTGAATGCACAATTTGAGGGTAGCATTTCATAATAGTATACTGTATTCAGTGGTGTGTGTGTGTGTGTGTGTGTGTGTGCACGCGCACGTGCACTGGCCTTGAACCTAGGGTCTAGGTGCTATTCTTGAGTTGTTTTGCTTAAGGTTAGCACTCTACCATTTGA
Source organism: Dipodomys ordii (assembly GCF_000151885.1). Lineage (NCBI taxonomy): Eukaryota > Metazoa > Chordata > Mammalia > Rodentia > Heteromyidae > Dipodomys > Dipodomys ordii. Next base: position 547,599 of record NW_012267220.1, on the reverse strand, counting down.
GCCACACATCCACTTTTTGGTGATTAATTGGAGATAAGAGTCTTATCAGACTTCTTTCCCAGGGCTGGCTTCAAGCTATAATATCCAGATCTCAGCCTTCTGAGTATCTAGGATTATAGGCATGGACCATTGACACCTGGATATATTCAGGATTTTTGTTAGATTATATATAGTTGCTCTTACAAAGGGTTGGAGGTAATGGGTCACTACATGCAATGATGGATATATTAATTTTTTCTATAGAAACCGCTGTATTCTATCTGTATCTTGTAACATCATGCTGTGATGTTTGAATCCTTCTGTATCATTTTTCTCTGTGACCTTGAAATAGTCATCTATCCTACTTTATAGATGAGGAAATGGAGGGAGGTTTAGGGGAATTTATAACAACTAACAGTGGAGTTGTTGTACATTTAAAGGGAGAGGTGTGTTAGACACATGCCATTTATTTTGATTATTTAATCTTCTAGTTCCACTGCCTACATTCAAGGAATTTCGTATCTTATTGAGTCTTGGTGGGAGGTAGAGGCATATTTGCTCTCCCAGCCTCCTTCAAATGTAAGCCACTCCATCTGATGCAGGGATGTCCAAACACACCTGCCCTGGGTTTCAGGTTCACACTCCTGAGGTACAGCAGCAGGGTCAGTACATCACAGTAAAGGCTGTGGGTCTGTCCTGTCTCTGGATGTGGATAGAGCAGCAGAAGGAATTGCCTGTCACCTTAACAGGCTATCTTCTGTGTAGAATCTCAATATCACTTTTGGCTAGATTAATCTTAATGGTTTATTGTTGAGGAGATTAGCAAAGCACATCTCTAAATGTGTCTGTGAGGGTGTTTGCATGGATAATTCATTCCAGATACAGTGAAGGGGTGAGGGTGAGTGGAAGATTTTCCTTGACTGTAGACAGTACCATCCTATAAGCGGAGGCCTGACAGAATAAATAGGTGGGGGTGGGGGGGAAGAGATAGAGGATTTCCTTTTGCTTCCTGGCTGCCATGAGGTCAGTTGCTCTACCTCATCCTCCTTGCTGTCACGACTAACACCTCTGAAACTGAGCAAAATAAATCCTTCTTTCCTTCAAGTTGTTCTTGGGTTTGCATCACAGCGATGGGAGCTCTGATGAACGTAGTTAGCTCACAGTCTATTTTTCCCAGGGTCTTGTGTACATTGCCAAACTGTCTTTATCCTTATGTGGCTCTCTTGGTCTGAGGGGATGCTATGTGTTCTGTGTTCTGTTTTTGTTTTTGTTTTTCTTTATCAGATGCTTTGCAAATGCTTGTTACAGTGGTGTTTTCAGGTTTCTGTGGACAGGAAAGGGATGCAATGTCCAAGTATACATGAAGGACATCTGTCTGGAGTCACTGTTCTTCAGGTCACAAGAGATCTAGAGTCTTACCACAGTCATATGAGGTGTCCTTGAAGGACATTCTATCAGACAGTATCAACTCCATTACTTGCAGGTCGGACATTTATCACGGAAGTAACTATCAGGCTTTGTGACCAGAGTGTGTTCATGAGCCATTTATCGTTTTCATCTCTGCTCATGTGCCCCTTAGACAAATGACCTAGTGACTTAGAGCTGGGGCCAGCATGCATGCACTGGGTGAGCACTCTTAGTTACCTGCTTTTTTGTCTCCTGAGATGAGGTCCCTTTCTTTGTATACTCCATATCCACCCTCAAGAACAGGAACTCTGGTGAGCCAATTGAATTTTTTTTCCAGGCCCCTTTGTTTCTGACCATTCAGAATAGTTCTTTTCTGGCCATGGAAAAAAACCATGGGATCCATATGCCACTGCTTAGGAGAATGCGTACAGTCTAGCCTCTACCTCTGACTGCTTTGCCCATTATTCAAAAGTTTACTATTCTAACTTCTGCCCACTGGTGGGATTTTTCCACCACCACTATCCCCTAAACTATTCCTGAGGGGGTCTGTTTTATAGCAGCAGTCCTTTTTTTCATACTCAGAGAGAGATAGCAAGCTGACCTTTCCATGAACCCAGTGTAGATATTATGCTTTCCAGTTAGTTGAGGGAGCCAGAGGTAGGAGATGAACAAAAGGTCCACTGCAACTGGGGTCAGCCATTGGAGAATGGATCGTTGCCATTCCTAGTCAACTGTTTAACTTAATGGCTGAAAATGTCTAGCTTATCTTTGGCACATATAGTAACAGAATCACCGAGAGTCCATGACCAGGGAGCTTACTTCTTAGGAGATCCTTTGAAAAGGATGATGAATACTGCTTTGGCAGAGACAGCACTTGCTCCAGAACCCTAGGGGATCTGTCTTACATGCTGCAGTTTAGGCTTTCTGGAAATGTCATAGAACATCCAGAAAAGGATATTCAGGGTAGCCAAACCATATATATCTATTTTAAAAAACATGAAATCTAAGAACCATGTAAGTCAAGCATTAGAGCCACTTATACTTGGGTATCACTTAAAACTGCCCTGAAGAGTGTCATTAAGAATCCAAAGAAGTCTATGAAATACTGGGCCTTGAGGAAGGTGGTGTGTCACGCTATAGCCCAAGAGTCCCCTAAGGTGCTAGATGACGCAATAGGTGTCTGATCTTTCCAGGGTTTCCTCCAAATCAGTGATGCATGTGGATCTCTTTCCAAGGTATCCAGAGTTCTTGGTATTTGCCACTCATCAGGTTTGATTCATATGACATTCAAATGCAACCACCCAGATGTCTCGATTCCAGGTGTCTGAAATCCCTTCTTTCTGACTCAAGCAGTGGAAAATTACCAGAGCTATGTACTTAGCCATGTTTGTGACATTTAGAAATCAGATTGTGAGCTAAATTTTCAGCAGTCTCTTATCTACCAGCAGAAGGTAAAGTCTTCTTTAAACACTTTCATAGGGTGTTGAATTTTATATATCCATGATGTGTCTTGTTACAGTAATGGAATCTTTACCATCTGGCCAGAAAGGGATAATTTCGGAATCTTATTCTGAAGATCTCTTTCCTAATACCACCTCTGGCACAACCTGACTTAACGTGGCTTTCTCAAAAAGCAGACTCTGAGAAGAGGAAACTGGAGCCAGTATTTTACTTGAAGAAGCTGTCAGCAGAACTGGCAGGGAAACCAGAAGCAGACAGTAAAAGGAAGAAGTTCAATAAAGGACTGTGTTTTCAACTAAGTTTACACCATAGACAACTGGGACATGCTTTTGCTAGGAAGTCAGGAAACCAGTGTAGAATTCACAACACAAAGTTATACTGCCTGGGAGGTAAGAGACTGGTTCCTGTCAGTCATTGTTTGGAGGCTGCTCCAATGATACAGCAGCTCTTCACTTCCAGCTAGAGCGCGTTCCAGCAGTGTCATAAAACTTTGGTGTCAACGGTTGGAATTTGACATAAAACATTTGGAAATTACAAGGCACCATCAGAACTCTTTTTGCTGCTGCTGATCTGTCTCTGTGTGGGACCAGTCCAGTAGAGGAGGAGACTATGGAGCCACTGGTGCAAGATATAGACATCCTGGGGTAAACAGCACTCTGTGCCTCTCAGCTTTGCCTAACTTTTCAAGGGAACTGTGTCAGCATGAGGCCTTGCACACAGTAGGTATTCAACAAATAAATTCTGATTATTCAATGCCTGAAGGACTGCAGGGAACAGGGCTGGGAAGGAGGTTACAGATAGACTTCATTAGACTGCTAGCTTCTGCTGCTACACATGCTAGAGTAGGGATGCATCCATTTGCCCTGGACCTAGGTAGATGCCTTATAGCCAGTCCATTGTGCTCAGAGGATGGGCTAGCAGGGAGTGAGTCCATTCTGTCGTTTCTGTCCTGTTGCTTCAGGCAGTATAGGTAGTCTGTGCAGAGTGGTTCCCTGGCCAGCTGAGTTCTGCTGAATTGTGTGACCCAGTGGGCCTCATTATCTCCTCTAGTCACTTGCCTAGGAGACTCTTGGGCTCCTTTCCTGAGAAACAAACTGGGGAAACAGGAAGAGAGGAAATGGCTGGGGAAAGAAAGAACAATTACAAATGGCAAGCTCCAGCCCCAAACATGCAATTACTTTTCAAATAGGCTATTTACAGCCCAACAGAGTCTGCTGGGAGCAGGAAGTGTGCAATGTGTGACTGGCCAAAGCTCAGAGAGGTAGGAAAGATGCTTACAAGCTACACGAGACACAGACAGGTATGCACAGATGCAGGCCAGTGTTGGGTGTGTGTGTGGGGAGGGAGAGACAGGTATACCAGATGCAGGCCACTGTAGGGAGCGGGGGATGAGGGAGAGGAGACAGTCAAGACAGTCAAGAGGCTTGACCTGCTTTCTTGTTACTACTTCTCATCCAGATGCCCAGGTCCTCTGGTCCTGGTTTTTATGACAGTCGGCCATGTGTGCCACCTGCCAGAGCCATCAATTCAACAGTGCCCCCTCCCTTGCCTTACTTCTGCTCCTCAACTCAATGTCTACCACCCTGGACCAAACTCCTTCGGTTGTCCTGCACCTCATGCTCTCCCAACTGCTCACTTTGTCCTCATTGCCACTCACTTTCTGAAGACTGTTTTCTTTCCCTTATTGAGTTTATCATCTTCCCCCCCCCCCATACACATAGTTTTCTCTTAATCTGAATCCAGGAATCAACATGTGGAAGATAGTTCTAATTTAGTCAGTATAGGACTCAGTTTATTTGTTCACAAAATGGGGCTCTCACCAGCACTTTATTTTAGGATTGTGGTGGGGGGCTGTAGAAAGTCCAGAGGCTAGGTGTGAGGTGTGATCTAGATCCATGTAGAATGGGTAAACGTGAGCCGTCATTGCTGGAGACTGATCTCCGTAAAATTTCCAAGGCTCAGAGACAACTTTGATGGTCAAATTGCCTTGTTATTTCTGCCATGTTTTGACTCATATAAGTCAGCATAGGAAAATTTATGTGATATTAAGGTATATTTCAGAAGAATTCCTGCAAATCTTTTTGGCTTGAAAATATGTATGGTAGGTCTGTGTAATCAAGACTTACAGGCCCTTTTGGGAGGTGCATTGGAGAAGATTTTGGAAACCGATAAGTATTCCCAATGCAGGATCTATGGCCAGCCTCATTTTAAAAGAGATTGTTCCCCAGAAGCATGTGAGATCATTAGGGTGAGAACAGCTTTTGGAGCAGGCAGGTCTGTCTGAAGGGAAAGCAGCTGGGACACTTGCCAAGCCAGCCTGACCGGCTGAGGATGAGGATGTCTGAGGATGTCAGCTGGGGGTGATAGTCTTGACAGATCCTACACCTGAGCCTGTAAGTTTGGTTTGTGAGTTGGATAAAGGATTGGGGCAGCTGACCTCATGCACCCAAGTGTAAAACAACTCTGAGATGCTGGAGGAAAATCACTGGAAAGTTAGAGTCTGAGCTGTGCTTGAATCTTATCTCAGACTCCTGCTGCACTTTTCTCATTTTTGCTGTTGTCTCTCACCCACTCTCCCCTCCACCTCCTCTCCCCGCACCTGCAATGACTTCTGGGGAGTTTATCTACTTCATGCAACTCCTCAAGGGCTATGCAGCTCCTGTCGCTTTCTACATTAACGTTTCCTTCCCCCTCCATTACCCAAAGAGCTAAGGGGATGGGAACTGTGGTTGGTACTCTGACATGTGCCATAATATCATGCTAGACTTACTGAACCTTGCTCACACCTTGTGAAAAAAAATCTATGCACTCAACTTTGCTCCGGCATTCAGTTACTTCCTCCTGGCAGCAATGGGGCAGTGCAGTAGTGTGGTAAGCTTGCAGAGCCTGCAGTCAGATTATTAGGATTTACATTCACACGATTTTTTTAACTAGTTGTGTGATCTTGAAGAAGTCACTGCACCTCCAGGGCGGCACAGGATCCTGTCCTACGGGATGAATCATAGCGCTTCCCTAGATGACTTGTGTGGATTAAACCAGATAGGATGTGTAGAATTCTTACAATAGAGCAGAAGATATAGCAAATCCACAATACCTTTAGATCTAAGTATTCACCACTGTCAATGAAGGGAAATGAGGAGACAGAGGAGGACATTCTAGGCAGAAGATAGAGAATAAATGGAGTCACAGGTGCAGCAGGTGAGTTAAATACTAGATTGGTATGGAACTGACTCATTTAAACAACAACCTCCAGGGAATAAGATTGGTCCAACAATGGTTTAAGGATCCTGAAGAAAGGGGAGCGGGAAGAGGATAGAAGCACTCATTTCTGAAGAAGCATGGGCAGGACCCTATGACCAATGTAACCTTCACCAAAAGTGCTGGAAATCTAGAGTTTGACTATAACTCTGGAACCTTGCAGACATGGTTGAATACTATTTTATTTTGGAGTCTAGTCCTGCATTTCCAACTCTGTGGAGTTGTCGGTGGAGTGTCTCTAGGATAACAGGCCATCCGTGGGCTATCTGACCCTCCATGTCACTTCCTCTCGATTTCCTGGTTGGCTGTGGCAGTTGCTACAGCAGCAGGTGTAGCATATACCCTGTGGGGTACAGTAAGAGCCTACCTGAGCTTCTTGGCTTATCTGTTTCTGTTTTGGGACATTTCTATCTCTGCCTTGTGGGATGCTGCGGGCTGCACACTGTCTGCAATTCTCCCAAGAAGGAGGCAAGGTGATACCTCAGGAAATCCTTGACCAGTGGGCCCAGAGACCATGCACAGGTGTTTTCCTGTGTCTTTCTCAGATCATCCTGAAGCATGGTATATACAACTCCTCCGAGTCCCTAGCTGGATTGTGTTCTGCTTATTCACAAATATTAAGTCAAGTCGTAACATACCCCTGGGATTAGTTCTTTTCGTTTTTACATCTCTTGTTCTTCTCCTTCCCCTCTTCTTACTCCCCTAGGATCCCTACCCCAAATAAGCCACCAGATGGCAACTCCTTGTCACATGTGTTACCCAGGAGCCCAAGCGAAGCCATTGTTTTATTTGATTTTCTGTTATTAAGTGCATTTTATGGTTGCATTTTATGTTACATTAATGAACATAGTTTATGCCTGCTTAATAATATACAAATAGCTAGAAATGAGCCCTTCATAAATAAAGGCACAATTTCAATGATGAGTCTTAGCAGCACCTTTTTCAAGGCTGGTATATATTGGAGCAGGGTAGTTCCCTGGAAAAAGCAACAAAGCAACAAAGCAGGAGTCTGGAGCAGCTCTTACCATCGAATCATATGACTTAAAGCAGCCATGGTGTCAGGTGTGGTGGCTCATGCCTGCAATTCCAGCATTGAGGAGGCTGAGGCAGAAGATTGGGAATTCAGTGCCAGCCCATGCTACCCAGCATGACAATGTCAAAAAAAAGAAAAAAAAAGGAAAGGAAAGGAAAAAATAGAACAAAACCCACAACTCCCAACTAACTTTGACAGCTTTATTGAGATATAATTTACACACAATGAAGTTCACTCATGAAAATCTATATAATTCAGTTGAGTTTTTAGAATATTCCAAGAGTTGTACCACAATCAATATATTCTCGCTTTCGAACATTGCTGTTATTCCCCAAATAAATCTAGCAATCAGTCTTTATTCCTCTAACCCTCCTCCTGTCCTGACTCTTCCCTCACTGTCCAGTCTCAGGCAGCTGTTAATTTACTTTCTATTTCTATATTTTCAGTTCTGGACATTTCAGAGAAATGGGCTCATGCCCATGTGGTGTTTTGTGACTTGCCTATTTTGTTGAGCAAGACTCTTGTGATGCTGGTTTATATTGTAGTGTTAGTGAGTTGTGTGATTTTTAGACACCACTAACTTCTTGGGGCCTCTACACAGTGGAGCAGAGTCTTTAAGATTCTCTTGTAGTCCTTAGAGAACTAAGGGAAGCAATAGTAGAGAAACCCGGGGGAGGGAAGAAAAACAGAAAGGTGGTTGCAGTGTTTATTTTCACATTTCAGCTTTGAGCTAAAAGAAGCAGCAAGTAGAAGAGTACTATCTATCTCTGAGCTCTTATTCGACAGTTGGTGCCCGTCTGTATGTAGAAACCAATTACCTATGAGGAGTAATTGAAATCATTAATAGCCACAAACAAATGTGTCTATTCTGCAAGTAATTTGCAGTAGCATTTAGTAATTGATAGTAATTTTTAGTAATTAAACACTAAGTAATTCATTTGCCAAGCCACGCAGCCATTTTATGGGGCTCCTCAGTGTTCCCACAGCAGATCTTAATTACTTAACCCAAGCACCAAGAATATTTCTGTCATCTTTTCTTTTTAAAAGCAGAGAGTCTGCTATTCTCAGTAAGCTCCTGTAGAGAGGAAGCAGGGGTGGGGGGTGAGGGGGTTACTTTTCTAGGCAGTAGTAATTAAAAGACTGAAGCTACCTTTTGGGTCAATAACAAGGTTGCTGAGTGAAGCCCTTTTTGGACTTTTTTTTGTCTATGCTGTATAGAGTCAAAGTGAAATCTGGGTTATAGCAACTTATTTTTGTCTCCTCTGTTCTTAATGTTTTGAATCAGCCTTTCCCAGGTGTGTTGGTTTGTTCAGGGTATTATAAGCTCGGGTATGAACTGATGGTGGCAAGGAGCAATCTTAGAAACCCGTGTGTGTGTGTGTGTGTGTGTGTGTGTGTGTGTGTGTGTAAGATACCATCTGAAAGTTTGGGCTTGGTATTTGCTGTTATCTGAAACTGAATTCCAACGCATTTTTTGCAGGCATTTATTGTCCATGGAGGACATTGAAACACACTCAGCATGGAGTTCTCCTTTCTTCTTCCTTTCCAGCAACATCCTAGTTTTATTCAGGAATCCATCTCTGCTTCTAGCAACCTGTGATTGGAGGAATCCAGGTCCTGGGTGGAGCCTTATTAGTCATCCTAGCCCCACTACCAGCCCCTGTTAGAGACTGGTTCAGAATGCCATGTTGTGATTGGCTCCCAATCACATGACCTAGTTTGGCCTAATCAGAATGTAGAAAAAGTGCTTTCATTCCGGGGGGTAACAATTTTTTCCCCCCTTCCTCCACCTCTGCTGATGTGAGCAAGGCAGGGAAGATATTAGTTTTAGAGGATACAAGCAACCACCTTGACACCCTGTGCAAACCTTTTGTGTGTGTGTGTGTGTGTGTGTGTGTGTATGTAGGTAGTGGGGCCTGAACTCTGGGCCTGGGCGCTGTCCCTCAGCTCTTCAGCTAAGGCTTGCTCAAGGCTACCACCTGAGCCACAGCGCCACTTCCAGCTTTTTCTGCTTATATGGTGCTGGGGAATCGAACCCAGGGCATCATGCATGCAAGGCAAGTACTCCACCACTGAGCCACCTTCCCAGCACCCTGTGCAAGTCTTAAAACCAGCTCCTAACTAGAGATAAAGTAGAACTGAAGAGAATTGCCAAAAAACAGCAGCTAAATCCTACAGTGCCTAAACACTGATTTCAGGGTTTCTAGTTAGTTAGGTGGCATAATGTGCTTTTCTTAGGCTTAATCGAGTTTGAGCATGGCTCCCTTTTGTAACCTCAAGCATCCCAACTCTCCAGCTCCCATCTTGTACCCCAGCTTAACTGTTCCATTCCTGAAACAAGACTACACCTCTGCTTTCAAATCACCCTCACAGCTTAGAATGCTCTCAAGCTTAGCTCCAAACACATCTCCCTGGTGATGCCTTTGCTGAGAATTCTAGCACTGTAGGAAATCCTGAAGTATTGGTGTGGAATCCTGAAGTACTACTTGCCAGCATGCCACACCATAAGCCATTCATGTTACTTCTCCACCAGTTTCTAGACAACAGAGATGTGTCACGTGAGACCTGATAGCTTGGAGGAGACAATGAATTTGATGCCAGTGGAAACTCTCATCAAGGGGTAGAGTGGTCTGAAAAGGAGAACAAAAGTTTGGTGGACATGACAGATATTCGGAGAAATGGATGGTCATATAGGCAAGGTTGGTTGGGAAGACTGAAACCTTAATTGAAGACAGGGAATGAAAATTGAATCTTGAAAGATTGAATCTTGTGCAAGCTTTTGATAATGGCTGTACATGAATTTTATTCTTTGACTCATTCTGTTATTTATTATCTACTCTATCTCAAGCATTGCACTAAGTTATTTCTTCCATGTATTGCATTTACATTTCAAAACAACATCCACAAAATACATCTTGTTTATTTCTACTTTATAAACAAGGAGGCTAATGCTCAGAGAGGTATGCGATTTTCCTCTCCAAAGTTAGAAATGAGTTTCAAACCCAGACCTCTTAACCCCAGGATCAAAGCAGTGTCTGAACCTTACAACTACCCTGAGCTCCTCATTGAATGTGGTTAGCAAAAGGCCAGACAGGAAATATTATCAGCTTTAAGGGCCACAGTTTCTGTTCCAACTACTCTATTGTGCTTAGCTGCAGTGTGGAAATAATACTCATTTCATAAAACTTGACACCTAGCATGGAAATGTGAATTTCACATAACTCTCATATCATGAAATAATATTTAGTAGTCTCCTTTGTGCTTTTCTTCCAATCATTAAAAACTCTCATAAAAACAGGTCATGTGGCCACACTCACTATGGCAAAATTTGCTGACTTGTTTTTCTTTCCTTCAAGAATTTTTTTGTTTTGTTTTGTTGTGTTGTGGTGTCGCTGTATGGCTGGAACTCAGGGCCTGAGTGCTGTCCCTGAGCTGTGTTGCTCAAAGGTAATTACCACTTGAGACACAGTTCCACTTCTGGCGTTGTGCTTCATTGAAGATTAAGAGTTGCACAGACTTGCCTTTCTGGGCTGGCTTTGCGCTATCATCCTCAGATCTCAGCCTTCTGAGTTGCTTGCATTACAGGGGTGAGTCACCACCACCTGGCTCTAAGAATTTTAAAATTTACCATAATAGGAAGTATTTATATAGCCTATGCTTTTCAAACAAAGTATTAAGTATACAATTCAGTATGATTAATATAGACATGGTGTTGCTCAATAAATTCCCAATATCTATTTAGCATATCTGCCTGAAAATTATTAGTTAGCTAATTAAATTTTATTTTTTAATTTTAAATAAATCATTTTTAAATTTTCCATTTTTAAATCCATCTCACTATGTTGTTCAGACTGGCAGTGATCTTGTTGCCTCCCAAGTAGCTGGGACTACAAGAATGTACCACTGCGCCTGGCTCACATAACTGAGACTTTGTGCTGCTTGAGAGCAACTTCTATGTCTTCGTCTGGCAGCCACCATTGTATTTTGCTCTTGGTTTATGAGTTTGAATCTTTGTTTCCTTTTTTAACCTCCAGTGGTTTTTTGAATAGGGTCTTGTGATTTTTCTCCAGGCTGGTTTGGATCATAATCCTCCTATTTCTGCCTTCACTGCGGCTGGAATGACAGGCATGCTCTACCACCTCCAGTTTATTGATTGAGATGGGCTGGTTTTTAAGGGCAACTCTCCTAATCTCCAGAATAACTGGGATGACAGCCCACTGTGTGTGGGCTGAGCTGGTCTCTTTTAGGTACCTCATCCCAAAGGAATTATGAGTCACCTGTCCTGCATATGGCTGTGCTCAGCAGGCTGTCCTCTAGATTCATCTATGTTTTTATGACTTAAGACTCTTGCTTTTAGGAGATGTGGGAAGGAAGCTGGGGGTCCACTTACTCTTTCTCTGTCTGCTTCTCCGGCCCCTCCCAAGGAGCTCCTAGATGGAAGTTAAATGCCCTGATCTGCCCTAGTGGCCCAGCCTTGACTTCTGGTTCCTGTGCTCCATTGTCTGGCTCCAACCTGTTTATCAGCACAAGACATCCTTCTAATTTAGCAATCTGCAAAAGGTCTCGGATGAGAAACTCTTCACTTACCCTCTTTCTTGAGCTGGACATAATTAGCCAGATCACAGCCCCGCCTTCTAATTCTGTTCTTTCGTGAACAACATCAGTCCTGAATCTCTTTACAAGAGCAAGAGCCCCTTGGTATCAATTAAAACGGGAAACTCTTCTTGATGCATAAGCTGCAACAAGCCATGAACAGGTAGCAAGAAAAATAGAGAGGTTCTGACATTGCTCACAGAGCCGAGTACCTTGCGATAATTGTCTAACAGCCCTGGGAAGACAATCCCTCCCTACGCCAAGCCCCAGCCTCGCCCAGTAGGCAAATATATTCCACCAAAAGGAAAAGATTGTGCTGGGGGAGTCTTTAGGCTGGAGCCAGGGCAGGCAACAATGTGTCAGCCCGAGCTCTGGTCCTCCAGGGCGTGTGCAGCCCCAGTGAGCAGCATCCGGAGGGGATGATTTACGACCAGTGCTTTAGCTCGGTGTGATGCTACGTCTCTCTCATTTTCCTCCCCTGAAGTGAACAATCAAGCCAGCGTTTTCTCAGGCAGGGGGTGATGGGGAGGCAGTGGGAGGCTTCATTAATCTCTGGGTTCTTCAGGAAAGCCAATTTGATCGCTGTGTAGTATCAAGTGCTCTGAGTACACCATTGCTTGTTAGCTTGGACGGGCACCCTCCGGCAGCCACACCCTGGGAAGCCTGGTCCACCAGACAGGCGTAGATGTAGGAGGAGCAGTTGGGAAGGATGGGCAGGGGAGAATATTTACTTCTGGTCTATTTAAGGAATAGTGTACCCAAGGTAGAGCCTAGAGTGGCTCAAGTAGACACCTGCCGAAAGTTATCCAGGCAAAACTACGAAGCTGGCAGGTTAGGTTTTGAGCCCTCCAGTGACCTCTTTGAAGTCTTGTTCATCTCTCTGAGTTTCCTTAGTCCTCCAAGCTCTAGGAGCAGTCATTTACACCCAAGTGTGAATGAATACACCTTTCTGCCCCACGGATGGCTTGGGTTTCTGTATCAACTTGAAAGTGAGTTCTCCACCAGAAAATATTTCAAAGCCATGTTTAGGGTCTGAATTGTCTCTTCAGGTCTTGTGAAGTCTTTTAAGGGAGGAAACTGCACATCTTATCCAGGCACAAAGGGCTCACACAGGACAGGTTCAAGGCTGATTTCCCAGAAGGGACTGCGTGGAGTCAGGAGGTAGCCATGGTCCCCTTGGATGTCCCAGAAATCAGAAAGGAAGTCACCCTGACTGGGACCCCTGAGATACCCCTCTCCCCTCCCTTAGCAGAATAAACTAGTCCATCTTCACTTACGAGCTGACTTTTCAGTTTGCACAGAAACTTTTTATGAGATCGTTTTGTTGTGGATTCCCCACCCGCTCAGCAACCTGGAAAGGATGGTGAGCCAAACAAGGATAACAGTCAGAACTTCCAGTTCATAGAGATAGTCCTTTTTGTTGTTGTTATGATCACGAGCAAAACTTCACTTTCCCCTAGAGACTGGCTGATAAAATGTGGTTATGCAGCGACAATGCTGCTCTGTGTCTTGTGTGTTCTAGATGCTCTCTGATGCTGTCCTGATTGATCCTCTCATCGATGATGAGGAAATAGATTGGGGATTATGTAACACACCTGAAATCTCACAGGTAGGAGCTGGTAGGGTAAAGATTGGAGCATATCAGGTGACATTAACATGGTCCCCAGATGTTACACATGGAAATTGTAAGATTTACGAGCAGTTAGGGTTAAGACTCCGTGGTGTAGGAGACGGGTCTTCCGAACCATAGCTTGGAACAAATTCTCCACAGAGCTTGTAACAGAGAACTCAGAATCACCAAGAGTTTAGAGGAGACCCATTCTTCAGATAGGGTGCCCGGGCAGCCAAGATGCAGCTAAATATTGATCCTGCCATCAGTAATTAATGACAACCACACATTAGTGCCTGCATGCACACAAATTGATTTTCAGAGGTGCAATAATTAGATTTAATGCCTGCCACATTGTGTATTTATGTGTTTAATTATCAGCTTCATTATGAATTTTAATGAACTTACAATAGTTCAAGATATTTACATCTCATTAGGTATGTGACTTTTTATTTTCTCACGGATGGATATTTTTTCCCTTGGGTCATGGAGTTGATCACAAGCATGTGGCATCTTCTAGATTTTACGTCCTATTTTTCCTCCTTTTATTCCCACATGGATAAGTAGGGTGCTTTGGCTAAGAGGAGAGTTTCTTCCCTCCAGTTCTTTCCCATGTTGCTCAGAGAAAATAAGACTGAGGAAGAAAAGATACCGACTGCCCCATGTCTCAGCTTTATTGCTACAGAAGTTAGCTCTGTGTCATCAGGGAAGTGACTACATCTATGGGCGTTAGTTCTCTCCCGTTAAGCACGAGTTAGGGAGGAAGGCAGTGTGTGAGATATGAAGGAGGTCTCCAACTCAAGTTGCTGTGCACCCAGAGGAGGGCTGTTTCTAGAAGCCAGAGAAGGAGAGATGGCTTCCTCAGCCACCCTGCTTTAAACAGGAACTCTGGCTCTGCAGGGCGTGAGCCTGCATGCTCTGTTGAAAGTCTGGCTGTTATTACCCGGACAGTTCTGGTGCTCTTGCCAGGATTGCTACTGCAGCATTCACTTGCAATTTGGAGCCTGGGCCACCGGGAAATTGCAGACAATTTGGAAGAAAATGGTTGGAAAATTGCAGTGTTTAGGCCTCTCCCACCAGCCCCTTCATTTTTTTTCTTACTTTCTTTTTTATTTCTTTTTCTTTCCCCTCACTCCCTCCTCCTACCTTCAAGATTACTTTAGAAGCAGAGGAATATCAGGCTAGTAGACTCGCTACATTTTTTTTCTTTACCCCCCCCACGTCTGTGATGTGTTTTGTAAACAACCATGCAAATTGATACAGAATTTAACCACTCTCTGACAAAGTGGCTAGAAGAGAGGAGGAGACGAAGGGTCTGAGTGAACAAGTGTATTAGCTGGAATTCTAGGGAAATGTTTGTCCTGGTTAATTGAGTTTCTGATTGGATCCGAGTTAACCAAGAACCTTTAGCCTCTTACAAATTGTTCAAGAATGAATCCACTCACCTGTCTTAGCATTTAATTATTATATTTTAAGAAAATTCAGACTCTGCTTCCTGAAAAAGATTTCAAAGACACTGCCTCATTAATAGTAAAGTAATGATGTCTTTTCATTGGCAATTGAGAACCACAGCCCCGGTACTATAAGAGTTAGTCACCATTCAACACAATACATGGGAATGCACCAAGTGTGCAAGATGTGCACATCCATCACGTGTCCCAGACAATGTGGCCACTTAATTGTTTGTCTCTCTTCTGCAGAGTCCCATTCATTTCCAGTCTTTACTTGACGACTCCTCTCTGAGGCAGCTGGACATTATCTGCCTATCTTAAATGTTCCTATTATACCTGGTTAAATTCTACTGCCCTGTATTCAGTTGATCATTCTTTCTAATTCAGCCCCTTGGATCAACACAGAACTAACTACCTGCTGGCTTAGAACAGTATGTGGCATGTAGTAGGTATTACTAAAATGTTTTCTATTATCACAGTACTCCTTTGCTTTGGGGTATCTTTTTGTAAAGATGAATTTATTTCCATGATTTAAAAAATGTGATGTTCATTTATTCATCAATCTTTTTCACCGACTGTAACAGACACTGGTTATACAGGTGAAATTGGTACTGCCTCTGTAGGGCTTATTGCCTCCTAAGGGAGGAAGAATAAACAAGATTATCATTAAGAGAGTTATTATATATATATTGGAATGGAATTGTGGGGTCCTATAAGAGTACAATGCAAGGACACAAAGGATGAAGAAGTGAGATTTTTAAAGCTAAGAATGGAGAAGTGGTTAGAAATAAACCAGAGTACGCAAGAATGGAGCCAAGAGTATTTGAGACTAAGAGGAGGCCAAGAGGATAGGACTTGGACTCATTTCATTGGAAATGAAAAAAAAAAGGTTGGGTTGACGTTGACTTGGGGAAAGGGTTGTGGGATGATCTAGGGTCTCAGATCAGATAGAAATGTGACATTCATGGTAAAAATCCTGATTTGTGCAGAGTTTAAAGCAATAATTCAAAGAAAGTTTTGACTTCTTTGAGAACATGGATACAGAAGACAAGTATGGAGCTATCAGAGAGTCCAAGGAAAAAGCAAGGTTGAGATGGGTCAGAATTACGGGACAGTTGGGGTGGGCATGTGACCAGGGAAGCCACTTGGAGCCTAGGGGTCTGCTCTAACCCGGTTGTCTCAGAAAGCAACAGGAAGGAGCAGGGTTGATGTGAGCAACAAGAAGCTATCCAAATTGGTCACAGCTCAAATGTAGGGGAACATCTGTGAGGAAGAGCCAGGGACAGCTGTGAGACGCCTGACTCCTGAAGGCATCTCCTGTAGGATGGCCAGCATGAGGGTGTCCAGTCCCACTTCTAGAACTTACTTGCTGGGCAGCCAATTTGACCCTCTGATCATTAACAGCACCCATAACTGTTCAGCTGTCCCAGCTCAGTTTCAGCATCTGTAATGATAGGAACTATGGCCCCTGCTCTCCTACACCTGACATAAATGCTGGGATGGACCTAAGAGGATTGTAAGGGTATGGGAGCCGTGGGACCTGGGTGGTTAGCACCTCTAGATTGCTGTGAGGATTCATCATACCTAGTCTGACTTTGGCTCCAGGTTCAGAGCTAGAGGCATAACAAAGATTCTAAGCCTGGCTTTTCATCCATGTAACCATAGCTTATCTTGGTTATAAACATCTTCACAGCGAGATTATGATCATAGGTATTTCTGGGTTTTGTTGTTTGAATTCCCAGCTCAAATCTTTCAGAGCATACCAGCTTCAGTATCTTGCATATAATAAGGGCTCCATCAAAACTTTTGTGCTAGCTGAGCATTAGGGCTCAGGGATGCTACTCTCCCTCTCTTTCTTTCCCTTCTCCCTCCCTCCTCCCTCTCTCTTTCTCTGGGTAGCAGTTTCACACTTAGAAATGTAAAGTGTTGATCCCAACCTGGCTGCCTTTGGTTGGACCAGTAGACACCTTGCATTGTGGGTACTGGGAGGTAAGAGGGATGCAGGTGTCAACTGCTGCTCTGCTAACAAGCAGAGCATTGCCTCTCCCTGCTCCAGGATGCTGGGCTAGGATGCTGGTTTGATTGGCGTGGGACAGTGCGTGCAGAGAGGTGAATCTAACCTAGCCTTGCCATGAGGTAGGACTGTATTGACTCCTGCTCTGTCTCCTTCTGTAATTAAGTGATCATACTATGAACAAGAACAAGACAAAACAGTGGCACTTCCCACAGCCTCCCAGCTGATAGATAGGGCTTCATTTAACATCAGCAACCCATTTCCATTCTGTTGCTGGGTCAATGATTATCATTCAAAATGAGGACTGTAGCTTCCCAAGTCATCGTTCTGATGGAAATGTACCAGCCCAGAGCAGCCCAGAGAAAGGAGAGTGAGGGTACGGGGTTTGGATCCCCTCTCCTCTCACCCTTTGCAGGACTGCAGGGTTCCTGCAGGGATAAAGTTTTCTGTGCTTTCTTCATCTTTCCTCCTGGTTGTGGCTAAAAACAGCAACATGGCTGTGTTCCTTCGGTAAGATGTATACAGGATGGATGCCTTAATAACACAAGGATTGGAGAGAGGCCAGAGGGGGCGGGGTGGGCTCAGAAGGGGGCGGTCAGCTGTGGGGCTGAGCCAGGTTTCTGTGCTCAGAATAGCAGAGTGGGAGGAAGGTCAGAAGGAGGGTGTGAGTGTGTAGGTGTGAGACTGGTCTCAGGCAGGTAAGACCAAGGCTCTAAAAAAAGAGTAGGGTGGCAGGAGGGTGGATGGGGGTCAGATGAGACAATACAACAGAGCAGCCCAGACTTCCCAGGGCCTGGCACAAATGTGCATCTGCAGAGGACACAGATGTCCAGGGAATGCTTCTATGACCCCTATAAACTGGCAGTATCTACTCACCAGGATTACAGACTAACCTCCCCCACCCCCTGCCTCCTCCCGCCTCCAAACCAGACCTCTGCCTTCAGCCAACAGCTTTGCTCTGAGCTGCACTCCTGCCCACCCCCTTCCCAAATCCCAGCCAGGCTCTGCCCTCTCAGCGCACTATTATTTCTTCTTCTTGGCAAAGCTGCCGTTCCTCTAACAGGTGGGGATGGGACTCTTCCTCCACCCCTGAGTATGGATGCTATTCCTGGTCTTTTGGATATTCAGCGAGGAGAACAGGAAAGCTGTTGTACTAGGAACCCCAGCTCAGCCATTTCTAGCCAGCTTTCTGAGAACTGGGGCTTGTGTATTGTTACAATGAGTTGGTGTTGCTAATTCAATGATTGTGAAGATAAAAATCACACACTGCTCCAGGATTTTTTTTTTTAATTAGGCCTTTGTGCTAGCTAAATGAGCAGCTGTCTTTCCAAACACTAAATATGAGGCAGGACCTTAATCCTGGCTGCAAAACCAGCTTTCAGGATCTCTCCATAGACCTCCCAGCTCTTGTTTCTAAGGCGCTCCCAGACCTGTGGCCTGTATGCCTTGGTTTCTTTTCAGGGGTGCCCTGGTTCCCTGTGGGAGGCCAGTCTCTCAGGCCCTTCCACTTAGGTGGAATCTAAAGACCCACATTAAAAACTTCGAAGGGGTAAAATCACCATTTATCAAATTAAGGGAAGCCAGGCTAACACTGGAGGACTCGTATGCTAATTAATGAGCAGCCAACACAGGCCCACTGTTGATTTGCATAAATATGCATTGTCAAACTTAGGTAAACAAAAGCAGAATAATGCACTGGAGCCAGATTCATTATGCTTGAGTTCAGAGCGAATCTCTGCAATAGGGATTACAGCTTCCACCTTGTTTCTTTCTTTCTTTTTTTCTTTTCCCCACACATTTCTTGAATTGTTCGGTAGTTAGGATTCAGCTTCTTCTTCTTCTTCTTTTTTTCTTTTTCTGTTATCAATTGCCAAACCCACCTCACTGCAACCGGAAACAGGTCTGGCCCAGCCAATGAGCAAGAGGTATTTTATCTGCCACTCCCTCGGCCTGGGTCTCTTGGGTCCCTTTTAAAGATAAAAGGAGAGCAGAAAACCTAGAGAGACTCTGTGGGGGTGCCTCCCCGACTCAGTGAAGATATAAGACACATAAGCTGTATCTATAAAACTCGCCTGATGGATGGGTTTAATCCTTTCTAATTACAGCTAATTGGAGCTGTCAATCGTTTAAAACCCTGAAAGTGATGGAGGGAGGTCAGGCGATTCAAACTTACCCAACTGAACAGAGGATAATTAGATGTACTGAAGTTAATAAGCATTGAGAGGAAGCTTCCACTTCCCTGTGCCTAAGGAACTCGAAAGATGGAGCTGAGTCTCCACTGAAGAACCGAGATCTGGAAGCCTCAATGCTTCTCCAACCCCAAGACCTGAGATGCAGAATCTTAATTCAGGTTCATTCCAGTAAATACCCAGTGAGTGTCAGCACTGTGCCGGCTGCTACAGGAGATGGGGCTCTAGCTCTGAACTTCATTGTTGAGAGACAAACACAGCCAAAGATCTCACTGAGCTGGGCATGTGACTGGGCTGGGCTCACTTTTGCAGTTCCTATGGTATGGTATCAATGAAGGGGTAGGAGGATAGGTGAAGTGATTCTGTTTGGGAGGAATTCTGCCATTCAGGACTTTCACTGATTGGTTCTTTCTGTTCATGGCAGCATTGAACTTGGGCAAGTCTGCCTCCAGTTAGTTACTTGGGATGATTCTGCTGCCACCTGTAAAATGAGGACGATGGCATTCTCTTTGCTGAATTCCAGTGAGGACAGGTGAGGAGAGAATCCTTGAGGAACTTGGAGGGGAGAAATCTGGGTTGGAACTTGGAAAAACTGTTGTTGGATAAGTTGGCAATTGCTGTTGACCTGGGGCTGGGCCTTGAGATCTCCTTCCATGGTCCCTGCTATGCTTCCAAATAGGTACTTGTCTATCAGACATAATGCTTCATAAGTCTGTAGCCCATCAGGTGAATGCTTATTCTACAAGGCAATAATTACCATCTGTTACCATTACTATGCATAAAAACCATGCCACATAGTTACAGATGAACCCATCATTTTATAGCTAAAGAAACAAATTCAAAAGGGAAAAAGTAATTCAAGGTACCATTCCAAGTACCCCCACCTCAGGACTCACTTTAGCTTGGGCTGATTGTGGAACTCTGCTCCTTCCTCATTCTTTGCTTAGCTCATTCTTTGCTTTTTTTTTTTTTTTTTTTACTGTATGACCACTCCTAGATAATAAAATGATAGTAACTTTGTCTCCAATTTTCATCCACTGATTGGGTAGCAATCAATACGTTGGGCAGGCAGGAAAATGGCATTAGTCTGAAACTTCAATTCCATCATGCTAGGAAGAGACAACAACTTAGCCGGTTCCTTAGTCTATTTTGTGTTGTGGTCACAGAATACCTGAGGCTGGGAAATTTATAAAGAATAAAAATCTTACAGTCATGGAGGTCCCAAAGCAGGGTGTCAAGGTTCGGTTCTGGGTAGTAAAATGAAAAAAAAGAAGTGAATGTGTGCAGAACAACACAGAGAGATGGAGGGGAAGTGCAGATTAATGTTGTCACATCTCATTCTTCAGGTAACTATTTCAGTCTTCTGGGAACTATGAGAAACTATTAATCCTTCTTAAAGCCTCTTTCAACCTTGAAAATATTTCTTACCTTAAAGCACGTCTTAAGACTTCACAATGAGGATCCAACTTCAACATGAGTTCAGACCATAAGGAGAAATCTTCAGACATGCAGCTAAGTGTCAGAGAATAACCCGCACCTACAAAGAGAGACCCCCTAGTCAGTGGTAAAGAGCATGGTGGTGATGTTCAAGCAGGTGGAAGGTTTGCTTTGAAAATGTTCAAGTAAATGGTATCCAAAAAAGATACAGATGGATTGTGGGTATCAGAAGCCACCAGGAGTAACTCACTTGTGGTGGCTGTCAGAAATACACTCGTGTCCTCTTCGAAGGAACACCTCAGGGTCAAAGGTACATGGCTCTCCAGGAGGACTTAAGGTGATCAGCCCAGCATGCCCTCACCAAGTGCACACAGAAGGCAGCCTCAGTGTAAGAAGAGAAGAAACCTCGAGAGAATTTGCCAGTCTTCATAGGGATCCTGTCAGTGCCTGGCTCAGCATGGATGGGCTGGCATATTAAACGTATTTGAGATGAGGACTGGTGAGAAATATGGTGCAGAACAATAGGACACTTAAGGGGAAGGCTGCATTCAACATTCAGACTTGGCAGAGATGGCTAAGAACAGAACAAAAACTCACCATAGTGAGCAGAGCAAGGATTAGGTTCTGGGCTCTCATTTCCCCCACTTGCCAGTTGTGCAACTTGAGAGACACTTTGCTTCCTCTCAGAGTATTTGTTACCTCATCTCACATGGCAAATTGGGAGTTTCTGCCTGGTTCATGAACACGGGTCCTCTTAGAAACTGCGATGTGCACTTCCAGTTGCCATGGGCTGAGATAACCTTGTAGAAGAACCTGAAGCGGTGACCCTCAGTCACTTGCCTTTCCCTGTATTCCTTTTAAAACAGAGTAAATGGCTTCTAGCCCAATCCAGAGCCCTCTGGGGGGACTTGGCCACCAGGCAGCCACAGCAGAACTCTCTCAGCAGCTGGTTCCTAAGTGCTGAGATCCTCCAGTGCTAGACAAAGGTGACGATATCACTAGAAGCTGTCACTCAGAAGCAGCTGTGAGAGATCAAAAAGAAGACTGGAGGAGAGGTTCCAGAGCTTGCTGGGTGAAGCCTGCTGCAAATGCAGCAAAGCCAAGGGGGCATGGAGGCCTGAAGCAGGAAGGCAGCATGCAGCCACGGCACACTTTCTGTGATGTTGCTGGATGATAATTAGGTAATGATGAGCAGAGCAATGGGCACAGCCTTGGGGAACCCTTAGCCTAGCTAAGCTAGTCACAAATGTAGCATCATCCTGAACCCACATAACAGCATGTGTGAGCATGTTAAGAAGGCCGACTCAGAGTTCCTCTGCTGCTGCAAATCTGTCATCCCTTTGCAATCTGATACAGTGACAATCTTTCCCCCATGGTTCATACGGGGCTCATCTCCTTCCTGCCATGTTTATAATCGGGGCCTTGTAGCCCATTCTTGTTCACGTGATGTGAACACTGTGTGTGTGTGTGTGTGTCTATGTCTGTGTGCATGCACATGCGCGTGCACATGCGCACGTATGCACCAGCAAATTTTTATTTTCCCAAGCAGACAACTGGTTTCCCAGGAACAGATTGCATGACTGGGCCTAATGCAGTACCTAGTTATAGCATTCCATATTTTTCAAGGCTTTCACCATCTATTGGATTCATCTTCTATTGATACAGTCATGGCAGGAAGAGGTTGTCCTCTGCACTGTAGAGATAACATGGACACATGGGGACTGCTGTGACTTGACTGGATCTACACTGCTGTTTGGAACCGTGATGGTATGCTTGGTGGCAGTGGAGCATCTGCACATACTATTATCTCCCAGGATGCTTCAATGGGACATAGCAATGTTATCCTCCTTCCTAGCACAATGCACTATAACTAGGGAAGGCTCAGGAATCATGTTGTATTGTAGCTTTAAAAATATCTCTCTATTTCCAAGCATTTAAAAACTCATGTGGAGTCATGGCTCAAGCACAAGAGCACTGGCCTAGCAAATGGGAGGTCTTGAGTTTGAACTCCTAAACCCCCAAAATTTTAAAAAGTGAAGTGCATGTGTCTGATTAAAGATAGCTGCACAATTTTGACTCCTTTCATCAACAGGGTTTAAGTATGATCCCCTTGATTCTGAGCTAAATGCGGTGGTTTGCTCTAACCCAGAGGGCACAATGAATTGATGTGTAGAACTTCCAAGACTCATAAGTCAGGAAAGACCGTGCAACCTTCAATTGGCTCATGGGAGTTAAACCTGGTTCTCAGGGTCTCAAGCCACCACGTAAGAGTCTGATTACCTCCAGGTAGTCACGCTAGAAAGGTCAAAATGGGCAGGGTGGCAGTCCGAGCCAAGCTCAGCTCTCCTGTCCGTTCCTGCGAGAGTGATAGACATCTGGGTGAAGCTCTTTTGGGACATCTAGAGCAAACTGTCAGCCAACTGAATACCAATAAGTAGTCTTCATGTGTGGTAAATAAGTCAGAAAGGGAGGCAGATGAATCCAAAATGAATTATTTGCCAAATCACAGATAACATACAGAACTCCCCAGTTATCTCCTGACCACCAGAGATGCCATGATAGCATGTGAGAGCAGCTTGCTTCATACTGTCTTCAACCCAGTCTGTTAGATTGGTCAGCATCATTTCACCTCTCCTCACTTCTTACTAGTGGTTGATGAAATTGTGTGGACATTGCTGATTTCTACCCAAAAAATTAAGTTCCACTTAGAAACATTGTGAGTTGTGTGACTGGTTAAGGGAAGGTCTAAATTGCATCCATTTTACATTTTGGAGTGCCCTCCTGTCCTTGATTCTATATTCTATTCCTACATAGTTTTTTTTTCAGCATTGAACTCAGATACTTTTTCGGCCATGAAATCTTCCTCTTGCTCCTATCCTGAAGAATGCTCTCTTCTGTGCACCCAGACCAGACTCTCTCTGTTTTGGTGATTTTGATTCTCATCTGTCTTCCATGGCTTTTTATAAACTTAGGTCTTTGCTCTGATACTTAAGGTCCTTAAGTCAGTAGATTTTTTTTTTGTTTTATTGATCTCATTGTGTCATGAATCCTGATTTTGCTTACTTTGGAAGCTGTGGGTCCACTTACCTTTTCCTCTTACCTTGGGAGGCTCCACCTGGTTGGTGTCTTTTAACACAGGTACACTGAAGAGGCCTGCAATGTCTTTCTCTGCTACAACAACTTTGGAGACTATATCCCAGGTGGTACAACTACATCATAGGAGAAGGATTCCTCATTCTCATCACATGTAGAATGAAGGAGATATAAGCCTTTATGAAATTAAGACAGAGTTAGCAGTTTGTTTTCACAGCAAGCTTTCCCTATTCTTAACAAAGGAATATAATACCAGTAATAATAATAGCCCTTAATGCTGAATACCTCTTCTAATTCAGGTGTTCTGTCAAATATTTTATTTGATGTCAACTCTATATACTGCAACTCTATATACTAAGTAGTAATAGTGGAATCCAAGTTTTATAGTTGGAGAAATATATATTCATGAGGATTAAGATATTGCTTAATTTGATAGGTTATTGATAGCGCTGGGATATGAGCCCATTTCTGTTCGACTACATAACAATAACCTGTCTGTTCCAAGTACTCTCTTCGGATATCTGTGAATCCCCTGTGGCTTCAGACTGGGCATATCAACAGCAGAAACTCAAGATCATATTTTATTTGTTATTTAATTCAAATTGAAGTAAATAACAATGAGCCCAAAGACTGTGCTTAAGGGAATGACTTAAAGATGTTTCATTTAAATGCTCCATTTCTGTCATTTCCAGATTGTCTTCTGAATACTGAAGCCAAATTGTTCTTCTGTTAAAAAGGTTCCAAGCCACAAAGTTCTGCTCTGCCTCCTCTTGTACCTTTCTCTGACCTTGTTATTGAAGCAACAGAAGCTGAGGATCATCACGTTTCTCTACAGATAAAAAGAAATACATTTAGAGTATGATATTCTGAACATTTGTGTTCCTCTCAAATTTACATGCTGAAGTCCTAGTCCTTCAGGCGATGATATTAGCAGTTGGAGACTTTGGGAAGTGATTAGGTCATAGCTGCTGAGCCCACACAGATAGAATGAAGTTAGTGTTCTTAAGGAGACTTCAGAGGCCACAGAGAGAAAGCCCTCACCCATTCTGTGATGTGAGAGCACAGTAAGAAGGTACTGTACATGAGCAATAGGTCCTCATCAAACACTGTCTCCTGATGCCTTGATCTTGAGCTTCAAACCTCCATAACTATGAGCAATATATTTCTGTTGTTCATAAGCAGACCAATCTTTGGCATTTAGCTACAGAAGCTCAAAAGGTTTAGGAGAGGGGATGGATTATGAGATGTTTGGTGTTTGCATCAAATCTAAAGCCAGTCTTGGTGCCACAGATTCCTGGTCACTTTGGAGACAACAGCTTAGTAGTTGTTTTCAGAGGATCGAGATTTCTGCCCTAATAGGGGACATTTGTCTAGAGACTGATCCACAGATGGTGCCTGGTGAGTGTTCCTGTGAATCTTTCTGGCAGCCAGAGCCAACTATTTCCTGGCGAGGCTGAAGTACATAGTTTATGGTAGCAATTACTGAGCCAGATTCTTAAGTAGCCATGACACCTTCAGTTATGGGCAAAGTTGGGGGAGGTCACCATAATAAGTGTTTGCATTTTCAGGGCCCTTGGAATCCATAAAGAGCACTGAAGTGTATTATTTCACTCCTACTTTGTTTTCTTGGCCTTCTTCTCTGATTTAAAATAGTCTGCACAGGGTGTAAAATTAAAAACACAGCATCAGCAGATGCCAGCACTGTAGAATAAAAGAAGGGAATCAACCCTTTAAGATATACTGTGATCGTGAAGAGGGGAAAAAAACACTACTCAGGGATAGAATCTGTGACTATAGTTGTAGATATTGATTATTTTTTAACATACATTTCTTAAGCTTTAAAATGATCTCAAAGTACAGAAATGTTGCAAATGCAATAACAAGAATTAGCTTTTGTTGAATCGCTTTAGAGAAGTTGTGGATTTATGCCCTTCTACTTCTAAATTCTTTAGTTAGGGTTTCTACAGACATGGATGTATTACTCTTAACACACATGAGCATTGTTCTGGAGCCCAATCATCACTTAATCCTCAGATTCACTGCAGTTGCTGCAGCTGTGCATCTGTGACAGGAGGGTGTACCATGCACATATGTGTGTTGTTTTAGTATTTTTCTACCTTAAATAGTTTCTCTTTCTTCCCTGGTTGCCATTGAGATCACCAGCATCCTGTTTGTCTTGTAGCATGCCCTTCACTTTGGGTTTCTATAAAATGCCCTCAGGTTAATATTTAAGTATCATAAAAATGAGCTGTGGTCTTCTTAATACATGCTTTCATGTAGCATATACTTTTCATTTGTCCATCTTTCCCTCTAAGGCTCCAATATCTCATACTAAGTGGAACTCCTGCACAGCTCCCTTTCAGCCGAGTCAGGCTCAACATCTTGCATAGATTTATTCAACGTGGACCCCCACTTTAACTTACTGGGGTCTCTATTCCTTGATGATCATCCCACAATGCACCTTCTCCTCACTCTGTTTGGCCCAGCTTGCCACAGTGGACATGTGTGGACATGGTTATGAACTGATACCACACACACTCTGCTGTTCAGTTCTCTGCACTTTCTTTGATGAAGTGTTAAGAATTTCAGGAAGGTGACAGGCAATGGGCTACAATCTAGGGGCTAAAGTGATCAAAGTTTGTCTAGATTTATTTTTTTTGCTATTTCTCTTTTCAAGGGGCAGAGACAAGGAAATTGAGACATGGCATATTCACTGTGAGAATGTTCTGGAACTTGTGTTGATTGATGTAGATGGCACAGGACTCTGTAGGGCCATATGATCCCGGCCTCTTCCTTTATTTGGTCTTCTCAATTAGGAAGAAGAAGACCTGAACGCTGCTTTTGGATTGCTATATATGCCATCTGTACACCAAATCAATCTTTATCTCAAACTAATGGAAAGATATTATTCTTATAAGTTTTCCCCACCCCCAGAGGAAGACACTATGAGAAAAGTTACCCGGTTTACTTATGTCTACTAAGAAGAAGGCCCTGAAACTTGGAACAATCTTCTGCCATATATCACCTTACCTCAGTGTTGCTCACAATGGAGAAGACAAAACACATCTTAAAAGGCCAATCATAAAGGATGGACTTCATAATGTTAGTTGAATGAATATTTGACTGATAGTGAAGTGTGGAGAAAACATGAACTCTAGGGACTGTCGTGTTTATAAGACTTTAACTCAAGTCTTCTTGGTTGGAAAACATTCATTATTTTCCTTCCTGTGATGAAAAGAAATAAAAACCTATTCATGTTGAAAAGCTGAGAACAATTTCCTTGGACACATTTATGAGAGTATCAAAATAAGAATAAGAAAGTAGAGTTCAGTGGTCATTTACTCTCATTCTCTCTCTATATATACATATATACAATATGTATCCATATATATCATATATATATACATATATACAGTATATATATGTATATACACATACAGTATGTGTGTGACCTCATTCTAGAGCTTTACACATATCAATTTATTTAGTGAGCTAACAGCAAAGAGAGTTTAGATACTATGAGAAGTTCTAGAACTGGATAGAAGGACAACCAGCATTTGAACCCAAGGGCTAGTATTTGGGAGCATCCCTTGAACACTGAACTTTATTAACTTACAGACTTCTCAACAACTGATTTTATTATTTAGCTGCATGTAGTGTTTTAAAAATAAAATGATCGTGACAAGCCTACAGATGTGAAAACACTTTGTAATATAAAAATATATGCAATTTTATATTTGTATTAGATTTATTGAATTTTTGTTATATCACAGCTTTCCCCCTGTAGCTGTTTATAAGAAAGGCGTTCAGCATTAACTCAGAAATTGTAAGACAGAATGAGTAGATGTGAATATTTTTCAAATGTCTTGTGCTAGACATAGTAATAAAAATTGTCTTTAAAGAGCTAATAATCTAGAAATGAGATGGACAAGTAAACTATCCATAATAATACCTTGTCTTAACTACCATGATTGTATAAATGGAGGGTGTTGCTACAATAACAAAAAAGAGGGTACAAAAAGGGGAATCTGAGTTTAGGGTCTCTGCAGAATAACAGTTTATATCAAAGTTGATAGGATATGGTCCAACTGAATGATCTGTTTCTCTCCCTTCCTTCCTTCTTTCCTTCCTTCCTTCCTTCCTTCCTTCCTTCCTTCCTTCCTTCCTTTCCCTCCCTCTCTCTTTCTTCTTTCTCTCTTTCTTCTTTCTTTCCCTTCCTTCCTTCCTTCCTTCCTTCTTTCCTTCCTCTCCTTCATCTCTCTTTCTCTCTTTCCCTCCCTCCCTCCCTCCCTCCCTCCCTCCCTCCCTTCCTTCCTTCCTTCCTTCCTTCCTTCCTTCCTTCCTTCCTTCCTTCCTTCTTTTCTTCCTTCCTTGCTTCCTTCCTTCCTTCCTTCCTTC